>NC_045427.1:37146200-37446200 GCF_902635505.1 Sarcophilus harrisii | reverse complement strand
GATTGTCCAACTTTATACTATATTGTTTCCCTTTACCTTTTATTCTGCCTTCCAAACTAGACAACTTTTCATTTGCCCTTCTTATTCTGAATTCTCATCCATGAAACCTTCTTGGATCTCATTCTTCTTCCTGTAATCCCCAAGTCTAAGCCAACAGTTACCTATTTCCTCAAACTTTTCATGGCAAAGTATTTGGCTCTCCTTTGTGCCTATCATATTCTACCTCATTTCTCTGCCCATATATTGTATCCTCCCTCTATGAGGCAGCTGGGTGTTGTGGATAAAGTTCTGGTCTTAGAGTCAGGAAGATGACTTGAATTCAAATCCTACCCCAGCCACTTTTCTAGCTGTGTGAGTCTAGGTAAGTCACTGAAGTTTTCTAAACCTGAGTTTCTTCTTCTATAAAATGGAAACTTACAATAGCACCTACTTCTCAGAATTGTTTGAGGATCAATGAGATAACATATGTAAAGAGCTGAGTGATCCTTAAAGTGCTGTGTAAATGCTAGTTATCATCAGCATCAGCATCAGCATTAATCTGTAAGCTCTGGGAGGGTTTTTTTCATTTATTGCAACCCTAATACCTAACACACTAGCATTTAATAAATAATTATGGAATTCAATTGAATGTATCTCCTGAGAGACCAAGGGTCTCAGTTAAAGAGGAAGATCTCTATCAATGTGCTGAGCATCATCCCACCCTTAAACTTTTCCGGTCTTTTCAGTATATCAAGGATCTATGACTTTATCAATTTGGTTTCATCTATCCTTCCAAAGAGATCATAACTCTTCCCTTGTTTGTTAGATAGCCTTCATTATGGCAGCAAACCCTTCATTATGGCTCCAAACAAGAGATAGATAATACTTCATGTTCAGCTAAGCTGATCATTAAAGATATCCCTGGGTCTATTCTCAAAGTCTTTCCGGTTTGACAGGCGCTGGCACAATTCAAGTTCTGTTGGCATAGCATTTGAAAAGTCAGTATTATATTCATTCCAAGATGAGGTTTTCCTTCTAATCTGCGACTTCTCCACACCAGTCTCTATTCTGCCAACTCAGCCCTGAATGATTTCATCCTTTCATGCTCAGAACCTTGGATGTGATTGTTTTAATTTTTCATTACATTCAGGCCCAGTCTCCCACCATTCTTCACTTAACTTCCTAGATTTTGCCTTACAAGTCACCATCTCCCCTCTTTCCCCACCCCAACTTCTCAAACCATAAACAATCCTTTCATTGTTCTTTGAAATGGTATGTCAATCTATTTGAGGGGAGTTCTTACCATTCTTGTAATCTTTCTAAACCAAAACTTCCTTCCCTAGCTATTTCTCCCCTATATAAGTTGTCCTCAGAGAGCTGTTATACTGGGAGAGACCTTCAGTCCAGCCCAATGGGGCTGCCATGTGGCACTTCATCATTTTTTGTCTGGGTTTGTTCCCTTCTGTTTTAGGTGAAAGGATTGGGAATTGGAGATTGACTCCACTAGTGAATTTTGAAAAAGTTAGAAGAGTGAGTTTCTCAGCATCCTAGAACCCACATTTTTCATCTAGCCCAGCAAGGATAATGTGAGGAATAAAGAATGAACTTCAGAAGTAACCTTTAGGACCCAGCTTCAGGACTTGGATAGTTGAGATAGACTCATTTATTTATTTATCTATACATGAACTTGCTATGTGGGGAACCAGCTAAATTTGAACCCCTTTCTCCACAGACCAAGGCATAATGGTGGGGGGAAGTGTGCACCCAAAGTGTTGGGGATGAGGGAAATTTTAGTACTTTTTATCGTTGCTGTATCTTCAAAATATATATTCTTTTATAAAAGTTTGTTTATATTAGATGGTCAAGTGGAACTGGGGTGTATAACATATCAAATTGCTAATCCTTTTAGGGAGGAAAGGAAAGAGAAAATTTGGAACTCAAAAAATATTTTAAAAGAACGTTAATTGATTGTATATGTATAACCTTTATCAGGATGCTTGCTGTCTTGGGGAGAAGGGAGAGAGAAAATTTTTTAAATTCAAAATCTTACAAAAATGAATGTTGAAAACTATATTTGTAATTGGAATAATAAAATACTATTAAAAGGATGTTAAAAATTAATAATTAGAAAAACATTGTTTTTATAAAATGAAATGGGGTTCTAATCCCTGGTGGCTAACAGTGGTGTTAACACAACTTATGGGGGCTCAACTCATTGGCATTAGAGAAGTGACATCCCCAAAACACTCAAGGTACCCTTAGACCCTCAAGGAAAAAATTCCCTTTAAAATAATGAAAACAGAGGGGAAAAAAGCACTACATAATATTCAGATGAGACCAGCTCTCTGCCCTTGGGAATCTCAAGATAAAACACATACACAAATCTCTCTCAAATCACCTTTTGGGGGAAGAAGGGCAGCTACGTGGAGCTGCTCCTAGAGTCTGGAGGACCTGAATTCAAATGCAATCCTCAGACACTTAATATTTACTAGCTATGTGATCCTGAACAAGTCATTTAATCCCAATTGCCTTAAAAAAAAACCCCACATCTTTCAAGGACAATACAACATCAAAGATTGACTGGTCCAGCCCCCTCATTTTGTGGACTAGAAAACGAAAGTCCAACAAATGAGGGCCTCATGATAAGTACTTAAGGCTGGTTCTGGAATTAGAGTGTTTCGTGTTCTTTCTACTCCTTCCAGACCCAAAAGACTGGCAGTTTACCCAGAAAACAAAGAGATTGAGGCAGTATGGTCTAATGGAAAAAGTGCTAACTTTGGAAACTTGAGGACTTGGATCTGACTGCTGCTTTGGGCATATCCTTTCATTTGAAATCTGTGTGAACATGAATAGATCACTAACTCTCTAAGCCTCAATTTTCTTATCTGGAAAATGGAGTGTAAATTATTATTTGCATACCTAGCTTTGCTTATTTTAAGGATGATGATTAGTCACCCAGAATCAGAAAAATTATTTGTTTTCTTTTAAGAATGAAATCTTTAAGTTTTGCTGCATTTTTCAATATAATGTTATTATATTGTAATAGCTGATCACAGAGTTAATCCTCTTAGCCTCTGTTGACTCTCCCTACCAAGTCAAGGAGTGGTACCAAGTACCGTTATGCCACAGAGATCCACCTAGGGAAGAGCAGGAGCCCATTGCAGGGAATCTGACAAGAGTCAGTAACTTTGGGAAGCAGTCACAGGGGGAAATAGTAACAAGAACAGGAAATGAGCTAGCAAAAAAGTTCTCTCTGACTAGGGTTTTATATCCTGGGGGATGCTGAGAGATCCAGGTGAAGTCCTTAATAATAATTAGTTCTGTTAATTCTTTGCAGGGACAGGACTGACTTTGGGGGGAGAGAGAGAGACAGAGGAAGAGAGAGAGAGAGAGAGAGAGAGAGAGAGAGAGAGAGAGAGAGAGAGAGAGAGAAACTGAGATAGAAAGAGATACAGAGAGAAAAAAGAGGCAGAAAGAGATACAGAGAGACAGAGAGAAAAGAGATAGAAAGAGATAGAGAGAGAGAGACAGAGAAAAAAGAGAGACAGAGAGAAATAGAGAAAAGAGGCAGAAAGAGATACAGAGAGACAGAGAGAAAAGAGATAGAAAGAGATAGAGAGAGAGAGACAGAGAAAAAAGAGAGACAGAGAGAAATAGAGACAGAAAAGATACAGAGAAACAGAAAGAAATACAGAGAGACAAAGAGAAAAGAGACAGAAAGAGATAGAGAGAGAGAGAGAGAGAGAGAGAGAGAGAGAGAGAGAGACAGGGAGAAAAGAGACAGAAAGGATACACACAGAGAGACAGAAAGAGATCCAGAGAGAGAGAGACAGAGGGAAAAGAGAGAAAAAAGACAGAGAGATCCAGAGAGACAGAGAGAAAAGAGAGACAGAAAGATCCAAGAAAAAGAAAGAGATAGAGAAGGACAGGGAAAGAGAAGAAAAGATAGAGAGACAGAAAAAAAGAGAAAAGAGAAAAAGAGACAAGAAAAGAAAAAGAGAAGAAAGAGGAATGAGAGAAAAGAAAAAAGACAGAAAAAAAAAGAGACAAGAGAAAGAGAAGAGAAAAAAACAGAGAGAGAGAGAAAGTCAGAGAGAAAGAGAGAGAAGAGAGAGTCAGAGAAAGAGAGAGAAGAGAGTCAAAGAGAGAGAGAGAGAAGAGACAGAAAAAGAGACAGAGAGATACAGAGAAGAGAAAAAGAGGAAAGAGAGAGAGAGAGAAGAGATCGAGAGAGAGAGAAGAGAGAGTCAGAGAGAAAGAGAGAAGAGAGTCAGAAAGAGAGAAGAGAGAGTCAGAGAGAAAGAGAGAGAAGAGAGTCAGAGAGAGAGAGAAGAGAGTCAGAGAGAGAGAAGAGAGAGTCAGAGAAAGAGAGAAGAGAGTCAGAGAGAGAGAGAGAGAGAGAGAAGAGAGAGTCAGAGAAAGAGAGAAGAGAGTCAAAGAGAGAGAGAGAGGAGAGAGAGAGAGAGAGAGAGAGAGAGAGAGAGAGAGAGAGAGAGAGGAGAGAGAGAGAGAGAGAAGAGAGAGAGAGAGAAGAGAGAGCCGAGAGAAAGAGAGAAAGAGAGGGGAGAGAAGAGAGGAGAAAGAGAGAGAAAGGGTCAAAGAGAGAGAGAGAGGAGGAGAGAGAGGAGAGAGAGAGAGAGAGAGAGAGAGAGAGAGAGGAGAGAGAGAAAGAGAGAGAAGAGGGCAGAGAGAGAGAGAGAGAGCCCGGGAGAGAGAAGAGGAGCGAGAGAAAGAGAGAAGAGAGTCAGAGAGAGAGAGAGAGAGAGAGAGAGAGAGATTTTTTTCCCCCAAAGTCACACAACTTTGATTTAGTGATGGAAATTAGTGGAGAGCTGGTGTCAACTCAGCAACGCCCCAGATGACATATCAGCAAAACAGCCAAGAGGGGGCGTCAGGGCAACCCCACCCCTTCCTGCTTTCAGAGACGAAAAGCCCATTACCAAGACGCCTAATAACCCTAGCAGAATCCGGCACTAAAGGCACCAGAACCCCTCCACCGCATCGCTCCCATGGGGCAAGCTCCCGAAGGAAAGGGCCGGGCCTGGGTACCGGCCGGGAGACTGGGCAGCAGGGCGCAGCTTCTGAGGGGAGCTGACGGAGCTTTCCCGAGGCCGCATCGCGCCAGGCCCTTCTGTGTTCAGCCGCTCCCCCGGGTGCCCGTCGAAAGCCCCTGGGCTGGGACGAACCCGAGCCGGGCCGCGGGGCAATCCCCGCTTTCCCGCCAGCGAGGGCGCGGGCGGGGCCCCTTCCCCGCCGGCCCCTGAGACCTCCCGCACCCACGGAGCGCTCCGCACTCGTTCCCCCCTTTGTCCGGCCCAGGACCGCCGTGGGTCCCCGTCGAGGGGGCCCGCGGCGCGGTCCGGGAAGGCGTGCGCTTGGAGGAGGGAACCGAGCCGAGGCCTTACAAGGGGGGGCCGAGAACGGGCCTGGATAGAAGGAAATAAAAAAGCCCTGTTAAAAAAAAAAAGACAAGGGAGAGAGCGAGTCCTTTGGCCAAGACGCCCCACGGGAAGACCCCGCCCCCCCGGCCCGGAGTCAGCCGCTGGCTGCGCGTTTCAGAGCACGCAGCACTGACCCAAAGCTCCCCAAGGGCTAGAGGCCAGCGCGTGCCTCAGTTTCCCCGCTTGGAGAATGGGACGGCTGGACCTCCTGAGCTTTAAGGTTCTTTCCGGCCCTCCATCTACGGACTTGGCTCGGATCGCGCTTCAGAGGGGTTTCTGCGAGTTAGGGGGCGGGGTGGTCACGGCGGGAAACGCCCCCCACAGGGCGTGGCCCCTCAGAACCACCCAAGGCCGGAGCCGGCTTCTCCGGGCGCAGGGGACGGAGGGAAGCGGACTACGACTCCCAGCGTGCCCCGCGCGCAGCCCCGCGCTCACGTGACGGCGAGTCAGGTGGCTCCGTGGCTGGAGCCGGAGGGGAAGAAGCCGAGGTCCCGGGCCGCCGGAGCCCGAGCCTGCGGTGAGTGGGGGAGCTGCGCGGGCTGGGCCCCGGGAGGGACCGCGGCTCCTCCCTTCTCCCCGGGGCGGGGGTTCTCCGGCCTTGACATCCGGGGCGCCGCGGGCCGGCTAGCGCACTTGCACGTGGGGAAACTGAGGCCGGGCCGGAGTCCTCCCCGGCTGCCTCGGCCCGTTCCCCTCCCCCCCTCCCGCGCACGCCCGGAAAGGGGGAGGTCTGCGGAGGCTCCGGCTCCCAGCCCCGGGGCGCGGGGGAGGGACCGGCCCGGGTCCGGAGCGGGATTTGAATCCGGGTCTTCCCCGGAGCTGAAGCTAGGGCGGGGCTCAGGGAGAGCCCAGGAACCGCCGGCTCGGTAGCCAGAGGGGAACCGAGGCGGGGCCGCGGCAGAGCGAGGACCGGGCCCGGCCGATGCCCTTTCCCCTCTCACCTGCGCGTGTGACCGAGGCCCCAGCGCCCTAGGTCCGGCTTAAAGCTGAGCCAGGAGTTTTCAGAAGTCTGGGGCCCGCCCCCGCGGACATCTGGCCCGGGAGGGGAAGTCTCCGGCAGGAAGCCCGAGGCTGGGAACCCCAGCCGTGCTGAGCAGGAGCCTTTGCACCTTTTTTACATCTTATTTTCCAACTAGCAAAAGCCTATTTTCCCTCCCACCCCCTCCCAGTTTTGAAAAAGAGAGGGAAAAACAACGCCCTTGTGACCTGTCCCGAGGCGAGCAAAAGGAATTGCTCTGCGGGCGCTTTCCCGGCCCTGCCCCCGAGTTTGAGCTTTGCCGGCCCCGGTACCGGATTGCTTCGGAGGAAGGCCCGTGTTGGATGGGGCTTTCCAGGCATCAGGATTTGTGGCTTCCAGGTCTCAAAGCAGCCCGGTTTCAGATGCTTTCCTTCCCAACTCCTTTCGAGAGCTTTCTGAGGTGGCCGATCGTTCCTGGTGGCCTGTTTTCTGGACCTGGGGTTTCCCCACTCCGTAACCTCTCTGGTTACCGGGGGCAGGTGCGCGGAGGGTTCCAAGACCCGCCTCTGCCTCGGGTTCCCCTCTCTGGTTACCGGGGGCAGGTGAGCAGTAGATGGAGGAGAAGGAAAAGCTTGTGGGTGACCTGAGGTTTCATTCAGTAATTCAGAGGTTCCTGGGTCTAAGAAGCCAGTCATAGTGACAGATCCTAGTTATCTTCCTTATGAGCTTCCTTATGTTAGAGACGGAGAGAAAGAAAAAGAGGAACAGAAAAAGGAGAGAGAGATTGAGAGATTGCCGGAGTTGTTTGTCAGGCAACCAGAGCCCTTCAGGTAGGTCACATCTAAGACAGCATTTGTTCTCGGCGCTTCCTGATTCCAGGTTGGGGCCTCTGTCCGCTGCTGCAGCTGAAACTAGCATTTCAGTAAGTTTCTAACCCAGTGTCCACTTCAGGCCTTTAACCTCTTGGGAAGGATGTGGCGATTGTCTTCAGGTATTTAAAAAGCATCCTTACTTGTCTTCAGAGAACAGAGCTGGCAGTCTTGGGGAACATACATAATATACATCTATATTACATTACATTTTTAGACCCGGACATTTTAACCAGCTATTAGGGCCGCCTGGAAGTGGAGTGGACTGCCCCCAGGAACTGGAGTTTTCCCCTTACTTGGGAAGACTGTTTTTTGGTAGAGAGAATTCTGATGCTCATGCAAGTTGTATTGAATGATTTGAGAAGTCCTTCCTGCTATGAGAGTCTGTGACTCCTCCAAGAGCTGCTGCCCAATCCCATGGCAACATCCTAATACCCATTTCATTATTTGATTTAATCTTGCTGTTTTATGACTTACGTGTATTTTCACTTTATAAGCATTTATTTTCTCTCTCTTCCTCTCTTGACAAAAAGGACTCTTGAACCCTCCTCACAAATATGACTAATTGGGCAAAACAGATTTCCCCAATAGCCTTGTCTAAAGCCGTGCCTCCTGCGCCTTGAGTCTTATGGCCTCTCCCGGGAGGTGGGCAGCTGGCTTCATCCCTGGGCCTTTGATGTGTGGTTGGCCATTAATTACATCAATCAGAGTTCTTGAGTCTTTTGTAGTTTGTTTGCCTTTTCAGTGTAGTTATTATTGTGTAAGTTGTTCTTTTACTTCTGCATCAGTTCATACAAATGTTCCCAGGTTTCTCTGAAAACATCCCTGTTGTCATTTCTTGTCAGGCAATAATTTTCCATAACATTTATTTACCCTCATTCGTTCAGCCGGTCTCCAACTGATGGACTCTTGGTTCTTTGCCATTCTAAAAAGAATGTTTTGTATTCATGATTCCTTTCCCTCTGTCTTTGCTCCCTAATGGAACATAGGCCTAGGAGAAGGGTTGATGATTGGAAAGTAAGGCTGCTCTTCTATCCCATTTTAGGGCCTCACCAAGCCATTGCCAGGGCCATCAGCCCTTGGTCATGCTAAGCCCAACCACTGCCTGGACCTTTGTTTCTCTCATGGCTGTCTGGCAATCGAGGAGCTGAGCGGACGGCAGAGACAAGCACCAGCACCGGGGACAAGGAGCCCATGTGGCCATGGCTCAGAACCACATGGTCATCAACAGTGACTATGGAGATTGGGGTTGGAGTTCAGATGCTGGAGAGCGTGCCCGGCTCCTCCAGAGCCCCATCGTGGATGGAGCCCCCAAAGGGGAAGAGGAGGAGCCACGAGCCACAAACGGGGGGACCACCTCCACTCTGGGAGCCGTCTTTATCGTGGTGAATGCCTGCCTGGGCGCTGGCCTGCTCAACTTCCCTGCTGCCTTCAGCACAGCCGGGGGGGTGGCCGCTGGAATCACACTGCAGATTGTGAGTGAGGCGGGGCTGGGGGCAGCCGGGGATGATTTCAGAGGAGAGGGGCTTTGGGTTGTGTAGTGCAAGGGCGTAGTCAGCTGCTCCATGAGGGAGGTGGAGGGTGCTTCGAGCCCAACTTCCCTTGGCAGCAGCTGCTTCTGTGTCTGATGGCATCCCCTCCTAAAACACCCGGGGCGTGTGCCCCTCTCTCCCCCTCCAGGGCATGTTGGTCTTCATCATCAGTGGCTTAGTCATCCTGGCATATTGCTCCCAGGCCAGCAACGAGCGCACCTACCAGGAGGTGGTGTGGGCAGTATGTGGCAAATTGACGGGGGTTCTGTGTGAGGTTGCCATCGCGGTGTACACTTTTGGCACCTGCATTGCCTTCCTCATCATCATTGGGGACCAGCAGGACAAAAGTAAGCCCCACCCAGCTCCTCTGATTGGGAGAAGCAGGGAGGGAGGAAGGGGATCGTTCCTGTCGCTGGATACATTCGGCCTGTGGCAGGACACCGGCCCCTCAGACTTCCTATCAGAAGTGCCGAGTCTGTTAGACAGAAGGGGAGGTACCCGCTGCTGACGCCCCTCTCCCGGCTCTCCCCCAGTTATTGCCGTGCTGGTGAAGGAGTCGGAGGAAGCACTCAACAGCCACTGGTACACAGACCGGAAATTCACCATCAGCCTCACGGCCTTTTTGTTCATCCTCCCCCTCTCCATCCCCAGGGAGATTGGCTTCCAGAAGTATGCCAGGTATGGGGGGAAGGCTCAGGGATCCCCATCAGCCTCTCCTCTCAGGCCCATGCGCTATTACTTAGGTTATTCCTCCTTCCTTCCTGCCCTCTCACCTTCTGGGAATGGGACCCAAAGGCTATTGGGAAGGTAGACAGATCACTTTGGTCAGGCTCAACTCTTGTCCCAAAGAACATGGGAAACCTCAGCGCCTGCCTCAGAGTCAGTCTCACAGTTTCTGTCCCATTTTTCTCTAAGAACTTTCTCCCCGAATGTCTTTTCCCCATGAGCAGAGTTGTATTGTTCCTGGCCTGGTAAGAGACCCTGATCCCATCTTCTTCCTGGCCTTTTGCCAGCTTAGATGGAATCGGCGAGCTTTGTTCTGCGGTCCTGTCTCCTTTACACCCTCTCAGATAAAGCTTTAACTTTTATTCGAGGAACTGCGACTCAGTTGGTGGTCACTAACTTCCCTCTGGCTCAGTAATGGCATTTTTTGACACGGGGGACATCTAGCTTTGTACATTCAGTTTGGTTTTATCCAAAGGCTGTGGGAAAAGGGGAGGGAGGCAAAGAAGTGAGGAAAGGGGGTTCATGACTTCAAATAAAATCTCCCTAGCTTTTAGCTTAAGTGGAGACAGACTCATCCCTGGAGACAGGATGGGATATTGCTTCTTAATAGTACAGCAGACAAAACATGGCTGGGGGCGGGGGGAGGGGACAGCCATGGAATTGCTCATCAAAATCCAATTCTTTTCTCCCTGGCAGCTCCCTGAGTGTCCTTGGCACTTGGTACGTCACAGCCATCATCGTTATCAAGTATATCTGGCCAGATAAGGAGCTGCCCCCTGGGGATGTACCCACCAGGTAGGTGAAAGACTCAAGGAGCCCTTTTGCAGAGGGCTCTTTGCTCATCAGGCTGAGCTCAGCACCCAGTAGCTCCCTCTGCTTCAAATCACAGTGTCTTAGATTTAATCACAGAGTTGAAATGGGCCTCAGAGCTCACTCTGAAGCATGAATCCCTAAAGCTCATGTTTGAACACCTTCCTCATCAGGGGGTCCTTCCAAAGCAAGCCATTCCATCGGGCATCTGTAACTGAGTTCACTCCAGCTGTGTGCTGGGGATGGTGATGAGGTCTGGGTTACATTTATTCCCCTTGAGTCGAAAAACAATCTTCTTCCTTGTGACCTCCTTGCAGGGACCACACTCCTACCCTCCTTTTGATGGCTCTGCTAATTGTATTTGTTGTATTGATCCTGTGCCCCTCCTGCTAAGGAGAGTGCTTCACATATCGCTAGCTCATTGGTCCTTGTAAAGATCAGCAAGGGGGAATAGCCACACTTTTACTGTTTTTCCATTGAGTCTGACTCTTTGTGACCCCATGTCACAAAATGGTTTTGCCATTTCCTTCTCCAACTTGTTTTGCAGATGAGGCAACTGAGGCAAATGGTTAAGTTACTTGCCCAAGGTCATATAGCTAGTTAAGTGTCTAGGGCCAGATTTGAATTCAGGTCTTCTTGAACTCTGGCACTCTACCCACTGCACCACCTGCCCATTCCCACTTTACAGTTGAGCTAATGGAGACCCAGGACAAAATGTGGCAGCAGCATCACCAGAACTAGATGGAGATAGGGCTGGACCTCTCATACCCAGTCTGAGCTATATAGGTGGTCATCCTCTGTGCCTGGGTTAGAAGGGAATTCAGGATGGCTGGTTTCACTTGGTTCTGCCCAGGATCCACTAGGAGCAGTGGACGGGGTAGTGGGAAGCACATGGTATAGTGTGAAGAAAACTAGGTTGGGTGGGTGGGAGGGGAGATGGGCACGGCAGGAGCCTCGCAGCTGTCCTTGGCGAGTCCCTCTGCTTTCTCCTCTCCTCCACGAAGATTAAATGAGAACATGGATTGGAAAGCACTTTGAAAAGTACAAGGCATTCTACCATGGGGGATCTCTTACCGTAGTATGAGAAGGTCACTTCATTTGGGCCCTGGCAGCTGGCTTAGCAAGAGCCATATTGAGTCCAGTGGAGGCTGTGCTTTGCCAAGTCCGGCTTCTCTGAAGCCTAAGTGTAGTCTATAATAACATGCTTTATTTTATGCATTTTTTATCTTCTCTACTCTCTTCTTGGTGACTACATCCATAAAAATGAATAATACATCTTCTTAAATGAAAGGCCCATCTAAAAAAAAATCACCAAAAAGCCTTTTACATTTTACATTTATAGTGGGGTGATAACAGAGCAGGGGGAAGGCCAACTGGGGTTGGGGGGATAGGTGGAGGCCCCTGTTTGACTTTGGTCTCCCAGACCTGGAGTGGCTGAGATCTGACTTTAGAGTGACAGGCCCTTGCTTCAGAGCCAGGGGCTCCGGTCTGGCCTGTTCCCCATCTTGATCCCCTATTGCTGTGCTCTCCTTGCAGGCCGATCTCCTGGATGGCTGTGTTCAATGCCATGCCCACGATCTGCTTTGGATTCCAGGTACCCACTGTTAAATGGGGGTCACAGTGGCGGTGATTGCCCATGTCATGGGGTGGGGTCTAAGGCTCAGACGGGCCAGGCTTTGTAACCTGTCAGACTGCTCTTTTCTCTTTGGCAGTGCCATGTAAGCAGCGTGCCCGTCTTCAACAGCATGCGGCAGCCCAAGGTGCAGACCTGGGGTGGCGTGGTGACAGCAGCCATGGTCATAGCCCTCTGTGTCTACATGGGCACAGGTAAGGCTGCCCCTTCTGCAGAGCATCCTCCCAGCAAGGGCCAGGTGGGGCAGAGCATCCTCCCAGCCAGAACCAAATGGGGCAGAGTGCCCTCCTAGCCAGGACCAGGTGGGACAGAGTGCCCGCCCAGTCAGGACCAGGTGGGGCAGAGCACCCTCTCCACTGGCAACAGGACCAGGGCAGGCCAGTGCCAGGGCTCTTCCTGTGTTCCATCACCTCTTCTTCCCAGAGCAGGGCAGTGCTCTGGGACAGGTGCTCTCCACTATCTCAGCAGCTCCTACTGAAGGTGCCCACACTCAGGTGCCGTGCTCTCCCTCCTCCCTCCAGCCTCACTCCTGCTCCAGAACAAAAGATCCAAGTGTTCCCTTCCTCCAGTCCTCATCCCCAGATCCCTCCCCAGCAGCAGTTCTGTCTCCTGGACCAGATGGTGGCTAGAGTCCTTCCCCTCCTCTCCCAACTTCACATTTTAATCTGCCTTTCTCCCCCCATGGGCCCTCAGGCATCTGTGGTTTCCTAACCTTCGGAGTCAATGTGAACCCCGATGTGCTCCTCTCGTATCCCTCGAATGATATCCTTGTTGCCATTGCCCGTGTCTTCATCATCATCAGTGTGCTGACCTCCTACCCCATCCTGCACTTCTGTGGACGGTGAGGCCCCCAGTCTGGGGTGGGGAGGGTGCCCTGCACCCCTGCGTGCCAGCCGGCTTCGTGGAGGAGTCTGTGCCCCAGAGGAGTGGGTCCTATAGCGCTGGGTTCCCCGTGTGGAGCACGGCCACCCTCTCCCCCCGTTCCTCTGGTCACTGCTCCCTGTTTGTTCTACTCCCCCCCTCCTCCTTCTGAACTTGACAGTGGGTGCTGGGGTGTCCAGCCTCTGTCCCCTTCACTTTGGGAGGCTGCACTGACCCAGGGGCCCTAACCCATGAGCTTGTGCACAGGGCGGTCCTGGAGGGCCTGTGGCTGCGATACAAGGGCGAGACGGTGGAGGAAGACGTGGCCAGGGAGAGGCGCCGGCGGGTGCTGCAGACGGTCACCTGGTTCTTGCTGACCCTGCTCCTGGCCCTGTTCATCCCGGACATAGGAAAAGTCATTTCCATCATTGGTGGCTTGGCGGCCTGCTTTATCTTTGTCTTCCCAGGTACAGGCACCCCCCCTCCTGCGGGCCCTGCTCCCTCAGAGGGCTCCGGGAATATCCCACTGCTTGGGGGTCTCACTAAGCCCCCTCAGGAGCCCTGCCAGGTTGTGCTGGGCGCTGCCGCAGTGGGGAGGAGCGGTGGCAGATGTCTCAGTTTCCTCGTGTGCCTGTCATGGGAAGAGGGAATGTTCTGAGCTCTGCCTTCCTGAGTCATGATTTCTGACTTACTGAATCTTGGGGGGGACATGGGTGGGGTGAGGGAGGGAAGAGAAGGGAGTCAGTGACTGAAGGAGCTGGACGCTTAGCTGGCCCTTGCTTGGCCCGAGATGACCAGCTGGTGGATCAAAGATTTGGTTTCTCCTAGGACTCTGCCTGATTCAAGCCAAACTTTCTGAAATTGAAGAAGTCAAACCGAGCAGGTAAAGCTCCCTCCGGTGTCAGAGGCCCTCGGGAGACATAGCATGGGGCAGTGGGAAGGGAGGAAGAGGCCTGAAGGGGGGGAGTGGGGGAGGGCAAGCCCAGCCTGTCCCAAGTCACTCTCCTGGAGCTGGCTTCCTGTTGGATGGAGATAGCGCTCCTCCCTTTGCACTTTGGAATCACCCGAGTCCTCTGAAAAGAACGAGGGCAAAGACGCTAGGATACAGACAAGAAGCCTTTTCCATCTGGACTCGGAGTGAGGGCTGGATGCCCCTTCTCTCGTTACAGCTGGTGGGCGCTAGTCGCTTATGGAGTCCTCTTGGTGACCCTGGGAGCCTTCATCTTCGGACAGACCACAACCAATGCCATCTTCATGAACCTCGCAGCCTGAGCTCCTTGTTTGGGACCAGACGGCCGGAGGGAAGAAATGGCCTCTTCTGTGGAGATCTCAAAGAACCATATCCATGCTCCAGCCCCGGCTGGTGCCCCGGGGACCATATCATATTGCATCCTGTCGTCAGTGCACTGGTGAAGCAGGCGGCTGGAACTGCTTCTACAAGGGGTTTTTCTGGTCAGAGGACAGAACCAGAGACTTCCTGGCTACTAGCATCATCTCCCACCACTGAATCTTCCCAAGGACTGCTATCTCCATATCCAGAATTAAAACCTCATTTCTTTTACTCATTGGGAGAGAAGAACAGGAGGAAGAAAGAATCTAGTCTTACTTGAGGGAGGAGAAAATCCTCCCTGTGCTGGGAAACACTTTCTGCAGAAGGCTGGCCCCTGGCAGGGAGCACTTCTGGGGAGGCCTTTGTGCTGGGGACACTACATGCAGTAACTAAAGCCACTTGTGACTTAAAGTGAACTTAAAGTTCAAATGTGAACACAGGAGCTCAAATGCAGAGGAATTCCAAAATCATGCACATGATTATCACAAAAGGAAGGATTTTTCCCTGCCCAGGGAGCAGGAGACCAGAAACTATCAAGCTCTGGCCAACAAAGGGTAGGGATCAGACCCAAGCTCCCTTGACCCCATTTGGACCCACTTTGTTTTGATAAATGTCTTTCCACTAATCATTAGTTACAGCCGGAGCCTTTTGGAACCTCATCTCTTCTGCCCAGTACCATGTTGGCTGGGAACAAGGAAGAGGAAAGACCACTATTCCATGGGCCTCAGGCAGCTCCATGTCACTACATTCCAGTGGGGCTTGACCAGCCTTCTTGGTCCGTCTGGCCCCAGAATCTCACAAAGTCTAATGTTTACAGAGACCGTTGGACTTCCCTGTCTGCAGAGGGGGCCAACACGCGTTATGGTGCTTCGCGTATCCATCCGTTACCTCCTGATTAGGAATTCTTTTCCCTCTCAGATTCCCAGTTGGCCCCTCCTCTAAGAACACGAAGGAGGAAAGGATGGCAAGAGGGCTGTTTTGTCTTCTTTTGAACGTTCTCAGAAGCTCCTGACCCACGCTTGCTGTTCTCTGTCAAAATTTCCATTTCCCATTCTTTCATTTAAGGGCGAGTACAGTCCCTGGATGGGAAAGACCCTCCTGGTGAGGGGCTGGTAATGGGAACGATAACACTGGAGATAGGAGAGGTTTGGACCCCCTTCTCTGCAGCCTAACAGTTTACAAGACAATTGTGAGTTTTTTCCATGCCTGGTGACACTACTTCCAGTGCCATGATCCCCTTTCTTTTACACATTTGATTTTTCTCTTATACCCAAAGAAAAGGGCAGTCATTAGCTTTGGAGCCACTGCCCTGCCCTCCATCAGGCCCCATGGGCAAGCAGATCCTGCTCTGGTATCTCCCCTGCCATAATCACAAAGTAGATTGTGTTGAGAACGTTGTATTTTATTCTTTTGGAGGAAAAGATGGAGGATGCGGTCCCCAGAGGGTCAGGAATTTTAAGATTTTCTATCTCTGTCAACCCCCACCATCTATTTCTCCAGTGTCCATGCCTCCATCAAGTGGTGTGGCTTTGGGGCCCTCAGCAGCCTCTGCTCACTTTAGACAATCTCAGGAAGACCAAGGGTGATAAACTAGAACTAGCTCCTTCCAGACCAACACCTCCACTCTTGGGAGGTAGAGAGGCCGTTCGCAGAGAGCACCCCAACCTCTCCGGCTCACTAGTTGGTTTTTCCTAAGTGATGGATGCAGTTGGAGGCCCTAGTTAATAGGAAGGAGGCTTCTTTCCTCCAAGAATACTTTGCCCTTGAAGGTCTAGCAAGGGACCTGGTCCTCCCTCTTCCCACATAAATAACCAGGGCCTTGAAGGTTCAATTGTGTGGGAAGATGAAATTGAGTAGCTTGGGTTTCTCCCTCTTGTTTTCTCTTCCTTCTAACCAGTAATACAGGCCCAGCTTCTTACCAAAGTCTGGGCTTTTATGCTCTCACCTGTCTCTGGAAGTTGGGGAGATGTGTTAGCCACTCCCCTCCCCCCCCCATATTGCATCTGGAAATGTCTGTCCCTTTTAGAGGGAACTCATATGAGGGCAGGGTGTTCCAGTCTCATTAGGTGTGTGAAGCCAGAAAAAGGGGTGGACTCTGGCTCACCCCAGAGCCAGATGGGGTGAGCACAGATGGGCACCTCCCCATCTGTGATTTTTAATTTTTTTTCCCCTCTACCCTTTTCCCCTTGGCCTTGAAAACACATAATAAAAGGGAATTTTGCTGCTGAGTTATCTGTGTGTGATTATAATCTCGTGGGCAAAGAGTTAATTTTTGAATTAGAAGGCTATGGGGCCTGGCAACCTGACAGAGTCTTCCAGGTGATGGACGCTAAAGTTCCTGCCACTTGTCAAGCATTTCACCAAGTCTTCAGGATACAAAGAATAGTAAAAACAAAACCCCCCCCAAAAAACTAATTCTTCACAAGCTTACAGTCCAATGGGTGAGGCAACACTGTAAAGTTACCCCAAAATCTGTACTTACCTGGATTTGGATACCCAACTGCCTATATAATGGACATTTGGATATTCTACTAGCAGTTTGTATTCATCTTGTCTAAAACAAGTTATTTTCCTTCCTTAACTTGCCCTTCCCTTTACTTCCTTATTTGTCTTAGTGTCACTGTGGTGACCATGCTATCTGTAGCATCAACATCTATTACTAGCCCGTTTGGGACCCTGGGAATTGGGAGGGCCTTTTTACTTGGGTTAGTTTTCCCCTAAAAAGTCATGGAAGCCATCCTAGAGACTTAATTCTTCCAAAAGATTGACCATCAAACTCTTGAAGTAGCAGACTACTATGTGTGTACAAACAAGATAGTCATTGTATATATGTGATAAATTGGAGATTATCTAAGGAAGGTGCTAAATCTGAGAGCACTGGGAATCTCCTTGTGGAAGATGGAAGGCAGGAGGTGGAGCAGGAAAGGGGGAGATTGGGCAGACTTGTACTTCTGGGAGATTGTCTAACAGCTAAGTGGAGGAGGGACTGGTGTGGGGAGAATCCTGACATGGGGAGATCAACCAACAGCTAGTGCTATGATCCAGGGCCTGCATCAGTGTCAGAGGAAAGGATGGGATGGATAAAAGACATGTTTGTTAAGGAAAGACAGAGAATGTTATGAACCTGGGTGACTGGGGGGGACAGTGGTACTCTCGATTATAACAAATTTAGAAGAAAAGGAGGGGGGAAGATTAGTTCAGTTCTAGACATGATGGTCTTCTGTTTAACTCAGTAACTTGGGAAGTATTTGAATGTCTCCATTCACCTAGTGGTTTACTAAATACTCAGAGAGAAGCTAAAATGTATAATAACAATAGCTCCCAGAGCTTTAGCAAATTGTATACATGGCTTGTTGGATCTTCACAACCTGGGAGATATGTTCTATTTCAACCACCCACCCACCTAGTCAACCAAGTATGTGTTGAAATAATTTTTGACTTCAGTAGAATGGTTATAAGCATCAAATGGTCTAGAAGAGGACAATAGACTTTTAAATTGAGAAGGGACCTCAGGCAGCCAGTCCAACCTAAATAAGAATTTTCCATTATAATTCATCAGACAATAACCCAAATTTTGGCCAAAAGCCTTCTAGTGAGGGACACTCCATTACCTCCCTAAGCACCCCATTCTATACTTTGGAATCAGGTCTGACTATTCATTAGCTCTGACTATTCCCAGCTTACAAACTTCCCTGGCTCCCTATTAACTTTTGATCAAATACAAACCCCTCTCTTTAGCATTGAAAGCCTTCCATAACCTGCCTCCAACCTACCTTTCCACATGACTTCATTTACCAGATCTCCCATTGCATCTGGGCCTGTCTCCAGCCATCCTGACCTATGGTTATTGACTCGGGCAGAAAGAATAAGGCTGATCACTTTGCACAGTTCTACTTCCCTTAAATCCAATTCACTTGCAAGTCAAGACATCACCTTCTGAAGTCATTGGTCTTCTTTGAGAACAAAGGACCAAGAAAGAAGAACAATTTTATCCACTCTCTAATCAAACCAAAGAAGTCTTTGCCCCTCACACGAGCCATTCCTTTCCTTCCGCTGCTTTTTATAGGCTATCGCCCTACTCTTGGATGTCATTCTTCCTCAGTTCTTCCTCAGGATCTCTAGCTTCATCAAAACTCATTCAAAGCACATCAGAATATCAAAAATACCTCTCCTGATCCACCTAGGCTGTACTTAGTGTCTCCCTCCCGATCCTCAAATGAGCTTGTGTTTATTTTGTAGATACTCTGCATATTCTCGCCTATGCCCATGGTGGTTTCCCTAATAAAAAGCAAGCTCTTTGAGAGGAGGGACTATCTCATTTTGCCTTCGGACTGAGTTGGCATTGCCAGCTCCAATGACAAGAAAGCGTTTTCCCCCATCAGGTCAGGTAGAATAAAGCTAATTATTCATCCCCACAACAGCCTTTCTAACAGTTACCTTCCCTGCCAAAAAAAATTCCAAACATCTCCCGTTTCTTCAGCTGGATCTCTATGACATTTCAAAACTCTTGTCCAAAGATTAGAAAATATCCAGCCTGTTCGTGTAAGTTTAAGAAAGCGTAGTTATGAATTAACTCGTCAGGACCCGCAGATTGGCTGCTATAAGGTCCCACAGGGGAATTGGGAGCAAGTCAGGAGCTCCACTGGCCTTGGCTTTTCCTCTCTGGGCACTAGGGGTCGCCTTTGCTTCATGTAGGACTAACATCAACCTGGAGCTGACCATGTGGGTACCACTTGCCTTGGGAGCTCTCTTGCTCCATCACTGGTCTCTCCCTACTCCCCATTCACAGTAGTGTCTTCCCTCTGGGATCATCCCCAATCTGTCCTATATATATCTTGTCTTTTCATAGCTGTTTGCTTGTTGTCTCCCTCTTTAGACTGAGTTGGGGGTAGGGACCGTGTTTCTTCCTGGCATATAGTAGGCACTTAATAAATGCCTGTTAGATGTTGACTATTTCCCTGATCGTTTGGTTGGGTTACAGGAGAGATCTGGGCTGCAACAAAGAAGTTCTGCCTTCTCTCAAGCTTCCCTTTATACTACATATGTCCACTTATTGGAATTTGTCTTCATTCTCGAAGAGAACCATGACATCAAGGAGGTGACACCATGACATTCAAGTGAATTGGATTTAAGTGAGAAAGGACTGGGCAAGGTCCCCTGCTTCACTTTTCCCTCCAGAGCCATCTGGGTCCAGTGGCCAGACAGAGATCAAGATCACTGGAGATGGCCTTGGATGAAATGGGAGACCTCGGTCTTTTTTAAGCTAAGGTCTTCAATGGGTCTCAGTTTCATTGAGGTCACATTCATTCGGTGATTAAAGCTAGGGAGCAATTAAGGCAAAGAATCTCACCTAGTCCAAAAAAATTATAAATCTGGGCAAGCTCCTCAGGGTTTCTGGCCAAAACAGAAATGATTGCTACTTACATTCAATCTGAGTCAACCAGGATCCAAACAATGACCAAATGGGGCTTGCCCTAGGTCCTATTGGTGGAACAATGAGAATCAGGCTGATTTTGGTTTAAGGATGTTTCTTAAGAAAGAAATCTAGCCAGTAAACCCCAAGATATATAGGCCCAGTTTTTTGTTGTTGTTGTTTTATTTTTTCTGGTTATACATGTATATTAGCTTTTTAACACACATTTTTTTATGAATCATGTTGGGAAAGAAAAATCAGAACAAAAGGGAAAACCACAAAAGAGAAAAAAAAACAGAAAAAAGAAATGAACATAGCATGCGTTGATTTAAATTCAATCTCCATAAATTGTGAATACATCCAGCTATTCTGAAGAGCTATTTGGAACTTTGCTTAAAAAGTTATCAAACTGTGCATGGCCTTTGATCCAGCAGTGTTACTACTGGGCTTATATCCCAAAGAGATCTTAAAGAAGGGAAAGGGATCTGTATGTTCAAGAATGTTTGTGGCAGCCCTGTTTGTAGTGGCTAGTAACTGGAAACTGAGTGGATGCCCATCAATTGGAGAATGGTTGAATAAATTGTAGTATATGAATATTATCGAATATTATTGTTCAGTAAGAAATGACCAGCGGGATGATTTCAGAAAGGCCTGGAGAGACTCACATGAACTGATGCTGAGTGAAATGAGCAGGAGCAGGAGATCATTATATACTTCAACAACAATGTTATATGATGATCAGTTCTGATGGACGTGGCCCACTCTTCAACAATATGATGAACCAAATCAGCTACAATAGAGCAGTAATAAATTGAACCAGCTACACCTGGCGAAAGAACTCTGGGAGATGACTATGAACCACTACATAGAATTCCCAATCCCTCTATTTTTGTCCACCTGCATTTTTTATTTTCTTCACAGGTTAATCGTACACTATTTCAAAGTCCGACTCTTTGTACAGCAAAATAACTATTTGGACATGTATACATATATTTCATTTGACATATATTTTAACATATTTAACATGTATTGATCAACCTGCCATCTGGGGGAGAGGGTGGGGGGAAGGAGGGGAAAATTGGAACAAAAGGTTTTGCAATTGTGAATGCTGAAAAATTACCCATGCACATATCTTGTAAATAAAAAGCTATAATAAAAAAATTCAATCTCCATAGTCCTTTTTCTGGATGCAGATGGAATTTTCTATGCAAGTTTATTGGGATTGCCTTGGATCATTGAACCACTGAGAAGAACCAAGCTTTTCATAGTTGGTCATGGCACAATCTTGCTATTATGGTGTACAATGTATTCCTGGTTCCGCTTGTTTCGTTCAGCATCCATTCCAGACCTTTCTAAAATCAGCTCATTCATCATTTTTTATGGAACAATAATAATCTTTTATCTTTATATACCACAATTTATTCAGCCATTCCCCAACTGATGGTATATGCCCATTTATTACAAGTTACTATGGAAAGAGTAATGGATTTAGGGTCAGAGGATCCAACTTCAGATCTACATTTACAATCTATGTAACCCTGGTCAAATCATTTTATTTCCGCCAGCCTCAGTTCCCTTATCTATAAAATGAGGGTGTCCGTGGATTAGATCACAGGTGTCAAATACAGCTGCTGGCAACACTCCCCAATATAATGAACCAATTTAAAATGTAATTAGGAAATATTTAACACAATAAATAAAAACACAATAGAACAAAGATAATATAAATGTGTAGTTTTCTAAATAAATTATGCCAATATTAGCATCTTTATATAAGGTTTATTGACCTGCATTTCTATTTGAATTTAATACAGCTGGATTTAAATGATCTCTAAGATCCCTTCCAGTTCTAACATCAATGATCTCATCATCCTTAAGGGAAAAGATAGGATTTCAAGGTCAAGTGCCATATTTATTGTGTATCTTCTGGTGTAGAAGGAACTGTGAGCTGAGAAGGGGTGGTCCAAGCTTGCTTCTTACCCCATCTTCCAGTATGGCCTTGGAAATTTCTGTTCATCAAGACCACCCTATCTCCAGCAGTGACTTGATTTTGCCAATCCCGGCCCTGTGGAAGCTGGGGCATCGACCCATGGACACTGCCACTACTCATTGTAATATTTGTGTAGTTCTTAACCATTTGAAACTGTCCTACTGCTTTTATTTGGCTCCTCTCTTTTTTAAGTGTCCCTGACAATGGTTTTTTGAGTGTTGTGCTAACCAACCCCAGTTTTTACTGATCGTTTTGCATACATAGCAGGGTGATTTTTAGGAACAAATATCATGTTATAGAATGATTGTACTTCAAATAAATATTCATTTAAAAGAAATTCAACAAAAGAAATGGAATTGGGGTTGTTGTTGGGGTTTTAACACTACCAAAATTTCCCCTTTAGCAAGACAACAAGCATTTTTGCAAGAATTTTACTGTCCCAGGTCGTATACAAAGTGTTGGGGATACAGAGGAAGGTAAAATGTAGCTCACGTTCTAATGGAGGAGATGGTGTGCAAATAACTATGAGAGAAAGAGAGAGAGGGAGAAAAACAGATAGAAAGAGAGATAGGGAGAGACAGAAACAAAGACAGGGAGAGACAGAGAGACAGACAAAGACAGAGAGACAGACATAGAGAGAGACAGGGAAAGAGAGAGAGAGATCCAGAGAGACAGAGACAGATGAGACAGAGACAGAGAGACAGAGAGGAACAAGGATAGAGATAGAGACAGAGAGACAGAAACAGAGACAGAGATAGGTAAACTAATCTCAGAGGAAAGGCTCCAGTAATTCTTGGGACTGGAAAATGCCTCTTGCCAAAGGTAGAATTTAAGCTGTATGCTGAGGGTGGCCAGGGAATCCAGGAATCAGAGGTAAGATGGGAGAGTATTTCTGGCACAGGGGATGCAGCCAAGGAAAAAGCAGAGTTAGAAGGAATATCATGCACAAGGAACAAGAAGGTCAATGCTACTGGAATAGAGAGCATTGAAGGAGAACAAAGTAGAAAATAAAGACTGGAAAGCTAGTATGAAGGAATTTTAGAAACCAAACAGAGCATTTTACAGTTGCTCCTGGAAATAAGAGGGAGCCACTGGAGTTTATGGAGTAAGAGGGTGACCTGGTAAAGTTATGCTTGAGTAAGATCACTTTGGTTCCTAATTGGAGGATGGACTGGAATAAGGAAAGACTTAAGAAACAGTAGACACGTAACATCATCTAAAAGGGAGACACAAGGCTTACCAAACCATATCCAAAAGATCCACAATGCTGCCCACACAGTATGTACCTAATAATTAAAAGCTGTAATTTTGTCCATGTGAGTACACCCTCCGTAAGTGGTTTTGCATTGTCATGGCCAGGAAAAAAAATGTGCATCATCTAATGATCACTCTTCTAATAAGGAACCTCTCTGAGCTTAGGCCAGCTGGTGGTCCTCAGATAACAGGAAGGCATCCTCAGAGCCTTTTCAGCTTTGCAACTCTACCAGACCTTGCACTCAGCTGCCACATTCTTCAAAAAGCTAGTTTGAGTGTGTGTGTGTACATATAAAATGTGATTTTTGTGAATTTTAAAATTTTTATTTTTTGTGAATCAATTGTACACAAACATACCTGTTTCAATTATTTTTGGTGAGGCAATTGGAATTAAATAACTTGCCCAGGGTCATATAACATATATGACATTGCGTAAGTGTCAAGTGCTGTTACAGTTTTGACATGACTCTACAAGAAAAGGTCAAATGGAGACAGATCAGGTGGCCAAGGTAGCCAAAGGAGAGAACCTCCTCTGCTGATCCAACAGCCTGAGGGAATGTCATCCAGAAACTGTCATACATGCATGCATAATGACAGGATGGCAAGTGAAAATGAAAATTATATTATTCAAAACTTACAAAACTAAATTAATATAAAATAAATCCAAATAATGAAACTTTCAAATGATATTTTGTAAGTTTGTAACTTATTAAGCCAATTTCAATAAGATTTTTGGGACACTTCACTATCGGCATTATAATTTATACTTTAACACTGATCCACCAAGTTGTTTTATCTCTGTGTTGTCTCAGACAATTCCCAGGGACTTCTCTAAATCATTGACAGATCAAATCTTTGTTAGTCTAAAGTTCTCTGTACTTTCCTCTTTCACAAATCAGATTTGTAGCTCTCTTATCTACAAATTATTTTATGTGTATATGCTTTGTTTTCTCAACTGAATTAAAGGGTTCTTTTAAGTGAAATTTTAAAACAATGACCCATAGAGTATGTCACATCACTCCTCTTCCTCCATGCTTTTTTTATGTCTGCATTTGTCACCTGCCCTCCTCTCTGACATGCTTGGAGCTCATCCAAAATAGGGGAGCCATCAGCTACTGAGAATAGAAACCACAGGAGGCTCCATTAAGGAAACTGGGGATACTAAGCTGAATTGTACAGCTATGCAGACCAAAGGGATATATTTGGGGGGGAGGGGATGTAATGATTTTATTTTTTAAGAGTGAAAATGCTATGTTGTAATCCACATTCAGTTCCTACTGTCCTCTCTCTGGGTGCAGATGGCTTTCTTTATCACAAGACCAGTGGAACTGGTCTGAATGCCCTCATTGTTGATGAGAGCCACATCCATCAGAACTGATTATTGTATAATCTTGTTGTTGCTGTTTACAATGATTCTGATTATCTCACTTTGCATCAGTTCATGTAAATCTCTCCAAGCCTCTCTAAAATCATTCTGTTGATCGTTTCTTACAGAACAATAATATTCCATAATATTCATATACCATAATTTATTCAGCCATTCCCCAGTTGATGGGCATCCACTCAGTTTCCAGTTCCTTGCCACTACAAAGAGGGCTGCCACAAACATTTTGCACATGTGGGTCCCTTTCCCTCATTTAAGATCTCTTTGGGAGATAAGTCTAATAGAAATACTGCTGGATCAAAGGATATGCACAGTTTGATAGTCCCATGTAATCATTTTATTAACAAAGCCAACAGTTATTCAATTTAAGAGGATGGTCATTTGGTCATTTTTTAAAGACCAGAAACAATCAAATCAAACACTTCATCAAAGGTTTCTAACTCTGGGATTTATAAGGGGAGACAATGTGAAAGGAAAAATGGAAAAATGGATGGCGCTTGGCAATCAAAGATGGCAATGCCCTTTGAGAAGTAGACCAAAAAAACATATTTTTTAGAAAGATGCCTGTGTTGTGATCAAGACAGCCCTCAGTTTTACCTGGGTTCTAGTCCTGCTACTTCTTGCTATATAACATTGACTAAGTCATTAAAACTTAAATTAAGTTATTGAGTATCATGCAATTTCACAACCTAATATTTCTCTGGTGTGTCTAATCCTGACATCCCAAGGACCTGCCTATTAGCATAGACTAGAAACATGGCTGGGTGTGGAAGGAATCAATGAGATAACAAGCATTTTACTATGTGTCATTGAGCTAAACTCCAGAGACACAAAGAAAGCCTTGTCTTCAAGAAAGAAATTCTAATGGGAAGGAAGATGGCAGCTAAGGGCAGCAAGCCCAAGAAAAGTACCAGCTTTTATCCCACTGACGCTTCCTCTAGGTAACAGTTAAACTCCATCCTCTGAAAGAAAGGGTCCCAGGCAAGCAGTATACTTAGCTGTCCCCTCCCCAATGTTATTGATTTAGGTTGAAGTTCAGCTTTTGATTGCTACCCCTTAATGGAAAAATAAGCTCCAACTTTATATCCAATATTCATATTATCTATGTACATATATAACATATGTATAAAATCTCTATATCTTCCTACCAAATGCTAGTTTTATGAATACATATATAGCAAATTATGAAGAAATCCATTTATACAAGTTACAGCAAACAAAAATCAGAGAAAGATATACAGATGAGAATATATACCAGATAATAGACAGATTGAATAAGCTCTCATTAGTAGTGAAATATTTCAACTCAATCAAAAGAAAGTCCCAGATCTCACCCAAGAGGCAATTACTTGAAGATAAAGAATTTGACTGAGATGCCGACTCCTCTTGATATTGGTTTCTTCCCAGAGTCTCTCTCTCCCTTCAGAGACCTGAAAAGAATCTGAAAATGTGTGGCATCTCTCTTAAAACTGGAAGCCTAAAGACCAGGATGTCAGTTCTTTCAAGTTCTTACCAGCTCCATTCTTCACACAGTAATGGAGGATTGAATAATAGTCTCCACAAATTAGTAGAGTCATGAAAATGCTTTTTTAAAGTGAGAGTTACATGTATATACATATGGATCAAGTTTTAAGAATGAAAACCTGAATAGAAATGATGAGTTCTTATACTGAGCCACTGCAAATATCTGTCCTTGACCCTACACTGTTCAATATTTTTCTTGGTGAAAGAGATGAAGACATAGATAGCATGGCTATCAAATTGAAAAATGTCACAAACCTGAGAGAGATAGCTAGTATATTGAGTAACAGTCAAGATCCAAAAATATCTTGACAGGCCAGAATGGTGGTTCAAATCTGAGAAGATATGATAGTGAAAGAAATGATATGACAGGAAAGAAGATATGATAGGAAAGTCCCTTACAAGTTAAAAAAAAAAACTTGTTTTATAAGTGTGAGATAGGTAAGTTATGAGTAGACAACATTTGATCGAAAAAAAGATCTGGAAATTTTGACTCGATATCTATTAAAAACCTACTATGCACACATTACTGGAGGTACAACGAAACCAGACCCTGCTCTCAAAGAGCTCATTTTCTAACAGAATACAAGTACACAAATACTAGGTCATTTGAGGATGAAGAAAGCACTAGCAATCTCTGTCGGGTGGTCAGAAAAGGTTTTACAGAAGATGTGGTTTCTGAACTGAGTCTTGATTCCAATCCTAAATGAAGAATTCTCAGAGGCAGACATTAGAAGGGAGTAAATTCCAAGCACCAAGGACAGACCGTTCTAAAGAGACAGAAGATAGAATGCTAAGTTCAAAGAACAGCTAGTAATCCAGTTTGTCTTTACGTAAATTCCTCCTTTTTTGTCCCCTAACTGGATATGAGAAACAAGATAAAAGGACCAAGAGACGTTTCCGAAAAATAAATAGTTTTTATTTACCAAGAGATGGCCCACAGGCTCGGTAGGTAAGGGTCAATAATGTGACGTGGTAGCCTAGGCAAGAAAGTCAGCTTAGGCTACATTAAGAATAATGAGTTTAATGGGATGGAAAATGCCTTCTGCATCCAGAGAAAGAACTATGGAAGATTGAAACATGCTATTGTAATCTTTTTGTTTGTTTGTTTTATTTTGCTTTTTCTTTCTCATGGTTTTTCTCTTTTGTTCTGATTTTTCCTTCCCAATATGACTAATATGGAAATCTTTAAACAATTGTACATGTATAACCTACATCAGATTGCTTTCTTGGGGAGGGGAGAGCTCAGGGAGGAAGGGGGAAATTTGGAATTCAGAATCTTATAAAAATGAATGTTGAAAACTATCTTTACATGTGACTGGAAAAAATAAAATCCTAATATGATGAGTCTAGAGCAAAGAAGAGAGAGAAAAGTTTCCTTGTTTTCTTCTCTCATCAGAAAACTTATGAAATTTTCTGGGTGGTTCTAAGCACCAGGTTTCAGAAAGAGTAATTAGTGAAAACTACAGAGATCACTTAATAATTAATACCTATTAGATATCAGGATGGATAAGTATATTTAGGTGAATACAAGGAAAAACTTCCTAATAATTAGAGCTTCTCCCAAAGTGGGATGGTAGCAGGTTCTTCTTCATTGAAGGACTTTGGAAAGAGAATTAATCATTCCTTTTGAGGAATGATGAAGAAGAGATTCCTATTCAGGTATGAACAAGATGACCTTCCAGTTGTGAGAGTCTGTCATGCTCTCTGGCTTTGGCTGCTAATTCCCATAAATCAGAAGGGATTCTTCGCTAACATATGTAAGCAATGCCTTCACAATGGTGTTTGAGAAGATTGAAAATCAGAAAATAGAACAAAGTTATTGGCAGTGGGCTGAGGAAGCAAGTAGAATATTTGAATAATGGAGAAGCAGGAGAAAAGGGAGTTGTTCTTGCCTTCCCTTTCCTCCACGTAGCAGGGTGTGGGCTTCTGAGCTGGCCAGGTTTCTACTCCCTACTGTTGGGCAAGGAGAATCACCAACCTGTTCAGTCTGACTCCCCACCCTCAAATTAGTATGATTTTCTGCTGCTGTTGGTTTCTCTCTCTTGACTGATGAGAGTATATTGGCCAACATTTCTGCCCCCAGACCAAAAAATTAGCCTTGGATTTTTGAGGATGGAGCAATGTTGGTGGAGCTCCTCTGGAGTATAACCTTAACTTGTCCTTAAGGAGAAGAAAAAAATCCTGTTAACACAATAAATATTGGTTTTTTTGTTATCTCCTATCTAATTTTCGTTATCCCATATCTCAAAGATATTGGCCAGGGATGTGAGAGGCCGGCAGTACTTGGGAGGACCAAGAAGTCCAAGAAGTTGCCAGATTCTGAGAATTGTGAGGGCAGTAGGTTCAAGTTTCTCACGTAATGGAATAAATGGCCCATGGGCCATCCTGAGTGGAACAATCCTCAAAGATGCTTTTTCTCTTTTCCTTATGTATTTATAATACCCCATCTCAGTCAGTCAGTATTTATCAACATTTATTAAGTACCTACTATGTTCCAGGCCCCGTGCTGAGCTCTGGGAATACCAAAGAGTCAGATCATAGTCCCTGCCCTTAGGAGCTTACAATATAATAATGGAGGCAACAAGCGAACAAATATGCACAAATAAGCTATGTACAGAACAAATAGGAAGTAAATAAGAGAAGGAATTAAGAGAGAGAGAGAAAAAAATCTCCTACCTCCATGGCTTTATACTGACCATAGTCTAGTCTTGGAATGTATTCTTCTCACCTTTGTCTCACAAAGTCCCTTTCTTCCTTTAAGACTCAGTTTAAATGCCATGTTTTAATCACCCCCAATTTTTACTGCCCTGCTCTCCTCACTATTCTGTGGTTACACATATTTATTCTTTTTTATTTATCCTACAAATACTTTTATCATAATAATAGCTAGTATTTATGTAGTACCTACTATGTGCCAGACATTGTGCTAAGCACTTTATAATCATCTCATTTGAGCTTCACAACAGCTCGGTGAGGTTGATACCATGATTAATTGTCCTCATTTTCCAGGTAAGGAAACTGAGGCAAAAAGAGTTGTGAAGGGACTTACCCAGTAGCACACAGCTGCTAAGTGCTGCAAATCTGAGGATAGATTTGAACTCCGGTCTTCCTGACTCCAATATATGTTCTCATAGTCGCTCTTATTTTAGAATGTAAGTTCCTTAAAGCAAGAGTGGTTTTGTGTGTAAAGGGAGCTCTCAGTGAAATCATAGGTCCAGTGCTGCTCCTGGTCTCCTTTTTGTGTCCCCAGCACCAAGGACAGTGCTCAGCGCACAGTAGGAAGCTTAATAAATGTTTGCTAGTTGCTCCTTGATTTGATATGTGCAGAGTCCGCTAATGGGAGCTAGGGCTCAGTGGGGAGACAACCTTAAGGTCTAAAGGTAAGGGTGTGAAGGAAGAGGGGGAAAAGTATCAGAGACAGGGCTTGCCAAAAAAAGAAAGAAAGAAAGAAAGAAAGAAAGCAAGCAATGGGAGGAGGTACAGTCAGGTGGTGCAATAGATAGAGCACCAGCCCTGGAGTTAGGAGGACCTGAATTTAAATCTAGCCTTGGATGCTTATTAGCTGTATCACACTGGAAAAGACTCTTAGCCTTAACTGTCTCCAAAACAAATAAAAGCAATGGGTTTAGTCTTCAAAGACCCACTTTTTATTTCTGGTTTTGCCAGGAAATCCCTTTATAATCTTTGACAATTTTAGGGTTCTCTTTTTCCTCCTCTATTCAGTAAAGGAGGGGGCTTAAGTGATTGCTAAGGCATCCTTTATCTCCACCAGCCTATTGTAATCTAAGGCCTCTTTGCAGCTCAGCTCTAACACTCTATAGTCTATGTTTCAACATCCTATTATTCTAGGAAGAGAATAATAGCATTGCTAAGAATAGCTAGCATTTACGGAGTGCCTGAAGATTTGCAGCACATAGTACGCAGGTTCTCTCCTCCTCACAACATCCCTGGGAGGGAGATGAAACTGAGCCTGAGACAGGTGAAGTGTGCCCGCATTCACATGGCTAAGAAAAAGCCCAGTTCTTAATTCCAAGTTTAGACATCGAAGCACAGAGTGGTTTTTGTGCTACAGAAGTTTAGCAGAGATTTAGGTCTCTGCTCTGTGCAGTTTTATAATTTCCCAGCAAATGAGATATTTGCAAAATGCTTAGCACAATACCTGGCACATAGTAGGTATTTCATAAATGCTTTTTTCCTCCTCTTCCTAAGAAGAGGACCTAAGAAAGGTCCTAAACCTAAGAAAGGATAGAAATTGCTCTTTCCCTCATCCAATCATTACTCCATAATTTTTTATCCATTAGATACCTTCTTCCATGTGCCTAATTCTAGATTAGCACCTGTTTTTTGCTAAGTCTGGCCCACTGTCTATTCCACAATGGCCAGGGATTGAACTGGATCTTATTGCAGCCATCCCCGAGAGTTTTTCCCGTGATAGTCATCTGACCCTGTCCTAAGTGAATGGATGAGGCAGACACAATTACATATTGTTTCTCCCACTAGTCCCTCTATCTACAGCACCTTCCTTGCCTTCCTCCCCTCAGGCAAAACATGCCCAAAAATCACATCCTCTGTCCTCCTCTGGGAGTCTGGCCGGATTTATCTGTTATCTCCCCTATTAGCCTGGGCCGGGTGCCCAAGAATGAAGACTGAGTCCCCCATGATCGGCAAACTGTTCCCTTGGATTCCTCCCTTAGTGCTGACCTTGGAACTCTGCTACAAACAGATGTTCACAATGTTGGCTGACAGAGGAAGGGGAGGGAAGTGGCTGCTGCCAAAGTGACAAAACAGCTCTTTCGTCCACTGGAGATTAAGGGGCTTAGAAACATCTCAGGCCATTGACAGACAAGAGGGAGTGAGCTCAAGGTTGAATCCTGAGCCTGTAATCATCGATGGCTTTGGTGACAGCTGCGATCCATCCTCAAGTAAAGATTGGGAAACCGAGGCACCAGTTAAGTCATTTGTCAGAATATAAGATCCCTTAGCTAGCAAAGTCAGAAGAGCAAGTCCAGTCCCTGCATTTCATAGATGGGGAATGCCGGGGCTAGTGCTGAAGGAACTTGGGTAGTGGGGAGACCTTGCCTACGAGTCTGGAGACCTGAGTTTGAGTTAAGTGTGGAATAATTTTGGACAGTTACTTCTGAGTGAAGGGATGCATCCGGCATACTAAATGGATGAGATATAAGACTCAGATTGATTGTGGTGGCAAAGAATAGGAAACTGAGGGAATGTCCATCAATTAGGGAATGGCTGAACAAGTGGTGGTAAATGAATGTAACGTGCTTTAAGTCAAGATAAGCAGGCTAATGTCAGAAAAAAACTAGAAAGACTTTCATGAACTGCTGCTGAGTGAAATGAGCAGAACCAGGAGAACATTGTACACGACAACAGCAAGATGATGATCTTGACACACTTAGCTCAAGACAATTCCCAAAGACTCATGATGGAAAATGCCATCCACCTCCAGAGAAAGAGCTATGGAACCCAAATGTGGATGGAGGCATTCTGCATTCACTTTTTTTGTTGTTTTATCTCTCTCGTGGCTTTTCCCCTTTAATCTGGTTCTTTCACAAGACTCATGTCAAAATAGGTTTAATGTGATTGTACTTGTATAACCTATATCCAATTGCTTGCCATTTTGGGGAGGGAGAAGGAGAGGAAGGGAGAAAAAATTTGGAATTCAAAATTTTGTAAAAGTAAATGTTGAAAACTAGTCTTACATGTAATTGGGAAAAAATACTATTAGGTGTGAGAAAAAAAAACTGAGCACCTTCTGCAAGAGCCTCTTCCAGAGGCTAGTGTTGGCTGGTTATCCCTTACATATGTCATTTGTATGGTGTCTCCTCCAATAAATTTGAGCCACTAGAGACTAGGGGTTGTATTTACCTTTTTGTGTGTCCCCAACATTTAGCCCAGAGTCTGGAACAGAGTAGGTCCTTAATAAATGCTTCTTGACCTATTGATTCCCCCTCCTTGGGCCCCAACTTCCACACTGGCAAAATGAGAGTGTTAGATTGTGTAATCTCAAAAGTCTCTCTAGATTAAAACAAATCCATGATTTTAGGACTTTCCTGAAGACTCTCCTTTTTTCCTCAAGGTGTTAAGCCCCATAATCCTGTTCCCAGAATAACCCCGTACTCTACCCCCTCTAGAAGATTAGGGACTGGGGCTACTCTTTGTAAATCTTGATGACATTCAAGGCGAAACCTGCCCCCCTCCCCAGGTGAGCAGTTCAGTGGCTGGTACCAAGCTGGCCTGCAGGTCATGTCTATCAGTAGTTATCAATGGAACAAACAGCAGCAGGACTATAAAAGTGGGAGAAGCTGGTGGGGCGCTCCAGTCCTAGAGGCCAGCCACCATGAAGCTATTGTGCAGCCTCCTGGTCCTCTCTGGCCTCTGCTGGGGCCTCAGCACCAGCCAATACGCCCCAGACCTTATCACCTCGCTGCCCGGCTTGGCTGAGCTGCCCAACTTCAAGCAATGGTCTGGCTACCTCCAGGCTGGCTTGGACAAATACTTCCATTACTGGTGAGTTCCTGGACATGAGAGGGATCAGATTTAGACTGGTCTGGGCCAGACAGCATCAGTACTGGGGGGAAAGATGGCAGTTTCAATCTCCTTGATCAGGATCCCTGCCTCTGCTCTGTTATCACCCAAGCTTTTGGGATAAAACTGTTGTATATCCCGGGCCCTTTGGACAGACTAGGGAAGCCTGTGGACCCTTCTCAAAATCATGTATTTAAATGTGTAAAATAAAATATATGGGCTTACAAAGGAAATCAATGTGAATGTCAATCTAAATTCCTAAATTCACAGATCCCTAGAAATCTCTCCATGGATCCCTTTGAGGATTCTAGGCTTGAGGCTGAGATTCCAAGGGTATCACTCATTAAAGTTCCATGTGATGCATTGGAAACTCAGAAAAGGGTAAGGGAAGAGAATGAGGTCAGAGACCACATTGTGGTCTTATAGAAGGAGAAGTAGGTCTTCAAATTCTATCTCTGCCTTCTATTAGCTATGTGAACTTGGAAAAGTTATTTAACTTCTTGGGAGTTCATATTCCTTCTTAGAATGATGAAATCAAACAAGATAATCTCAAAGTTCCCTCCCAGGTCCACATCCTATGGTCTTATGATCCTAAGTCAACCACTCAACCCCTTCCCAATAGAAAAGAAAAACTTCCTGATCCTATTCTCAATTAATCAACAAAATATAAGAGATAAGGGGCTGGACATGGTGCAAAGGAACAGACAAGGAAAGGAAAGATGAAGAGTTAACCATCCCCCCAAAAAACTTCTAACTCCCAGGAGACAAGAGTATAATCACTGTACCACTGGGAGAAGGGCTGAGACTGGATACTGGAACTTTTCCAGTTTTACAAGTGTCAGACCAAGCCCTAATGTTGTGTTACAGTGATTTTTTAAAGGCATTCAAGTAATTTCCTCATATATATCTGGCCAATACAAAAATTCATGGTTAACTCCCAAATTCCCATTCCATTCTCCATTATTCTCAGGAACAAGAAGCCTTCTCTGTGAACCTGTTTTTATTTAGAAAAGCTGTCTACTTCATCAGAGAAGATGGATTTTTCTCTTCCTGACCTTATAGGTTTGTGGAATCCCAAGGAAACCCGGAGTCTGACCCCTTGGTGCTTTGGCTCAATGGAGGCCCTGGTTGCAGTTCCATGGAAGGCTTATTGGCAGAGAATGGTCCCTTCAGGGTGAGGATGGGGAAATTTCCAGGTTTGGGGAGGTTTCCTTTATGTCCTGGCTTCCAATCTGAAACAGTGAGTGGTGGCTTTGTGCGGGCCAATACCATCTGTCTCTCTCTTTCTGTGCAGATAAATGATGATGGTTCCCTCTACATGAACCCCTATAGCTGGAATCTAGTGGCTAATGTGCTGTACCTGGAGTCACCAGCTGGAGTGGGTTATTCCTACTCTTCTAGCCAGAACTATAAAATTGATGATCAGCAGGTAAGTGGACATGAAGAAAAGGGACAGAGCCTATTGTGTGAGAGTGGGAGGAGGATGGCTCAAGTACTTTTAAATCCAAGAACAAAATGGCCCCATCATAAGTCGAGAAAGGTTTAGATTAGATGGTCTCAAAGTCTCTAGCCTTCTATGATACTATCTGCTAAGATTCTTTCCAGCTGTCATTCCATGTTCTAAGAAACTCCCTCCAGCTGTCTCTCTGTATTGTAATATTTTATTTTCTTAGGTCCCTTCCAACTCCTATAGTCACATTGATGAGCTCACACATTCTGTCTTCAAAGGTTTTGTCCACTCATTCCATGTTCTAGCATTTTATTTCCTAAGTTTTCTTTCATCTACCATTCTTTGCTCTAGATCTCTATTTCTTTCCAGCTCTAACATTTAGTGCTCTAAAGAAAATCTCTTTTGGTTTTGACATTCTATTCTCCAAGGTCCCTTACGACTCTGATTTTCTGTGACTCTATGACCATTTGGTTTGGGTCTGTAGGTGGCAGCTGATAATTACCAGGCTCTACAGAGCTTCTTCGCCAAGTTCCCCAACTTCACCAGCAATGACTTCTATGTGTTCGGAGAGAGCTATGCTGGGGTCTACGTGCCCTCTCTCAGTGCTCAGATTGTTAAGGGTCCAGCCTCCATCAACTTTAAGGTCAGTATAGATGTTATTATTATTTATCCTTCATTTGTGAAGAGGAGCAATGATATGACTTGTGCATGAATTGGGTTGAAATGAGACAGAGTTGCACTAAATTGTCAGGTGCAGTCTTTCTTCCCAAGTTTTTGAAGTCCAGTGGCAGGACAAAAGTCAAGGCAATTGGCAATGGCCCAGCACACAGTAGATGACCAAGCTCTAAGCATTCCCCAGTGTTTGCTTGAGCTGCCTTTGTGGCCACTGGAATAAATTGTTCTTATCACCCATTCCACCAGGGAAAGTTTTAACATCCTTGGGGCAGATTTCCCCCAACTCACTGACAGGTTTGAGGCTTGTGCAAAACATTCTAGTATCTTTTCCAAGAAAATCTCAAATAGGATCAAAAATGATTCATCTCAGAGGTGCTGGTCCTCAGGAACACCCCATACATCCCAGGGAGTTCTGTCCGAGTCTGAACCAGTTACCAGCTAATCTTCCAACCCAGAAGTTAACATGAAGGAATCTGTCTCTCTTCAGCTAATGTGTTTTGGTCACGGAGGATCTGGGATGGAAGAGCAGTGGAGCCTGCCTGTGCTGGGGCTTCCTGCATTTACATAGTGTTCTTTCTCATCCAGGGCTTTGGTGTAGGGAATGGAATGAACAACTACCAGCTCAATGATGAGACGCTGATTGAGTTCAGTTACTACCATGGCATCATTGGAGACAAGTAAGCTCAGAGGGAATTTTGTGAGTCTGTCTCTCCCTTTTTATCCTATCCTTCTCCCCTCCAAACTTCAGAAAGGTTGGAAGTTGCCTTGCCCTCCCCCATCTCATGCAGCCCGGAATGCATTGCTTGCTTGAGGAAAAGGCAGGGACAGACAGACAAGCTTATTTGTTTAAAAAAAAAATTAAGAAGGCAATAGATACTGCAATTGTGAGGAAAGAAATTGCACCAAGATGGACCAAATGGAAAGGCATTGTGTTTTACTGGAAAGAGCCTTTATATTCCTGTAGCCTAGAAGGGCCAGGCACATAGTAGGTACATAATAAATACTTGATGATTGATTGACTGACTGGTAGACAGATGACCTCCATTAGTATTATTGAGTGGACACAATCTACATAGTTTTGGTCAAACTTCTCTGGGATTCAGTTTTCTCTTCTATGAAATGGAGATTGTCCTTCCCTGAGCTCTCCCGTAGGTTTTATAAGATCCAGGGAGATCTTGGATATAAAGCACTTTGCCAGTTAGTTATAAGCCATTGCTACTCTGATCATCAGAGTCATATATATCTTATTTTCCCTCTAGGATTAAAAATTCCAATAGAACTGGGCCCATTTTATTCATTTCTGTGTACCCCCAAAGTGGCTTTGAATGTTGTAAAAATTTTAAATCTTTTTAATATCTCTTGTTTTTAATCTCTCCTTCCTAAGAGCTTTAGCAGTGACTTTAAAGTCAGCGAAGTGTTGGACAATTATTTTCCCTGCATTACTGGTATAAATCCTACTTGGTCATAGTGTATTATCCTGGGGATGATTTTCTGTAATCTTTTTGCTAATATTTTATTTAAAATTTTAGCATCAATATTCATTAGGGAAATCGGTCTATAATTTTCTTTCTCTTTTCAACCTACTTGGTTTAGATATCAGTACCATGTCTGTGTCATAAAAAGAATTTGGTAGACTCCTTCATTCCCTATTTTTTCAAATAGTTTATGTAGCATTAGAGTTAATTGTTCTTTAAATGTTTGGCAGAATTCACACGTAAATCCATCTGTTCCTGGGGATTTTTTCTTAGGGAGTTAATTAATAGCTTGTTCTATTTCTTTTTCTAAAATGGGACTGTTTAACCAATTTACTTCTTCCTCTGTTAATCTGGGCAGGCTATATTTTTGAAGGTATTATCCCATTTCATTTAAGTTATTGAATTTATTGTCAAAAAGTTGGGCAAAGTAACTCCTAATTATTACTCTAATTTCCTCTTCATTAGTGGCGAGTTCTCCCTTTTCATTTTTAAGACTAACAATTTGATAACAATTATTTTCTTACTTGATCCTCTCAACAACCCTGGGAGTGACTGCTATTATTGCCCCCACAGATGAGGAAACTAAGATTGTCAAAGGGTAAAAATCTTGGGTGGCAGGGGAGAGGAGGAACTAGTAAGCATGTGCTAGTGAACTTTTTTTTTTGAACTTGAGTCTTCCTGACTCCAAACCCAGGGCTCTAATCACTTGCACTAGTTTAGTCCCTTCATCTCTTTCCACCAATGAGCCATCCCTTATAATGAAAAATAAAAAGAAAGAGGAAGGGAAAATGCTACAAGAATACTAATGGAGATCTTCTGTCTACCAGTCAGCCAATCAGTCATCAAGTATTTAGTATGCACCCACTATGTACCTGGCCTTCTAGGCTATAGGAATATAAAGGTTCTTTCCAGTAAAACACAATGCCTTTCATGGATCTATTGATGTTTGAGATGCAACCAGATTACCCACTTGGTAAACTAACCAACAAAATGTACTGGGTTGCACCTTCCTACTTGCATTTCTGCAAAGGAGGAAGGGAACTGCTTCCTCCATCTCTTTTTCTGGAGTTCAGCTCAGTGGATATAACCAGAGAACGTTCAGTTTTGATTGCTTTTTTTGCTGGTGTTATGGGTACTCTTTCCATTTATAACGCTGTGCTCTGTGTCTATGATTTCATTTCCTCCACTTTGCATTATTCCACACCTCCTTGCATTCTCTATATGTTCAGTGACATCCCTTTGCATTCATGCACCAAATTTCTGATCAGCCATATCTTAGTGCAGGGCTCCTGCTTTGTTTCCTGTTCCTCCCACGAAAAGTGCCTCTATATGGGGCGTCCCAAAGCTCTCAGTAGAATTTAAGCTCCCTGCGCAGGGCCTGGGTACATAGAGGGGGCTACACAAATGCTCGTTGGCTTATTGGTTGATTAAATGGACGAGCCCCCAGGATGATTCTCATCTCTTAATTCAAGCCTAATGGGCTCTAGGATGCTCCATTTTTCGAGGTGAAACACATTATAGAGTCCAAGTCCAAGGTTGTTGAGAGGATCAAGCAAGAAAATAATTGTCAAACATTTTGCTGACCTTGGTATTTTATAGATGAGCAAACTGAACCTGGGGAGCAGGGGGGGTTACCGAGATCCCAGCCAGCTCCCAATTAGTGTGAATACTGACTGCCCCAAAGTGGTCGCCCTTATTCGAATGCGGACCATCAGAAATGATAATGGTGTCAAATAGGGTCGCTGCTTCCAGCCCAGGGGAAGGAACCAACCACTTGCCTGGAGGATGACTGAGTCTCAGAGATCAGTAACGCAAGGGTGGCAAGGAGGTGGTGGCCTGAGACCCCCCCCCCTCCGCCGTGCCCCTGGGGATTGGAGGATGGCTCGGGTTGCCCTAGCTGCAAACTCCCTCTGGGGGCGGACCGAGCGCAAGCCCCCGCGCGCCTCCTCCGCTTCTCACTCCCCTCTCACTCTGCCCGCAGCCTCTGGGAGTCCCTGAACACCTACTGCTGCTCCGAGGGCGTCTGCAACTTCTATAACAGCACCCAGGAGCAGTGCCTAGATTCCGTAAGCCTTACCTTCCCCGGCCCAGGAGGTTCGGAGGCCGGCCGGAGGGGCGCACGGGCTGCCCCTAAACCCCAGCCATGAGCCGGCCTCTTAGTTCTCCCCCTTTCTGTGGATTCCTGGGCTGGGAGGGGCGGGGGACGGAGGGGGACCCTTCCCCAGGAAGGTATAGCCCGACCCCAGATCTGGGAGGCTCCGGGATGAAACTCGGGCGCAAGTGCCCCAGAACTCGGAGGGCAACCTAATTTTTGCACTTGGGAGGCAAGAGAGCCTTTGGGATCTCAGAGGTTCTAGTCTGGACAACGCTGGGGGAGTACATGTTCCCTCTTATTGGGTAATCTCTGAACCAGATTACCCTAATCCCACTACTCTCCATCCCACCCCATCCTTACCTTGGGCAGGGCTACCTAGGGATGGGCAGTTTTCGGGTGGGCAGTGGTGGAAAGAAGAGAACCGGGACCAGAAAGTGTGGGCAGTCTAACAGAGCCCCCCACCTGCTCTTTCCACAGATCCTGGAGGCTTACAGAATGATCCAGGGTGTGGGTCTCAATATCTACAACCTGTACGCGCCATGTTGGGGGGCAACGGGATACCAGGAGCGCTATGCGGCTGACATGAGCAACCTGTATCGCCAATACCAGTTCAATGTGGCTGTCCCGGTAAGTAAGAATGACCCGGTAAGTTAGCACAGGGCAGGCTTGGTCTGAGCTGGTCTGAGTCCTGCTGGGCAGCAGCCCTGAAAAGGGGTTCACCTCATGGTGTGATGGAAAAAGGGACAGATTTGGAGTTGGGAGCCAGATCAGGTCCCAACTCAACTCACCTAACTTTTGGGGACACCGTTGTCTTCATCTATAAAATGAAGGGGTTTGATTAAATGACCTTTACAATATTTTTCAGTGCTAATATTATGTGATTTGAGGAGAGCGATTGTTAATATCTCTGAAATTTAATTAGAAGAAAAGAAGGGATTCCAATTTAATTCAACAAACATTAAGAGCAAGGTACTAGCAGGCACTAGCATAAAAAGAGGCACAGAGGTGGATCTCAAGATGCTAATCAAATTAATGGAGGGATTCTTACCCTTTCTTATGTCATAGACCTCTGGTATTATGGTAAAACCTCCAGGGCCCTTCTCAGAATCATATTTTTAAATGCATGAAATAAATCTAGTATTTCAAAGGAAACCAATTGATTTAAGATGCGATTATCCAAAAAAAATTATGTTTTCAAGGGAGTTCTTGATCTAATAGGATAAAAATATATTGTAACAGTTTACTGGGAACATTTTGTACCAAGGAAACCTTGGCCCTAATAGGGTGGAGTCGAGGAGAGATGTGTGTGCTGAGTAGACTGAACCTAAAATTTGTACAAGTTCAAAAGAAACGTCAATAATGGTGATATTCATACCCTTCTAAAGATTTTGCCTGAAATGCCTTCCTCTTCCCTCTTCACATGTTAAATTCCTTATTCTTTGCAGCCCAATTCATACTCTACCTCCACTCAAAAGCTTTCTCTGATCCACCCAGGCCAGTAATGACTTTTCCTTTCTAGGTCCTCATGATGATCTTCATATATGACCCTCTCCAACATGATTATTATGCATTTAATATATTTTATTTTCATATCATAGTTATTTGTGTGTGTCATGACCCCCTACTCAGAATATGGGCTTCTTGAAAGTGAGCACTGTTGTACTTCTGTTTGTATTTCCAGAGCTCACCACTTTTATACAAAGCAAGCACTTAACAAGTGCTATATCCATTCATTCATTCACTCTAGAATTGTCCTTGTCTCATCTGACTTTTGAATCTCCTTCAGTGCCTAGCCCAGGGTCTCCCAGGAAGTATCACTCAAGAATGATTTGAGATTTTAAAGTTACCTGGGTTCCATCTATTTTCCTTACCATCTATTTCCTTTTTGAAACTGCCTCTGCTATACCCTGGATAGAGGGAGGTATTTGATATAGTTGAAAGAGCCCTGGTCTTGTAACCTTCATTCAATTTTCTTATCTCTAAAATAGATGATACTTATACTACTTACAGAATTGTGAGAATGAAATGAGGTCCGTATTATTACTGTGATGGGAGCACAGTTGGAAAGGAAGAGATGGTCTTGGGATGAGGGGTTAAAAAGGAAACTTGGTGTTGTTAGAGAGGGGAGAGGCACCCTAAAAGGGAAAATGAATAAATCTCAAAGAGCATTTTGTGAAGGTTCAGTCTTGGGTAGGAGGCGTGGGAGGGAGCAACTCAAGAATCCGTTCCAGAGGTTTCTGGGCTTTTGACATGTTTCCTCCCTTTTCCCTTGTTGGCCATTAGCCCCCTGGAGCCCCCATCCCAGGAGTTCCCAAGTGCATCAATGCCACAGCTATGTATGTGTGGTTGAACCAAAACAATGTGAGACAGGCCCTCCACATCCCTGGATTCCTTCCCAACTGGGAGCTTTGCAGGTGAGTCAGCCTTTTGCTGTTCTGTGCATAGGGAAAAGTCTCTTGGTCCTTCAAATGACTACATAGTCGTTGCTCAAGCTCCCAGTGGAACTTTGGGTGATTTCCTTTGGGGCTTACTAACAAGAACAAATACACACACACACACACACACACACACACACACACACACACACACACATGGTGGAGGGAGAAGGCTAAATGGGAAGATTGTTTTGCATGGAGAGAAATTGTTGAGTTCAGATCAAGAAACTGATGAGCAATGAACAGATGAATGAGTTTAATGAAAAAGCTATTATTAAGCACTTAAAATGTACAGAGCACTGTGCTAAGTACTGAAGGTACAAATAAAAATGGGGACAATATTCTCAAGGAGCTAACATTCTAATGGAGGAGACACATATGTAGGAGATTTCAGTTTTAAATCAATGGAAAAGTTCCATGGTCATCATGATAATGGTTATTTTAATTCCCATTTCCTATTATCCCTAGAACTTAGAATTTCGTGAGGGATTAATAAATCCTCATTCATTCATTCAATCACAGTACCTTCTTTACTATATAAAAATATAGTTTATTAATAAACTATAACCATTTCTGTTGTTGAGCCACTTGACAAGGCTAAGTTCTTGGGTGATGAGAATTTTCTCTTCCTTGTCTTCAGTAGTTGCCACATCTATCTCCTTCCCCCATGGTGGCTCCAAGCTCAATGCTAGTGACAAAGCCAACAGTTTGGCAATGAAATTCCCAGGGCTCTTAGCCTCAGGCTCCTGAGCTACAGAAAGTAGGGTGAGGGTTAAGAAAAGGGTCCTAGAGATTAAAAACGTGAGCACTGTCCTCAAATATTCAAAGGGGTCTCCCTGGGATTGTGGGATTAAAGTTTTAGAACCTTAATTCCCATCCATGTACTCACATCCCTGGATTTCAATCATTTTCACTCTCCATCCCCCTTGTCTGGGACACTCTCCTTCCGTTCTGATTGTTGACCTCTTTAGCATCCTTTAAATCCCAATTAAAATTCCATCTTCTACAAGAAGCCCTCTGAAACCCTCTTAATTCCAGTGCCTTCCCTCTGTTAATTGTTTCCTATCTTTTCTATATGTAGTTTGCTTTTTAAATTTTTGTTTTCATATTATCGTCTCCATTGGATTAAGAGCTCCTTAAAGATGACTATCTTTTGCTTTTTTTTTTTTAATTCCCAGCACAGTGCCTGGCATGGATTAGGCGTTCAATAAATATTTATTAATTTTGGTTTGATATTGATTTGTTTTGACCCTCAATCTACCTCTTCTATAGTTTTTTTGATCTGTTCCTCCTTTTCCTCTTCCTCCCTCCAGTACCCAGGTGACTTCTCAATACCAGAGGCAATACATGGACATGGCTCCCTTCTACCAGGAGTTACTACAGAGCAACGTCCGTATCTTGGTGTACAATGGGGACACTGACATGGCCTGCAACTTCTTGGGAGCAGAGAAGTTTGTGGAGTCCTTGAATCAGCCTGTGAGAACAGAAGGGGGTGGTTGAACTGCAAGGTCAGGGTGGAGGGCTTGGAAACAGTATGGGAACCTCCTGTTTAGGACACATTTGTATCTAGGAAGATAAGATTTCTAAAAGAAGTTACAAAAGAACAGCCTGCCTTCTGGTGTGGGGGAGATGTACTTTGAAAAAGTAGCTAGAAGTTGAGGTTCAGACTAAATGCTTCAGAGTCATCTCCTCCTCTCTAGTAGCCACAATTTCAGGGGATAGCTGAGACAATACTCTTAAAGTTGCTTTGAGGGAATGAGGAGGATGCTGGAGGTCGATGATTTTGTGTCATTCTGTCTAGCTGAGCCCAGGGAACAGTAAGTATTTAGTAAGTGCTTATGAAATTTACTGTTTGTCCCCCCTTTCTCTGGTTCTCACAGGTGATGACCACCTATCAGCCCTGGTACTATCAAAGGCAGGTTGCAGGATTCTTCAAGGAATATGAGCAAATCACCTTTCTTACTGTCAAGGTAAGGTACCCTCTCCCCTGCTCACCACTATTCTACAGAGAATGGGACAACTCTTTTCCCCCTTTTTAATATTTTTATTTTTTCAATTACATGTAAAACTTTGAGTTCCAGATTCCCTCTCTTACCCCACCTTGCCCTTCATGAGAAGGTCCATATGAAGTTGTGCAAAATATTTCCATAAAAGTCATGTTGCAATAGAATAACATATATTGGCTTATTTGCCATCTAGGGGAGGGGATGGGGGAAGGAGGGGAAAATTTGGAACACAAGGTTTCCCAAGGGTCAATGTTGAAAAATTACCCATACATATGCTTTGAAAATAAAAAGCTTTAATAGAAAAGAGTCACATTGCAAAAAGAAATATAGATCTCCTCCCCCCCAAAAAAGACCCTGAAAAAGTTTTTTTTTTTTAAGTATACTTTAATCTGCAAGCTCTTGCAGGATTTGAACCCATGCTTGTTCTCCTGGAGGACTGCTGAAAGGGAGAGAATCTTTCCAAGAGAAACCTAATGAAAACATCAGAACTAGGTATTAATGGACAGAGGCAGCTAGGCAGAGTGAAGAGGTATTTGGATTTAGAGCCAAAGGTCCTAGATTTATTATTTAAGCTCTCCTTATGTGATAGTGTGACCTTCACTCGGTCTCTTTTTCTGTAAAAGGAAGAGATTGGACTAGATTAGTGTTTTTAAGCTTTTTGGTCTCAGGACCCCTTCACACTTTTAATTTTTTTTTTTAACAATCTGAGTTTTTTTTTTAAGAGCAATTAGAGCCTAAATATTTAGTATCCTTCTTTTGCTGTTATTTGAATGATTTCTTTTGTCCTAGGTTTGTTTCTTTGTTGCATCATATAATCATTTATAGATCCCATCTCCCAGTGAATTGATTCTGCCTTTAAGAAATAAAAAGTTAAAAAATACAGAATACAATATGATGGACAACCTTAAAAATTATAACCCAACCAAAGAGCTTTGCTCACATGGGTTATATTTATCTATTTGTGTGTATTTTGTCTCTCCCTTCAACTGTAAGCTCTTTGAAGGAAGGACTACCTTTTGTTTCTTTTTGTATCCCTTGTGCTTAGCACAGTGATTAACACATATCAGACACTTAATAAGTATTTATCATTGGTTATTCTATGGATTTTTACTGCATTCAAAATTAAAACATTTTAGGATTATTATGAAAATATATTTGGCCTCTAGGATCCCCAGGGTCCCTAGACTATACTAGCAGAACAAGGAGTGAGGTCAACTTTAATGTTTCTTCTTCTGGTTATATGGGAATGGAAGTGTTGCTGAAGAGAATGGGAGCCAGGAAAAATAATCTTACTACTATGCTCTTAAGATTCTCAAGAAGGCAAAGGGGGGAACGAAAAATCAAAGTCAAAAGGGCTCAAAAGCCATTAGCATTTGCTAAGTACCTACTATGTATAAAGCCATGCTACATGGTGAGAATTCAAAGATTAAAAAATACAATCTCTATTCTCTTACATCCTCTGTTGACTTGCCTCTAGAGAAGAGATAATGTACCTGACTGTAGCTTCTCTATACTATCGGCCTCTTTGTGTTGTAGATGGTAGTTGGAGTGGAGGGAAGAGGACTAGATAAGTCTGATTGGAACAGAAGATTCACAAGGTTCTATATATATCCATTCTGTTCTATTCTCTCTCTCTCTCTGCCCCTCTTTTCTCTCTCTCTCTCCCTCTTTCTTTCTCTCTCTCTCTCCTCTTTCTTTCTTTCTCTCTCTCTCCCTCTTTCTTTCTCTCTCTCTTTCTTTCTCTCTCTCTCCCTTTTTTTTTTTTTCTCTTTCTCTTTTCTTTCTTTTTTTCTTCTTCTTTCTTTTTTTTTTTCCCTCTTTTTTCTCCCCCTTTTTTATTTCCCTTTTTTTTTAAATTTTTTTCCCTTTTTTTCCTTTTTTTTCTCTTTCTTCTCCCTCTTTTCTTCCTCTTTTCCTCTTTCTTTCTTCTCTTTCCCTTTTTTTTTTCTTTCCCCCCTTTCTTTTTTCCCTCTTTCTTTCTCTCTCTCCCCCCTTTTTTCTTTCTCTCTTCTTCCCTCTTTTTTCTTTCTCTCTCTTTCCCCTCTTTTTCTTTTTCTCTCTCCCTTTCTTTCTTTCTTCTCTCCCTCTTTTCTTCCTCTTTCTTTCTTTCTCTCCCCCCTCTTTCTTTTTTCTCTCTCCTCTTTCTTTCTTTTCTCTCTCCCCCTTTTTTTCTCTCTCCCCTCTTTTTTTCTCTCCCTCTTTCTTTCTTTCCCTTTTTTTCTTCTTCCCTCTTTCTTCTCCTCTCCCCTTTTTTCTCTCTCTCCCTCCTCTTTCTTTCTTTTTCTTCTTCTCTCCCCTCTTTCTTTCTTTCTCTCCCTTTCCCCTTTCTTTCTTTCTTCCCCTCTTTCTCTCTCCCTCTTTCTTTCTCTCTCTCCCTCTTTCTTTCTCTCTCTCCCCTCTTTCTTTCTCTTTCTTTCTTTCTCTCCCCTCTTTCTTTCTTTCTCTCTCTCCCCTCTTTCTTTCTTTCTCTCTCTCTCCCTCTTTCTTTCTTTCTCTCTCTCCCTCTTTCTTTCTTTCTCTCTCTCCCCCTCTTTCTTTCTTTCTCTCTCTCTCCCCCTCTTTCTTTCTCTCTCTCCCTCTTTCTTTCTTTCTCTCCCTCCCTTTCTTTCTCTCCCCCTCTTCTTTCTCTCTCTCCCCTTTCTTTTTCTTTCTCTCCCTCTTTTTTTTTCTCTCTCCCCTCTTTCTTTCTTTTCTCTCTCCCTCTTTCTTTTTTTTCTCTCTTCCTCTTTCTTTCTTCCCTCTCCCCTCTTTTTTTCTTTTTTCTCTCCCTTTTTCCTCCCTTTTTTTCTCTCCCTCTCCCTCTTTCTTTTTTTCTTTTCTCTCTCTCTTTCTTTCTTTCTCTCTCCCTCTTTTCTCTCTCTCCCTCTTTTTTTCTCTCTCCCTCTTTCTTTCTTTCTCTCCCCTCTTTCTTTCTCTCTCTCCCTCTTTCTTCTCTCTCTCTCCCTCTTTCTTTCTTTCTCTCTCCCTCTTTTTTTCTTCTCTCCCTTTCTTTTTTCTCTCTCTCTCCCTCTTTCTTTCTCTCCCCCTTTCTTTCTCTCCTCTCTCTCTCTTTCTTTCTTTCTCTCTCCCTATTTTTCTCTCTCCCTCTTTCTTTCTCTCTCCCTCTCTCCCTCTTTCTTTCTTTCTCTCTCTCTCCCTCTTTCTTTCTTTCTCTTCCTTTCTCTCTCTCTCTTCCTTCCTTCCTTTCTCTTTTTTTCTTTCTTTCCAGTTGGAGTTAATGTTGTCCAGGTCCCACTATAAATGTTATACTTTTTTGAACTCATCTTTCTGACTCCCAGTTTGGTGCTCTATGCACTGTGCTGTCTACCTGCCCCATATACATCCATTCCATCTAGCATTTGTGGTTTTAGCTGTACAAATTAATAATAAGCTAGCATCTATCTAATGCTTTACGATTGACAAAGCACTTTAGATATATTATCTCATTTTATATTCACAACAACTCTAAGAAGGGTGGGGCTATTATTATTTTTGTCTCCATTTGACAGAGAAGTAAACTGAGGCTGGTAAGGATTTAATGACTTGCCCAAGATAATAGAGCTAAGTAAGTGTCTGAGGCAGAATTTGAATCTGGATATTCCTGTCCCCAGTACTCTGGCTTCTGCCTGTAGCAGAACGTGATTGAAGTGCATCTAGTTAGGTTTGGGTGGTCCTCTGGGCAAGCAGGTACGTTTGGCTGCCATCTTTCTGTGGTGTTACTGGTATCTCATGAATAACTTTAGCTCAAGCCAAGAGATCTCGCTTAGCTCCACATCTTCCCATCTCCTAGGCATGACTTCAGACAGTGATACCTGGGATTGCCTCATCCCTATTACATCTGACACACTGGCCACAGGACCCTGCTTTCACACATTTGGGGAACTTGTTTCCATTTGGATTCTGCTCTGGAGTCCTCTTTACCTCTCTTTCTGACTCACAGGGTTCTGGACACATGGTTCCCCAGTACCGACCAGCTCAGGCTCTGAAGATGTTTGAGTGTTTCCTCAAGAACACCACATACCTGTGATCTTACCCTGCTGCTGGTAAGAACTAGTGGGCAAATATTTAATATATATTGAATTACTTGCAATGTAGAGAGGGTGTGAGGGGAAGGGAGGGAAAAAAAAACACACACACACACAGAACTGGTGGGTAGCTTCTGCTCCTGGATTTCACTTCCTGTGACCCTTGCCTTCTTTCACATACTGGGTATGGCCTTTGATGACACCTGAGCTGTTACTGCATTGTGGCTTCCTGGACCAGGTTTTTTGGTTTGTTTGTTTGTTTTTTTAAAGGAAGGGCAGGAATACAGAAAACTGATAGAAAGAGGGAGACAGCCGTAAGAAGGAGGGAGCCAGTTGTGGGAGGAGGGGGACTCAGAGCTGAGGTTATTTGAGATGTAGGTCCCAATTCTCCCACAAATCTACCAAGTAATGTTGAGTAGATCACTTAATTTTTCTGGATCATCTGTAAAATGATGACAGGAGATAGAGCACCAAGCCTGCTCTCAGAAAGATGTAATTTCAGATTTGGCTTCACAATTTAGTATACCTGTGTCACTCTAGGCAAATCGGATAACACTTCTGTTTGCCTCTCTGCCTCAGTTTCCCAAGCTGTAAAATGGTAGCACCTACTTACCAGGGTTATTATGAAGATCAAATAAGATATTTATAAAGCCCTTAAACTAAAACCTAAAATGTTAAAGAAGTGATGTGATGACTCACATTTATAGAGGGGTTAGGGTTAGAGAACTGTTTTCTTTCAACATTAGGTTTTGAATGCCTGACTTTTCCTACTTTTTTTTCAGATTCATAAAGGGTAAGTGACTCAGTGACTTGCCAAGAGAAGGTATCAAAATGACAACTCAAAACCAGATCCTCCACCTGGAAATCCAAAGCTCTATCTATTGTTCCATTCATAATAATTATACCTAAATACTAAGTCATTGAGAAACTCCAGAGAAGGGAGAAATGTTTTGAAAGCATACATTTCTATGTTAAATATCAATCATCAGGGGCATTAGAAACATTCTCATTCATATTCTCTCTCTCTCTCTCTCTCTCTCTCTCTCTCTCTCTCTCTCTCTCTCTGGAAACTTCTTTCTTTTTTTGCCCACATAGGTACTTCCCAGGCTGCTTATTACTAATCCTGATAGCAGGCCTGGGGTCCTTGAAAAGCACCCATGATTGGCAGCCCATCCAGCAATCCCAGTTTCTCCAAATGAATAACTCTCGGCAAGTTTTCAAGGATTAAAAAAGATTTCAATTTCTACAATAAAAAGTTGTTTCCAAATGTGTTCTTGGTCTCCATCTAACCTCTGCTAGTTAGGGAGAATTAGTCTCTCTGACAAGCTTCTATCTCCTTCTCCCCACCACCTCTCCTTCACCTCCAGATCTCCAGAGGTGTGCCTCAGGCTGTGTACTTCCTGGAACAGGGGGTAGAAGTGAGACATAATCATAGACTCGGAGATCTTAGAAACAGAAGGAACTTTAAGAGATAATAATAGCCAGTCCCATCACTCCAACTCACGTCTATATAACACTTTACGCTTTGCCATGTGTCTTCCTTGTGTGGTAAGCAACACAAATACCATTATTCCCATTTTATGGTTGAGGAAGCAGAGTTAAAAAGGTACAAAGACTTGTTCTGGTCACAAGACCAGTTAAGTGGCTGCTCCTTTCTCTGCAGTGTCCTGCCTTCAGGCAGATAAGGTATTTATTCATAATGAACCTCTGTAAAATTATAAGCTCAATCAGTGATGTGCATTGTACTTAGTGTTCTGGGGAGGTCTTGTAATCCCAATTGGGTGTGGGGTACTTCCCTCATAGATGCTTATCATGACCCCTCCACTGGGATTCTCAGCAATGGCTTATCTATCCAATATTCCAGAGGGCTTCCTCTGGTTCGATTGATATTTCAGGGACACAAGGACAGCACTGAAGTTGTGTCTTATCTTTCCCATTTGCTACATACACAGCCAGCCAGACACCTTTTTTCGGTGATCATTGATGTCCCTTTCCACCACCTCTCTCCCACAAGTCACTGTAAGGTTATATAGACTGCTGATACCCATTGTCCATCTTTTCATTGTCCTTTGGGTCACCTAGCAGGTCTGATTCTCTGAGAGTGCAGAATTCAGTGAATTGCAGTCATATAATATCGTAGAGAAAATGTTGGTACAAGATATGTATTATTTGGTTATTAGGTAGAAGTCATCAACTACACTGAGTTCTCTTATTTTCTTTCCAATGTGATTTGTATAGACCAAGAGCATGATGGGGATTAAAAGGAATCCTTATCCCAGCTCCATTCAGTTTCTTTGTAATTTTACTGAGAACTTTGAGGATAATTTTCAGGGACTCAGGTGGGCAACCAGGGCAGCAGTTAAAAGGACTTCAGTCAAATAATAGTTTAAAATGGGGTGATTCAAGTGGCAGGAGAGAAGTTTAGTTCAAAAGACAGACTTAAATGACTGAGGCTTTCTAGCTAGTTAGTGGGCAGGTTGGCTACTGAAGGCTAGGTACTATAAGCAGAGATCTCCATTTCAAAAGTGATAACAAAGCTCCTGGGGCAATCTTACAAAAGAGCTGAAAGACCCTTCCCCACAGTGGGAGAAAAAGGCTACAAAATAACTGGAGAGCAGCAAAAGTTCAAGAGAAAACCAGCTGTGACCAGCAACAATAGCAGAAACTATCTCAGCCTGACCTTATTACTGGAAGAAATCAGCATCACTTCAGAAAAACAATCAAGAAAAGGAGTTTCCCTGATCTGTGATATTTCCTGGGAATGTTCCTCATGTGTATGTTCTCTGGACATGAGTATTCCTGGTGTATGTTCCCGATTTTGTGATGACCCATGGGAAATATGCACACGAGGAAGAAATCTGTTTAGTCACTGATTTAATGGCTTTTACTTTGAGTTGATGTTTCTTCTGTTTGTGTGTTAAAGAAACAGATAGATGAGGGCTGTTAGATATATCTTTGAGTGAATGCTGCCTTCCAATATTCCTTGAATCCAGAGTAGCTTTCAGGAAACTCACATGTGAAGGGGACCCCAGCCACTACACTGGTGTTGAGAAAATAGGGAGCATCCATTCTCCAATTGAAAAATGGTCAAAGGATATGAACAGACAATTCTCAGATGAAGAAATTGAAACTATTTCTAGTCATATAAAAAGATGCTCCAAGTCATTATTAATCAGAGAAATGCAAATTAAAACAACTCTAAGATACCACTACACACCTGTCAGATTGGCTAAGATGACAGGAAAAAATAATGATGATTGTTGAGGGATGCGGAAAACTGGGACATTGATGCATTGTTGGTGGAGTTGTGAACTAATCCAACCATTTTGAGAGTAGTTTGAACTATGCTCAAAAAGTTATCAAACTGTGCATACCCTTTGATCCAGCAGTGTTACTACTGGGATTATATCCCAAAGAGATTATAAAGAAGGGAAAGGGACCTATATGTGCACGAATGTTTGTGGCAGCCCTTTTTGTAGTGGCTAAAAACTGGAGACTGAATGGATGTCCATCAGTTGGAGAATGGTTGAATAAATTGTGGTATATGAAAATTATGGAATATTACTGTTCTGTAAGAAATGACCAACAGGATAATTTCAGAAAGGCCTGGAGAGACTTACATGAACTGATGCTGAGTGAAATGAGCAGGACCAGGAGATCATTATATACTTCAACAACAATACTATATGATGACCAGTTCTGATGGATCAGGCCCTTCTCAGCAACGAGATCAACCAAATCATTTCTAATGGAGCAGTAATGAACTGAACTAGCTATGCCCAGAAAAAGAACTCTGGGAGATGACTAAAACCATTACATTGAATTCCCAATCCCTATATTTATGCACACCTGCATTTTTGATTTCCTTCACAAGCTAATTGTACAATATTTCAGAGTCTGATTCTTTTTCTACAGCAAAATAACGTTTTGGTCATGTATACTTATTGTGTATCTAATTTATATTTTAATATATTTAACATCTACTGATCATCCTGCCATCTAGGGGGGGGGGGGGGGGGGGGGGTAAGAGGTGAAAAATTGGAACAAGAGGTTTGGCAATTGTTAATGCTGTAAGGTTACCCATGTATATATCCTGTAAATAAAAGGCTATTAAATAAAAAAAAATAGGGAGCATCTCGGGAATCTTCTTATACAATTTTGGATCTCAGTTCTTTTTCTAGTCTCTGACACATTCATTTGTGCTTATCTGACCTACTCATTCAGCAAACTTCACCGGTTACCATGCAGAATAGGAATCCAATAATTTCAGATACATAAGCTTTTCTTTTCCCAATTGGGAAAACTTCAAACTACCCTCCTTAATTAAGGCCCTGTTTTCCTGGTGGTCCAATAGTCTATTATGCTTAAAAGTCACTCAGACATTCACTGCTTGTTCTTTCAAATGATGGAGAAAGTCAGGAAGATTCTGGGCCTGATATTGATCAACAAGGAAGAACTGGAAATTCTGGGGAATTTCTGAATTTGTGACAGAAAAAAGGAGATTTTATTATTAATTAATCAGGTTTCAAAGGGTTCTCAGAAAGGGCAGATTGAACCTCATGGCCTAAAATTATGTAAGGGAAAGAAGTTTGGGAGGCATTGGAGGTTTATGAAATCATTGGGCATAGATTTAGATCCAGAGATTCTCTTGCATTCTCTAACCCACATACCTTCATTTTACTGAGGCTTTTGTAAGTTAAAAGACTTGCTCAAGATCACATCAATAATAATAATTTTTTTCAACATTTACTTTTTAATAGTAATTATCTAAAATGAATCTTGAACTCAGGCTTTCTGACTCCACAACCAAAAGTAGAAATAATTCCAATATAAAGGAAGAGGGACAGCTGCATAGAGTACTCATATACAGTTTGCAAATTGAACTGAAGAGACCCATATATTTGTAAAGGAAATTCATCAACTAACTTAAAAAAGAGAGAGAGAGAGAGAGAGACAAGCATACAATATGGAAACAAAAATGAGAGGATGAATAAAAAACTATGTGACTTCATCTGTTGTGAACTGCCTCTCCTTTCTAATTCCACATGCTTCAAATCAACTCAATAGGCCACTTAGTTAACTCTCTCTTTGTTTGGTCCAGTCTCAGAAGATGAGAATTCTGGTCAACACCAATCAACCAATCAACATTTATTAAGCACCTTCTATGTGCCAGGCACTGTGTTAATCACAGGGGATGCAAAGAGACAAAAAAAAAAGGAGCTCATGATCTATTGAGAACAAACAGCAAACACATAAATACAAGATAAACAATACAAGATAAGATATGCAAGATAAATAAGGAATAACTAATGGGGGGGGGAAGAATAGGGAAGGCAAAAGATAGTCTTTATCCTCAAGGAGCTTATAATGCAATAGGGTAGATAACGTGAAAACAAATATTACTTTTTAAATATAAATATTTTTAAATTAAAATATGCTATGTACAAAATAAATAAGAGAGAGAAGGTACTAGAATTAAGAGAGGTTGAAGAAAGTGTCCTGTAAAAGATGGATTTTAGTTGGGATTTAAAGGTCAGTGGTTGCAGTGGAAAAGAGAGAGTATTCCACACCTAGGGGACAACCAGAGAGAATCCCCAGAGATGGGAGTGACTTGGCAAGAGAACCAACTGGAGGAAATGTCAGCTTCTGAGAGTAATTGTGACAGAGAAAGATGTAACAAGACTGGAAAGGTGTTTGTGGGAGAAGGGAGGAGTTGGTTATGAAGGGCTTTGAATGCCAAACAGAGCATTTTGCAGTTGATCCTGGAGGCAAGGAGAAACACTGAAATTTGTTGAGTGGGTGTGTGTGACAGGACCAGATATTAATGAGTGAATGGAGATTTGATTGAAGTGAGGAGAGATTTGAGGCAATAATCTAGGTGTGAAGTGACTGGGGCTGTACCAGAGTAAGGGCAATGTAAAAGGATAGGAGGGGACACACAGGAGAGAGATTGCAAAAGTAAAAATAATAGGCCTTGGCAACAGTTTAGATATGGGGGGGAGGGGAGGTAACATAGTGAAGAATCCAGTCTGACTCCTACGTTTTGAGCCTGAGGACTTGGAGGATGGTGATGTATTGTACATTAATAAGCAAGGTAGGATAGGGTGAGGATTAGGGTGAAAGATGATGATTTCTATTTTGGATATAATTGAGTTTTAAAAGCTGCCTACTGGACATCCAATTTAAGATATTTAAAAGATAGTTGGAGATTTGAAATTAAAAGTCACCAGGGAGTTTAAGGCAGAAAAGATAGTTTTGAAAGCTCCATCACCAAGGGAAGAAGAAGGCGGCCCAGGATAGAACCCCCCAGAAACACTTATGTTGAGGTTGGGAAGGGACCCCAAAAGGTTAGGGTCATAGACTGGCATCACAAGGTGTTTCAAAAGAATGTTCAGGTTTGAACCCATTTCCAAGTCAAGGGGGCAAAGTTTATTGTAATCGTAATGTCAATTGGAGTGGTCTAAATTCCAAGAGAATTTAGCAAAGAAACAGAAGCAAGTGGACACATTTATCTAGTTTTTCATGTTATATATATGCTAATTTTATGGTCTAGGGGTAGAACCAAGGAATGGTCTGAAGAATTGGTTGTCACTGACCAACAGATAGTAATGTTTGTAGAATTATTCTAAGGCCAGAAGACTTGAAAATTATTGACAAACTTAGAACAATAGTCTCAGGATCACTAATATATCTTCCCTAAAGTCTAAAGGACTTTATTGTATTATATTATATTATTATATTCCTAGGCTAGAGGAATTTTATAATCATTAACAGAACAATAGCATTCTTAGATAAGAGAGCCTCGGGATTATAGATTCTAAAACCAGAAGATTTAGAATCACTGACTTATTGTTAGAAAAGAAGCCCCCTAAGATCAGGGGATCTTAAAATTATTGCTGTCTCCCCTAGGGGCTATATTACATCATTTATGGTTAGAGGGTGTGATCCTGGAGGATCTAACAAAGGAAACAAGAGGAGTATCAGGGATGTAGGAGAAGAACCAGCAGAGAGAAGAAAGTATTAACGAGTAAAGAGTGACCAGCTATGTCAAGGACTACAGAGAAATCAATGAGAATGAGGACTGAGGGAAAGCCACTGGACTTGGCAAATAAATCAGTGATAACTTTGGAGAGGGCAGTTCTGGTGGAATGACAATATTAGAGCCTCTCTATTTGGGTCCTTGATCCTATCTCCTGCTTCAATCATCCTCCCTCTATCTGGATAGTAATTACAAATACGAACATTTCCAAATTCAAGCTCATTATCTTTCCTCCCAAAGCCATTCCCTCTCTGGACTTCCCGATTTCTGACAAGGGCAAATATATATGACCCTTTGTAACCGATTTGGGGTTTTCTTGGCAAAGATGCTCAAGTCGTTGGCCATTTCCTTCTCCAGCTCATTTTACAGATGAGGAACCTGAAGTGTCTGAGGCTGGATTCAAACTCAGGAAGATGAGTGTGCCAAACTCCAGGCTCAGCGTTATCCATTGGGCCACCATCTAGCTGCCCAAAACATTTATTTATTAAGCACCTGCTATATGCAAGATATATAAAGACAGGTTAGCTCAATGGAAAGAATAATGAGCTAGGTCTGGAAGATCTGGGTTGAAACTTCACCCCTGATACGTTATTTAGGTGGCTCCTATTGATCTCAGATATCTCTTATCAACTCAATCTTGAGTTGGCTGAGGAGAACAATGGCACATTGTGCATGGCGGCCACAACGGGACACAGAGACTAGGACACTGCACCTGAAGTTAGGAAGCTCTAAATTCAAACCCAGATTGTGATCCTGGGAAAGTCACTTCACCCAGTCTGCCTCAGTTTCTGCATCTGTAAAATGAGCTGGAGAAGGAAATGGCAAATCATTCTAGTATCTCTGCCAAGAAAATCCCAAATGGGGTCGCCAAGAGTGGGACATGATTAAAAACAAATGAACAACAAGAACAAACCTGAAATCTGGCCTCAGACGCTAGCAGCAAGTCGCTTCCTTTCTGTTTGCCTCAGTTTCCCATCTGGGAAAATGGGACTCATAACAAGACCTACCTCACAAGGTTGCGGTGAGTTTCCAATGAGATAATATTTGTAAAACACTTAGCACAGTGCTGTACATAGTTAGTGCTTAATAGATGATAACTGGGTGCTTCCTTCCTACTAAGGAGTCATCCTCCATTCTTCCTTAGGTACTCCTTCCTCCCTCAGTTGCTAGGTCTTGGTCTTAGTGATTTTACCTGATATCTCTCTCACTTCCTCAGAAGTGAACTCTTTCCTCTAAGATATTAGAACATGTATTATCTTCTGGTCTGCTGGTTATTACTGAAGTTTTTGGCCCAGGGATGTCTATTTTCCTGGGTACTTGTGATCCTGATTTAGAGAAAGACGCAGTTTAAAATTAACAAAGAAAGACCTGATTCTTTCCTGGTTGAGCTGGTCAAGGAGTTCTCCCTTCCCCAACTCATTTCTTTAACTATTTGAGGTGTGTGTGCTGCAGTCCTGGCTCCTACTGACTCCAAAGACCCAATTGTGAAATTTTCAGTGTGACCATTTAAACTTCGGAAATTAGCAAAGGCAAGTACAGGTTAGGACTTGGTTTATTGTTTTGTGGATTGGCTATTGTAGATTAAACTTAAAAGTGTGTCCTGCATTCCCTTTCTCTAGCAGATTGTTAAACATTTACCAGATCCCTGTTCCACACCCATCTCTCTAGTCACACCTTAGTTCAGGTCCTCATCTCTCTTGCCTCCTCTGTATGATCACCTTGCCCCAAATTTCTCCCCTCCATTGCCAATGCTGTCAGACTGACTTTTTTAAAGCAGAACTGATCATGTTACTCCTCTGCTCTGAAAGCTTCTGTAGTTCCCTATGGTTTCCACATAAAGTTATGATTCCAAGTTGATAGAGAGGCAGATTGAGTTGTGATCCACAGAAAAACTTCCCACAATAAAATTCTTCAAAAGAAGAATTTGTTTAAGTAGTTGCTTTTCAGTCGGAGGCAGAATAGTCACTTTTTGGTTATATTGTTGAAAGGATTTCCATTCAAAGGTCGGACCAGATTTCATCTTCCAAATCTGGGTTGGTCTCTTTCGACTCTTAGGTCCCTCCCCAACTCTGGAATTCTTTGGAAGAAAGAATCTGCTTCCTATGGAGAGGATGAATAAAACTTTAATCATTCCTTGAATGAGCTTATAACCAGTTGGGTAGATGACTCGGGATATGAATAAGCAAATGAATGCCATTCTAATAACTACTCATCAGAATGCAATGATGTCCGTTTATGTATGGTCACAAAAAGGCTGGCCTCCAAAAATATTTTATGTGTACACAAAAATTCTGGCATACAAACTCCTTCTAATCACTCAAGATTAAGTAAATCAAGATTTTTCTAAATAATCTCATCCAGATGTTTGACCAATAATCCAAGTGCTATAAGTAATAGTGACCCAAATTTAGACAGTGTTATTTCTCAAACTACTAATCAGAGGAAACTTCTTGAGGACATTAATGAATCAGGATGCTGACTGAGACAAAGGCACATGAGTCAGTGTAGAAAAGGGAAGAGGGACATCTGGTTAAGTCGACAAGCATTTATTAAGAACCTCCTATATGTCAGGCACTGTGCTAAGCACTGGAGATACAGAGAAAGAAAAAAGTATGGTTTTTGCCCTCCAGGAGGTCACAGTCTAAGACACAACATGCAAATAATTATGGCCAAACAAGGTACATTCGGGATAAATTACAGATAATTACAGAGGAAAGTAACTAGCATTAAGAGGAGGGGATGGAGGAAAAGGCTAGGCTTTTAGCTACGTTTTGAAGGAGGCCAGGGAAGCCCTGTAGCTAAAAGGAGGAAAGAGAGAATTCTAGAGATGAAGACCATACCCAGAGTTTGGAGATGAAATGATAGTTCAAGAAACATCAAAGTGCCAGTGTTACTCTATCAAAGAGGAGGTGGGAGTAGGATGTGTCATAATAAGACTGGGAGGATAGAAAGGAATTAGGTGATGAAAGGCTCTTTTGAGGGGTGAATAGTATTTTTTCCAACATTCATTTTTTTTAAAATAAGATTTTGATTTTGAAATTTTTCCCTCTTTATCTCCCTTTCACCCTAAGACAACAAACAATTTGATATAGGTTATACATGTGCAATCATGTTAAACATATTTCCATGTCATGTTGTGAAAGCAGAAACAGAACAAAAGGGAAAAACCATGAAAAAAAAACAAAAAACAAAGTGAAAATAATATGCTTTGATTTATAATCCATAGTTCTTTCTTTAGATGTCATTCATGAATCCTTCAAATTACCAATCATAACTGATAATCGCATAATGTTGCTATTACTACGTCCAATGCTTTCTTGGTTCTCACTTCATTCAGTATCAGTTCATGTACAGGTTTTTCTGAAATCTTCCTGCTCATTTCTTATGGCACAATGGTATTTCATTACATTCATATATTATAATTTGTTAAGCCATTCCCCAATTGATGGGCATTCCCTCAATTTCCAATTATAGAAAGCTTTAGCAGCAAACTGAGGATTTTATGTTTGTTCTTAGAGGTAATAGGGAGCCACTGAAATTATTGAAAAGGAAAGTTTCAGGATCAGACTTGTGGAGAATGGAATGGGGGAGAGAGAGAGAGAGAGAGAGAGAGAGAGAGAGAGAGAGAGAGAGAGAGAGAGAGAGAGAGAGAGAGAGAGAGAGAGAAAGAGAGAGAGAGAGAGAGAGATGGTGTGTGTGTGTGAAGGAAACAAGCATTTATTGAGCATCTACTATGCTAAATGCCCTACAAAGACCAAACAGCAGGCTGTTACAGTAGTCCAGATGTGAAGTGAGAAGGTGATGCCCAAGTCAAAGGAGAGAAGGAGGTATAACAGATTTTACAAAGGTAAATTCAGGAGGCTTTGATTGGGACAGATTGGGAGGTGAGAGATGAGGAGTTGAGGGTGATAACTTATGTCACAAACTTGGGTGACTGTGAAGAAGTGGAAAAGATAAGGAACTCGGCTTTGGACAACTGGCCTCAGTGGCCAGAGCAGAGATCAGAATCCAGGTGTCCTGAGGGCAGGGAAAGGAGGGAAGGGACTTCTAGAGAGCACATGTCCTCCCAGGATCAGCTGGCCACTCACTAGGTTGTTTTCCCTTTCTATATCTCATAGAATTTAGAGTTAGAAATAACGTCAGAAATCATCCAAACCAACACTCCATTTGAGAAATTGAGATTAGAATGGGGGGGGGGAGCTTTGCCCAAAGTCAAAGAATTGAAAAGAACGTTTGAGCAGAGAAGAGTAAAATGGTGGCAGCTTTGGGGAGGAGGAGAGGAGATTCATCCATCTTCTCCTCTCATAGATGAGGTATCAAAAGCCCCAATAATTTACGTGATTTGTACAATGCAGGAGTTGGAAAGGCAGTATTGAAACCCAGTTCCTCTGACTCCAAATCTTGACCTCTTTCCTTGACTTCACCCTCTATACCCCCCTCCCCACTGCCCCTTCTACAAATGAGACCAGTAATAATAATCATGGGACAACCGTAGCAAGGACTTTTATATTTCCCCCATTTTTCTTCCAAGAATTTTATGACAGATCCTGATCTGAGCTAAGAATTCTGGCCTTCACTCTACACCTACCCTCTATTAAATAACAATTTGCTCCTCACTATTTATCTCCCCTCCCGGCTGTTGTGAGTAACAATTAGTGAGGTTGGGAAGCACTTCTAGATCTTTGGATGCAAAACTAATTATTAAAAGAGACCTGGTGAGTAATTAACAGCTGGCTGACACATCTCAACTGTTCCTGAATACCTTTGAACCTCAGGACACATAATAGGTGAGTTATCAAGTGATACAAAGAACCCTGGGTATAAGCCTTGGCTGGCAGAGGGGAGAGGAGAAGGGAAAATTCTGCTACTTACTTCTTTTCCTGGTTTTCTAGCTAGAGTTGCAGGGTCTTGGAGTTCCTAGTAGCTAATTGCAGCCTTCTCCCCAATGGCTTTTAAGGATGTTCACCTGAGGGGAAAGGGGCTGCCAATGGTCTTTAATCTAGCTCTCTGGGAGTATGTGGAGTGGTATCTAGAGTAGATCAGGGAATGAGAATTAAGATGGGAATTCCTTTTGCTCCAGACTCAAAACAATAGAGGCTTTGGCTCTTGCAAAAAATTAAGTTTTTTTTTCTCAAAACCTGTCTTCTTTGCAGACCTTTTAAAGTCTTTTTAAAATGACTTCAGAAGACTTCATTTCTCTCTCTCTCTATATATATATAGAACTGACTACATAAAAGTATCTCTAACTTCTCTTATGGGGTGAACATTTTATGATTCAATTATTTCCCTTCTCTGGCTCACAGTTTGGAAGACGGGAGGAAAAACAACAGGGAATCACCCTGATTGACCTCTTGGCTCCAATCCATTAAAAGGAGGAGTTTTTTTTAGTTTTACAGGTTTTTTTTAAGTATTCTGGATCCCTCTGGCAGTGTGGGGAAGCCTAGGGACTTCCCAGAATTATATTTTTAAATGTGTAAAATAAAATGCATAGGATTACAAAGAAAACCAAAGATTAGGGAAAATAAAGTTGTAATTTTTTCTCCTTTCTAACATCAGACTCCATAGACCTCAAGTTTAAAAAAAGGGATGGAGACAAAGTACCATCTCACAAGCTGGGATAGAATCAAGTGATGATGGTGCTTTGTCCTGCTACACGTTAGATAAAACCCTTGGACTGAGAACCATCTTTAAACAAATGTTGGCTAGACAGGGGGTGGAGTGGACTCTGGGAAAGAGTAATGGCAAAAGTCAAAGGGCAGTTGACCTTAGGACATAACAATAATATTACCATTGGCTTTGGCTCCCTCCAACCCAAGACCTCAAAGCTTTTAAGTGGTTTTTAACTCATTCATCTCTGATCCTCTTTGGGTTAAGATGTGAATTTAGAAAATTTAATGCAACAAAAATGTATTCATTGAGCATCGACTTTGTACCAGCATGGCTTACGGTGCTAAGGATACACTTTTGAAAAACTACACGGTCTCTGGCTTCTCGTAATTTTATACGGAATAAGACATTTAGTCTTAGAAATACTGTGTCTGTTACAATGAGAAGTGCATAAGTATGAATAAAGAAATAAGAGAGCTTCTGAGACAGAACCTTTCTAGCTGAGGGAGTAGGGAAGACCTTTTGGAAGGGTGGCCCCTGAGCTGGGTCTGGAAGGAAGGGAAAGGATTGGTCCCCTTTCCTCCCTTCTCATTATTTCTTTCCTTTTTTTATAAATATCTTCTGTTTTGACATTGCATTCATTTTTAAATATATTCATCCACTCCTTAAAGGGAAGTCTTCTAACTCCCTAATTCTATTCTTTCTCCTCATTGTGACTACCAGTCATTCCACCCTCGTAGTTTTTTGCTAAGCCATCATTAGTTAGACTCTCCCACCTTCTCTGTCTTCACTCCTTGGTGAATCAATTCAATACTACCATATTCTCTAACCTACAATCCCTTGAAACTTTGTCCTATTACTGTTCTCACCTTTCTAGAAACCCCAACCCAGATTTAATGCCACCATGCCTCTTATTCATATGTTATTGGAAGGACCTGAATCAAAATCATGTTAATAATCCAGTTGAAATTTATGTTCCATATGAAAACTATGTTCCATAATTTCAACTGGCCCTCACTGCAGCGAAGCAATTATTCTACTCTTCCTAAATCAATTCTCTATCCCACTAATTCAAAGTGCTATTACAAATCTTTTCAATTCTTCTCAATCTTTACCCATTTTCCCTTTCAGAGAACTTCACCTCTTACTTCATTGAGAAGATTTAAGCCATTTGCTGAGAGTGCCTTTTTTTCTTTTTCTCATATCATTTAGAAATCCTCCCCCACGATTCATTTTTTGTTCCTCTTTTTAATAAAGAGGTAGCCCTTCTCCTTGCCAAAGCAAATCCCTGTACATGTGTTCTTGATCCCATCCTCTATTCATCTTCTCCAGCAGATTGTTTCACTATCATCCAGGTTCTCTTTTCAATCTTTGATTTCTTCTTAACTTTTGGCACCTTCCCTGCCAGCTACAAACATACTTTTGTTTTCTCCATCTTTAAAAATATCCTAGCTTGATCCAACCACTTACACTATCATTCTCCACATTTCTTTCTCATCAAGAATAAACTTCTTGAGAAAGCCATCTATATTCAATATTTCTCCTTTCTCTCTTCTTTCTCTTTTCACCAGATCCTCTGCCCTTTGGCTTCTGGCCTTATTTTAAAGGCAACTACCTTCTTACAGAGAAGGTTTTGAATGATCTCTTGCTAGATCTAATGCCCTTTTCCTCCTCTTCCTCCTTCATGATCTTTCTATAACCTTTGACACTGGTGAGCACCATTTTCTCCTCTCTCTCTCTCTCTGCCATATGTTTTAATGATACGGTTCTTTTCTGGTATTCCTCCTACCTGGAGACCTGCTCCTGTCTTCTTTTCCAGATCTTCATCCAGTTCATGCTCAATAATGGTGAGAAAAGCCAATGGTTTTGCTCTGGGTCCCCTTCCCTTTTGCCTCTGCTTTGTCTTGTTTGGTGATCTCATCAATACCTTCGATTAGCATCTCTATGGTAATGATTCCCAGATTTTTATATCCAACCGTAACTATTTCCATGTACCATAGTCCTACATCATAAGTTGTCTTTTAGACATCTCAATCTGGATGAGCCTAAATGTATTTCAGACTCAACATGTGCCAAATAGATCTTTCCCTCTAAACTCTCCATTCTTTTCAACTTTCTTATTATTATCAAGGGTACCACTATCCCCCATTATCCAATGTGGGCATAATTCTTGATTCCTCACTTTGACTCCCTCCACTTGTACAATCTGTTGTGTAATTTTATGTTTGTTATCTTTAAAAGTTTTTGTGTATACACCTCTTCTCTAGTCACCTAGCATATTCCTTTAGTATGGGCCCTCATCATCTCTCATCCAGACAGTAGTCTTCTCATTGGTTTTTCCACCACAAATCTCTCCTTCGAAAGCATTCAACTGCTAAAGTGATTTCCCTAACCTGACCCAATTCAACAAATTCCAATGGTAAAGATAATGGAATATTATTGTTCTATAAGAAATGATGAGCAGCTGATTTCAGAAAATCCAGGAAAGACATACATGAATTGATGCTAAATGAATTGAGCAGAACCAAGAAAACATTGTACACAATAACAAGAAGATTATGTGATGATCATCTGTGATGGATTTGGCTCTTTTCAACAATGAGGCTATTCAAAGCAATTCTAATGGACTTGTGATGGAAATACCAATTGCATTCAGAGGGAGAACTATGGACACTGAATTTTTTGGGTTTTTTGTGTGTGCTTTTTTTTTCTTGTTTTTCCCTTTTGATCTGATTTTTCTTGTGCAGCATGACAAATATGGAAATATATTTAGAATTATACATGCTTAACCTATGTCAGATTGCTTGCTCTCTTGGGGAGGAGGAGAAAAAGGGAGAAAAATTTGGAACACAAGGTTTTGCAAAAGTAAAGGTTGAAAACTATCTTTGCATATATTTGACAAAATAAAATAGTATTTTAAAATTCCAATGGATCCTTATTACTTTCAGAAGCAAATATAAAATTATTTGGCTTTTAGAATCCTTTACAACTAGGCCCCTTCTTAGCTTTCTGGTCTTTTTACATTTTATTCCACTCCACTCAAGCTTCGCTGGTTTATTTTCCGTTCTTTTATCAGTACTACCTTTGTAACTATGCACTGATTGTCCCATCCTCTTCAACCTTTTAGGTTTCTTAGACTTCTGCAAGAGTCAGCACAAGTCTTGCCTTCTGCAGGAACTCTCTTCCTTCTCACTCCTTTCTACTGGGGGGGAACAGAAAATCTTTATGTGATGTATGCATAGCCAATAAAACCAATGTAATAAAGGCATGTTTCATTCTATATCTTGAGTCTGGGAAGCATGCTTGGAAATTGTGTAGAATCATTATTGGTGATTACCCAGAATAGAGTTTTGAAACCTTTTTCAGGTTTCAATTTGTTAATTTTTTTGTGATTTTATGATTACAGAATAAATTGTTCTGCTGACTCTTCTGACTTTTCTCTGCATCAATTCATACAGACCTTCCCAGGGTTCCCCTAACTCATGCCCTTCATGATTTCTTATAGTGCAATATTATTCCATCACATTCCTGTGTCTTTGTTCAGTCATCCTCTATGGTGGCCCTCTTGGTTTAACAGTTGTTTGTGATTACAGAAAAAAAAAAAAGAATGTGGTCTTGGAAGCATGATCTCTCTCTCTCTCTCTCTCTCTATCTATCTCTCTCTCTCTCTCTCTCTCTCTCTCTCTCTCTCTCTCTCTCTCTCTCTCTCCTCTTCCTTCTCTTACATTTCTTTTCTCTCTTCTCTCATTCTTTCTCTCTCTTCCTCACCCCCCGTTTTTCTTCCCCATCTCTCTTTTTCTCCCCCCTTCTTTTCTCCCTCTTTCCCTCCTTCTCTCCTTCCCCCTCTCTCTCTTTCTGGACCTCAGTTTCCTCAGATGGTCTCTAAGCTCAAAACTTATGTGCTATGAACTTCATGTTCAGCAAATTTCAGGTTCAGCATTCAGTCTAGCAACAGGAAATCAGAATGAAATGATTAAAAGAAGCAGTTTCCTGAATGAGTCCCAATGGCTTCTACTTTTAAGATTTTTGTCCTGAGTCCTTATTTTCCATTATTATCATGTAAGTTCCAGAGGAAATACTTAAAATTAATTAGGTGGGAATCACATTCTTTTTTTCTGAGCACTTAGTTGGTGTTTAATAAATGTTGTTGCATTGACCATCGACAATATAGATTTTTTTCTGAGTCTATAATTGGAAGCAAGATAAAGAATATTGGACTTAGAATTAGAAAACCAGGATTCAGTCTTCTTAACTAATCACTTTACTTTTCTGAGGCTTTGTGGTACAATGCAATGCTCGGCCTGAAGTCAGGAGTTGAGTTCAGTTCTGGCATCAGATACTGTATGAGTCTGAGCAAGTCATTTAAACTCTGCCTCAATTTTCTCAACTATAAAATAGAGATAATAATAGCATCTACTTCTCAGAGTTGTTGTGAGGATCAAATAAGCTAATATCTATAAAGCAGTTATGGTTCCTAGCACATAGCAGATTTTATATAAAGGCTATTATAATTATTAGTCAGTCAACAAGCATTTATTAAGTTTCTACTCTGTACTAGGCATTGTAGTAAATCTAAATCTGAACATAGAAAGTAAGGCAAAAAAATCAGTTTCTGTCCTCAAGGGAGAGTCAACATACAAACTATTATATACAGGATAAAACTGGAGAAAATACTCTACATAATTCCTTCCTTGACTACCCCCTTCAAAGAGACTGAAAGGGCTTCTTTCCTGTGATTAATATGTTAATTCTGATATGGAAAAGAAGATACTCACCCTAGGTGAGAGGTCTTGAAGTCAATGACTTGTGCTGGCTACCCTATCTCCATAAATCGGGTGAAGATGGATTATTATTCTTGCTCCATCTTCCTAAGAATTTTTCCTTTGCTTTTGCCCTATATAGCCAAAGGTAAAACTCTGATAAGAGTGTTAACCTAGAGAAAATATTATTTCTTCATATTTTCAGTTGAACTCAAAAAGTTTGGATAATACGTGCGTGTTAATACTTGCATCATCTGTTCCACCATAGAGAGGCCCAAAGAAGTTAAAGCTTTGTATAAATGGGAGCTCTTAGTATCCCTGCTATATTGATACATGAGATTATCCCTAATAATGTCAAGATTATTGTATCTTGACTCGTAGATATGTATCTGTCACTGGTAGAGAGAAACAGAGTACGAAGTCTGGAGTCTGAGAAAGAACATTGGTAGCCTGCTTCTCTCCTCTTGCCAGCTCACTCCTGTTTGCACTGAATTCTCCCATCCACCATTAGTGGATTACTCCAGTGAGTAATTGTGTTCAAGCTTCTTGAATTTCAAGTTTCTACAGAAGGGAGCCAACTTCAGGCAACATTTTTATATAAAGTATAATCAAAGTATAGGGTTTTAATGTAACTGATCCCAGATTATGTTCTGCATTCTCATAGGATGTTAAGAGGAATGTCTACATCTCTTTTATGATGCTTATCATAAAATTATCATTAAGTAGGCAGAAAGTGAACTGAGTTATGAATTTTGAGTTTAGAATTTGAATGCTACCTAAGACTCTTAAACATGTAAGCCTACATGAGTCAGCCTCTATGTGACTAAGTTTCCTCATCTGTAAAATGGGAATAGTCATAGTACCTACTTTCCTAGACTATGAGGATCAAATGAGATATAAAGTACTTTGCAACTGTAATTCAGTCTATAAATGCTAGCTATTATTATTCCTTCCTTCCCTCTTTCCTTCCTTTCTTCCTTCCTTCCTTCCTTCCTTCCTTCCTTCCTTCCTTCCTTCCTTCCTTCCTCTTTTTCTCTTTCTCTTTTCTCTGTATTTTTCTCTTTCTTTTCTTTTTCTTCCTTCCTCCTTTCCTCCCTCCCTCCCTCCCTTCCTCCTTTCCTTTCCTTTCTTTTTGCTGTAATAGAGTTGCTTGTGTCCATACCTACTCCATACAACCTAGCTGTTTTCTCAATACCTCTCACTCCTGCCTCTGAGACTTTGTTCATGTCTTTCGATCCCTGTAGTATGACTTGGAATGCCATCCAGCTTCCTTTTCCCATTTCTATCGATTCTTGCTAAAATCTTTCCCATTTTTCAAGGAGCCCACCTAACCAGCTCAGTTACCATTTTTCTATGAAAACTTTAGGTTTTCCTGCCTTCCTGTGAATTCTCATTGTAGTTCACACCCTTTCTCCCTGAAACTTCTCTCCTTCTTTGTGTTACAGCAAATTACAATTTATACTCTTGCTTTTATAAAGGGGATCCAACCTTGGTCAATTTCTGCCAAATATTGGCACTTGGAAGGTGGGTATGGGATCTGATTTAAACTAACATTAGATTTTTCTCTATGTTCTACGGAGCTCCATGTTCTCTGAGGGCAGGGACCTTTTCTTATTCTTCTAGCCTTCTTTCCCCTATATAGTCTTGTCTATATCAGTTTCGTACCCTCTCTGCTATTTAGTTTATCCATTTAACTATCCACCCATTCATTCAACAGGTATTTGTTGTGTGTGCACAATACTATGCTTGTGGCTGGGGGAGGGAGGATACACACTTAAGATTCCACGAGCATTCTGTTTTTATGGAGTTCAGAGTCTACTAGTAAGGTAAAACACCCCTTGGGAAATTAGCACAATGCTTTGCTCATAGTATGGTACACCATGGGAAAAAATTCATCACTTAGCTGGTGATCACCTCGTTGGGCTGGTGATGAGCCTTAGCCTACTTAGCTAGGTTGGTCCTTAGATAACAGACACTGTCTATTCAGGGCTCAACCTGAAAGCTTCTGCATCTTGATGGAACTTCCCACAACTTGGGTTCCATTGGTCTAGCTCTTGGGGGGTCAGGGGTCACATTTAGCCATATAAAGTCCTTTACAAATTGAGGTGCAATTAGGTGGCACAGTAGATAGTACACTGGCCCTAAATTCAGGACTTAGATTCAAATCCAGCCTTGGATAATCGTTATATGATCTGAACAAGTTTCTTAATACCATGCCTCAGGTTCCTCATCTGTAAAACGGGCTGGAGAAAGAAATGACACACCACTGCAGTATCTTTGCCAACAAAATCCCAAATGGGGTCAGGAAGAGCTGGACGCAGCTAACTGACTAAACAACAAAAACAGCAAGTTGGCACCTTGTCATTTTTGTAAGCTGCTGCTGCTTGCAGTTGGCTTCATGCAGCTGATGATGAACTAGCTCCACTAAGCTACTTGTTGTCCCTTAAAGAAGACAGTCACCCCTTTTTTCAGTAGTACCAGAGGGGCAAGCTCTTCCCCTGCCTGGAATGCTCTCCCTCTTTACCTCTGTCTCTTCCTTCCAGGTAGCTCAAATCCCACCTTCTGCAGGAGACTTTCCCCTATTCTCCAAGATCCTAGCGTATCCTGCTCTGAGATTACATTCTACTTTTTTCCCCTACATGTTTCATGTATCTAGCTCTTTACAAGGTGTCTTCCCCGTTGCTATGGAAGCTCCTTGGAGCTTCTACCTTTCTTTTTCTACCTTTCCCCCACCCTTTTGTCTTCTCAACACTTAGCACAATGCCTAGTGCATAGGAAGTATTTAATAAAAGCCTGAAGCCTGACTCTTGCCTCTGCCCTATGTTGATGCACCAGAGTCATAGTAATTACCCGATAGTTGCTGAAGCAATGATTGTGTACTATAGAACTATGAGCAACTGTCCATTAATGAATGTGCTAATCAGTCTTCCTTACGTCTGAAATGTTTGTATATCTGGCTCAATGTCTAAAATACTGGACCTGAAGTTGGAAACACCTCAATTCAAAACCAGCCTCAGGTGTTTCTTGGTCAAATCACTTCACTGCTTGTCTGCCTCCGTTTCTTCATCTGTAAAATGGAGACAAAACCAGCATCTACTTCCCAGGGTTGTAGATTAGCATCAAATGCGATAATACGCGTGGGGTGTTTTCGAGAATCTCAGAGCACTACACAAATGCCGCTATTTTTTCCAGGCAAAGGAAATGTTTATAACAAAAGTGAAGGAGGGAAGACTGGGTTGAAGGCAAGTTCTAAGAATTTTCCTGGTGAATACGAAGACTGTATATGGACTTTTGGAGGGAGGCGAGGGCTGAGGGATCAGAGTAACTTGGGGAAGTATTAGATCTCGGCACTGATGATGTTAGGGTGGAGTTCCTTCTCGGAGGCTTCGTTCTCAGGGGCAGAAATGCTTGGAGGAGTTGGCTCTGCCGCAAGGTGTGGCGGCTAAGAGCTTTGTGCCTGATGCTCCCTCTGGTTAGCTCCTCCCGAGTAAGCCCGCGGGGGCCTGAGGAACTGAACTGGACTCCGGGAGGTTTCCCGAGTGCTCTCAATTCTAACTTTCCCACTCCTGGAACTTTGGGGCGGTCCCCACTGGCTTTGACCAGCTGATCAGTCGCTGACGGTGCTTATGGTCATTTAGAAAGAGGAGGCCCTTACTCCCACCTGGACTGGATAGGGGGAGACAGGTATGTCCTGGGGAAACTAGGGCAGCATGGAACCTTTCTCTTTAAAGGCCAGGTGTAAAGCACAACAGACTACAGCTCCCAGCACGCCTCGCTCCAAGGACTGCTCCCCTTACAACTTTTCACCTCTGCGGGAACTACGAGTCCCAAAATGCAACACGCAAATACTCGGTCCGCAACCCTCCTTTGCCCGAGGTTGCGTTGCACTATGGGAAATGTAGTCCGGAGGTGGGGAGCAATCAAAAGAAGGTATTTGTAAGGAGGTTGCTTAGGAGGGGATGTCTCTCAGTATTTCAAGAGGAGAAGAGGAAGAGAGAGATCCAGATGGTCACTCTGGTCTCTTGAATGGGGACTCTTGAGATGTATTACTCTTGAAAGAAGGGAAGAGAGAAAAATGCTGTGGGTGCTGAAGAAATTCCCGCCTGTGGTCATTTTTATTCTCCCTGTATCTCCCCCGCTTCCCTCCTCCTCATTTATTGTTGCTCGGGGATGCGGCGCCGCGATCTTATTGGTCGAAATTCTCGAGAGCAGGCGGGATGTCCGAAAAGCCCCAAATGGAAGTATAAGCGCACTCTCATTGGTCTGACTCACGAACGCAGGCGCGAGCCGTCTGACTCCAGCTCCCTGGGGACGGGTGAGCTGCCATTGGCCAAGGCCCGCGAAAGATTAGTTTGGATTGGTGCTTGATAGAAAGAGCCGGGCTTCTTCCTTACTTTCCTCGAGTGATAGCATGTGATTGGTTTAAATCCGCGGTCCCGCGTCGCTGATTGGATATAAGTCACAAGTCTGGAAGCGTGATTGGTCCAGGTCCAAGGACTCCCGCCCCGTGCAGGCAGCGAATGGTGAAATGGAAACGGGGAGGGGAAAGGCCGCGACGTGAGCGCGCGACCTCCGGCGCCATTTTGTCGAGAAACAAGCGGAGTTAACCGAAGAAGAGAGAGGGAGAGAGAGAGAGAGAAGAGAGAGAGAGAGAGAGAGAGAGAGAGGAGAGAGAGAGAGAGGAAGCGAGCGAGCGGACAGAGAGAGGAGAGAGACAGAAAGGGGAGGAGGGACGAGGAGAGGGAGAGCCGGGACCCAGGAGCCTGCCTGTGTCCAGCGCCCCCGGAGCCGCCTGAGGTGAGCCCGGCCAGAGTGGGGCCCGGCGAGTCGCCCGCCGCGTCAGCTCCGGAACGCGGACGCGGCTGGGGGAGGGGAGCGAGGGAGGGAGTGGGGGTCCCGTGGCCTTTGGAGGCCGCGGAGGGAGGCGGGCGGGCGGGGAGGGCCGGGGGCCGGGCGGGAAGGCCCCGGGTTTGGAGCGCGGGGCCGGGGCCTGGGCCGGGCCGCGACCCGGGGGGGCCCGCCCCGCCGCGCCGCGCCGCGCACGTTGTCAGCGCCGGGGCCCCCGGCGGGCCGAGTTACTCCGGAGAAGAGGGCGGCCCCCGCCGCGTCCCCACGGACACGCGCGCGCGCGAATGCACTCACTCACACACTGGCTCACACGTGCCGCCCCCTCCCCTCCCTGCGAGCTGGACACTTGTAGGCCTCGGTGCCCATCCAAGGCCTTCCGGCACCGAGTAGGCACCTACTGTGTGCAGAGCCTTCCCCTCCTCCAGACTCTGCCTGGAGTAGTCACGCCAACTAGCACTTGGTGTCTACTGTGGCTCTGTCCTTCAGGTCCCAAACCAGCCGGCACTTAGTAAATGCCTACTGTATACCAACACTTCTCCCTCTTTCAAACTTTGCCTGGAGTAGTCGGCCGTCCAGCATTTGGTACCCGCTGTGTGTCTGACCTCCAGGCGCTCACTAAGTGCCTGCTGTGTGTCGGCCCTTCAGGTGTCTCTAGATCTTTGTATAGTGAATAAGCCCTGGCACTAAACAAGTGCCTACTGTGTGTCCTCCAGGTTCCAAGCCCTCCAGCACACAGTAAGTGCCTACTGTATGCCGACCCTTCGTTTTTCCTCCTCAAGACTTTGTCAATAGCACTTGGTGCCTACTGTGTGTCTATCTTCCAGGTCCTAAACCAGCCAGTACTCATTAAGTGCCTACTGTGTGCTGATCATTCAGGTTCCTCTAGACCGTGGGCTGATCCTTCAGGCGCTTTTAGACTTTTGTTTAAGCCCTGGCGCTGAAAAAATAAGTGCCTACTGTGTGTCTATCTTAGGTCCCAAGCCAAGGGAGAGAAACAAAGCTGCTTGTCCTTTGATTGAAAGGCCACCTCAACCCCATTGCCAGGGAACTTTTGCCCCCTTCTAATAAGTGACCCAGATAAGGGGACTCTCAAAATGGAAACTTCTTTCCCTTCTCTTGAATATGTGATAGTTTCTTTTCTCTGCTTGCCTTGTCATCATTAAGTTATTTGTGTTTGTCTGAGATTTTTTAAAAAAAGGTAGATACTTTGGTTACAATGAATGAGGATAGAATAACTTAAAAAATTAAAATTGGTAATTTTTGGAGAGGCTAGTTTTCTGTGATCAAGATTAGAATTATTTACATTCCAAAGATTGACCATACATAGTATATTAGCAATGGATTAATGTGACATAGTTACTGTTAATAGTTCATATTTCAGGAGACAGAAACTTGTTACATTGTTTTTTTTGAGGAAGACTGAAAGTAAAACTACTTATCTGCCCCTCTAGTGGATTTTAGACCTTTCTTGAGTATCTCAATTCTAATGGTAGTTTTTGATAAAACTAACTTAAATGTACAGTTCTTTTATATACGGCACTTTGGGTCCTGGACCCTTTAGGGAAGTTTAATAATTTTAGTTTAGGTACCAAAAGTGGAACAATCTACAAGGGATAACTGAAGTTTTTTTTTTTTCCTTTACTCTTAACTTCTGATTGAAGACAATTGAAACAAACACTCCTCTTGAATTTATCAATATGGTGAAAAATGCCAAATCTTTTCTTAATTTAAGATATACTTTCAGTGAAGTAGCCACTTACCTACCCCCATCCCATCCTTGACTGAATTTAAAAATATAGCTTTTTTTTTTTTTTTTTTAAAGAGTGTAATTGCAGTTTTTAAAGCCAGATACTGAGTTCTGGATCTTATTGTTTAGTTTTATACTTTCTAAAATTTGTGACCTCCCAGAATTTAGACAGGGTGACAACCTGGAAGGAAATCAGGAAATTTGTAACATTATTTTAAAAAGGGAGAAATTTATTTGGCACAATATTAGCACTATGGTTTTAAGCAGCTTTAAAAAAAAAACTTTAAAAATATTTGCCCTTCTGGACACAAGTTGTAGGCTGCCATTTTAAAATGTCACTCTTCAGGAACTTTTCTTTATGGTAATAGAAAAAACTGATTTTTCTAGGAATCTCTAAAAAATGTATTGACTAATATACTGACATTGTAAAATTTTGCATTTACTTTGCATTCCTTACCTTATTCTAAATCCTCAAACCAATCTGAATTTCTTTCTGGGAAACTTCAAAATGGCATCCTGCTGAGACTGGCATCACTCTCAACTGTGAATATAGAAAAACCAATAATGCTATTTCTGCTTAAATCTTGTATTTGTGGTTAGCTTTTTTTTTTTTTTAATAATAGCTTTTTATTTTTCAAAATACACACAAAGATAATTTTCAACATTCAACCTTGCAAAACTTGGTGTTCCATATTTTTCTTCCTCCCTACCTTAGTAAGTAATCCAATACAGGTTAAACATGTGCGATTCTTCTAAACATTTTGTGGTTAGCTTTTTAAAAGGAAAAGTTAAGGGTAAAATTCATAGAGGTGCTTTTTTTTTTCCCTACTAGACTTAAAATCAACTACGTTTTCATTTGCATAGACTCCCAAGTATGCACCATCTTTTAATATAAAATCAAATAAAATAAACCTGGCCTTTGAAAAATGTTCTCTGTAAGGAATTGTGTAGTTTTATAAGTTGAGTTGTAAGGATTTTGAGTAAATTACTACAATTGGAGAAAAGCGAGGATGTTAGGAAGTTTTCTGCGTCTGATTAAAATGAGAGTAAATATTTCTGGCTTCTGTCAGTGCTTGCTATAGTTACTAAAAGATTCCTAATCGAAGTTAAATGGATCAAAGGATCTATAACTATAACAAGTTGCAGGGAAGTTTTTCCTTAGTATAAGAATTTCTAGTTGAAATTTATGCTTGTATTCTTAGTTTTTACTTTCTCCAGCATTTACCATTCTGCATAGATATATTTAGGAGGCTTCAAATTAACAACTAAACATTTTCTCACCCAGGTAGTTCATTTAGTTGTAGATTAGTACGTCATGATTTTTTAAGTTTGTAAGGATAGAGTGATGTCAGGAAAGATTTTTGAAAGCCTTACGCCAGTAAAAGAGGTGTACACTTTGGATCAAGATATAGTTGGTAGTTTTGAAGTGCAATATTTAAATTTAACTTAATTTTAATTGTATTTGTGGTTAAAATATGCTTTTAAATGTATTTGTTTTAATTTTTAATATGTATTGACACCTGAAACAAGAATAGGAACCTTTATGATGCAAGGTGACTAGCTCATATATTATATTGGTACTTTATACTTCATATAATTTTTGTCAGGTTCTTTAGGTTTTGGAATATTAATACACCTGCGATTTTTATTTATATTGCTTTGTAAATGAGTCTCTTGGTAGTTTCCCACTACCAGGGTCTTTAATTTTCTTAGGAGCAGATTGGTATTAAATTGTATTGCTGAACATGGATCTGTGAAGTTTTATCCCGGTGAGTACTTTGTTTTATAGTGCAGATTGAAATCCTTTCCCTCCTCCACCCTCTTAGCCTGTGTAACTCTTTTCTTCGCTCTGGTAAATCCTTCCAGAAAGCTTGAGGTGTTATGCTTAGGCCCTTCCTGTAGCTCTCTTAATACTTGCTTGGGGGTGGTTCCCTTGGTTGGTTGTTCCTCAGACTTTACTTATCTTGGTGATGTGTGCCTGCCTCATCACTAAAGGGCTTCGTGTCTGTTGATTGATTGACCTACCTCTTCAAAGTCAGTGCTTTGACAACCTTTACAATTTACTCAAGTGCTCCCCCAGGATTTTTTGGCAATATGGTGCTCCTTCCCTCTCATCACTGCCTCTCCGTTACTCTTTGGATAACCTGCAACTTTAATACTTCTAAGATAATGATCTAAAGCCATGGAATTGGATAGCATCACTGGAAGTCTATTGATACAAAAGTGGGCCTTTGTTTCAGTAGAAGCTTGGGCTCTTTGAAGTTGTTTGCAGTTAACCAGTTACAATCCTGTTTATTTTTTTTTTTTAATTCTGGGCCCAGTTCCTTCGTTGTACAGAGTGTCCCAGAGGTATATATGCTGCTTGAACTTTTCTATGGGCTGCTCATTATGATCTAAACAGTACAGGCCTGTCATCTTGTTTTTTGTTGTATTGGGAGTTAGAATTTTGAGCCATTATGAATCTTAGGGGCTTTGAAGTGAATTGTGTTCTCCCATATTGCTTTACTTTTCACTCTGCTGGGTATTCACTGTTGTTCTCTGTGGTGTTTTATGTTTATTCCCTGAAATTCCCTTCTAGACTAATGCCTATTTCTCTCCTCATCCCTCTTCTTGTGCCATTTAACTTAACTGGGCCCAAGATTCTTTTATCTAAAGCTCGGAGGTTATACCAGATAACCTCTAAGCCCCTTTATCCCTAACTTTGGTACTATGTTGTCCATCCTTCATTCTTGAAGAGGATCACTGACATTCCAAGGGTTATGTTTTGAGTGTGAATTGGATTTAAGTGAGGTGGAGCTTTGCAAAACCCTTAGTGTCACTCTCTCCTCCACTTAGTCCAGTGGCAAGACAAAGGCAAGATGATTGGTAATGGCTGATACTGTGCTCCTTCTTCACAATATATTTCCCAATAATGTTTAAGAACTGACATCATCATCTAGTTTATAGTGTAATTGTTCTCTCCATTTCTTTTATTCAGTCTTCTGTTCCAGTAGCCTCTTAGCTAATCCATATAAAGAAAAAGACAACTAGGTGGTGTGATGGATAGAGCATTGGACTTGTAGTCAATAAGCCTTGAGTTCAAATCCAGACTTGGGCACTTTCTAGCTGGGTGATTCTCAGCAAGCCACTTAATCTCTGCTTCAGTTTTCTCAGCTGTAAAAAGAGAATTTACTAAGGTAGTTTGAGGATAAATGAGTGCTGTACAAATAGCATCTAGCTCGGTGCCTGGCACATAGGAGACTCCCTGTATAAATTCTAGCTATTATTATTGGAGGTGGCATTTATCATTGTATAAAAACAAGATTAGGTCCTTGATTCCATCAAAATATGTCATAATTACCTGTCTTTCTTTCCTTCTTGGATCATGATATTCTTTTGCTTAGATAATCTTCAGGGGCTCTGTTGCTTAGTGCATACAGCCCAAATTCTAGTTTTGTGTGTGTGTGTGTGTGTGTGTGTGTGTGTACCTCATTAGCTGTTCGGTAAAATCTATGGACTCCTTTTCAGATAATGTTTTTAGATAGATACATTAAAATACATAGGATTACAAAATAACCCACTTATTTTAGTACAATTTTTTTTTTTTTTTTAAAGTTAATGAACTCTGGATTAAGAACCCCCTGCATTAGACCTCCTACAAATCTGAGCTGACTTAATTCTAGGGTTCTCTAACTACGCTCCTTCACATTCTGCTTTTAGCTAAACTTTCCCATCCTTCCTGCCATTGTTCATATTATTCTTTCTGTCTAATATATTCTGCCCACCTGTTGAAATCCTACTGATCTTTCAAGGACCAGCTCAAGTACAGTTTTTTTTTTGGTGGTTGTTGTTCTTCTTCCTTATCTTTTTCATACCAGAAAGCATCTCTCCATCTGTGTTCCTATAGTAGCTTTGCTTATGTCTTTTAGCCCGGTCTATGTTCTGTTGTATTGAGAACAGGTCATGATCCTTCTCATTATCTTGAAAACAGGGTCTCTTTTCCTTTTTCTATGACCATGGAAACAAAATAGAAATGAGGGCATTAAATCATCTTGCCAATCATGTAACCTTACCTCCCCTAAACATTTCATACTGCCTGTAGAAATTGTTTTCTTTCACTAGATGAATGGTGACTTCAGTAGGTAAACTTTCTGAGGGTAGGTACCTTGCTCAGAACAAGAGCTTAAATGTTTGTTGGATATTCTTCTGTTTTGGTGAAAATGGTGTTTTTTGGTAGGAGCCAGTACATTTAGTATTACCTATTTATGAATGGCTTTTCTTTCTTCCTGTAGTGGTGTTTTGAATTTATTGATCACTTTTTGAGTAGTTTGACTGGAAGTTAAAGTGGGAACAGTGACAAACAAGTCAAAGGTAAGAATTAAAGACTTGTCAAATGGTCATAAAACTGATCTTAAGGCAATTTGTCTAGGTTGTCACTTAGAAAGAAAACATTTATCATCACTAAATTAAAAGATGGGGGAGTAGAATGGAGTGGGTGGTTAACTTGTGTATCAAAAGCATGTTTTGAAGGTGATGTGTTTATGTTACCGTGTACCAAAATGTCAGTATGCACACAGTGAATCCTTCCACATGTTATGGAGTGTACAATAATCTGGCATTGACATTGTGTGCATGAGAATGATCTTGTTTTCCTTTTTGAGTTCTACATTGCTGCTGATCTGGTGCTATCCCAAGTCCTGACTTTTGGTAGAAAAGTTCACAAACATGTTTAATGTGTGAAAAGACAGCCTCTTAAAATGAATATGAGCATTTAATCTTAATTTTGTTATAATTTGTGACTCCTCTAAGAAAGAAAGCATGATAATGTAGAAAATTTATTTAAGGTAGAAAAGATTAAATTAAAATAATATAAGTCTTCCATGAGGCAAAGTTGCTAATGTTTATTTGGTGTGTGAATTCTAATCTAGTGCTCCTGACTGTTATTTTCTACTGTTCCGCACTTCTTTTCTGTCTCTAGGTGGTTTCCACTTTTTTTTAAATTAAGTGATTTGAAGAATGTTCTAGTTATTGACATCTTGCGCAGTCTTACATTTTATATTGTTGGAAAATGTAACTTAAAAAATAAATGCTGGAAAACATGCTATTAAGATATTGGCTTGAATACTATAGTAAGGTCTTAGAGGTTAGAACTTTCTGACTTCCTTTTATTTCTTAATCTTTTAAGTGTGAGGAAATTTAAGTTATCTATTGCGTTCAATAAAACTTGATTCCTAAACTCCATTTATTTTTGCAGATACACTGATTAGCCTTAGTCTTCATTGTCTGTAGCCCTGGAAGCTTTAAGTTACTTGCTGAGTCACTTAGCCATGTGTGTCTGAGACAGGACTCAAACCCAGGTCTGAGGCCAGCTGTGTCATCCTGTGTCTGCAGTGTCATCCTGCCATGTGTCATGCAAAATATGTTAAGATTTACAGAGTACTATTAGATTGAATAATTTTCCGCCCATATAATCTGGTTTGGTATTAGTAGGCCTTGAAATTTAAAAAAAAAAATACTGATTTGTATTTTTAGTTGAGCAAGTCAAAATGTTTAAAGTTGCATATTCTCTTTACTATAGAGCCATTTCTTGATTTTTTTTTTTCACTTTAGTGCCATATTCCTGGCAAATTCTTAATTTCAAACTAACATTCCTGCAACTAAAGCATGTTTATTTTTTATAGCGCCTTCCTCCATCTAGAAAAAAACAAAACAAAACAAAAACTATTCAGTTCCTTTTACCTATGAATATAAATTATTTTGGCTAACCATGTTTGGGTTATTCATAGTTAGCCCTCCATTAGTAATGGAAAGTTAAATATAGGAACCACTTTGATAGTCAGAATGCATTTAAAAAGAAAAAAAAAAGGAATGGAAACTGAGGGTATGTGTATAAGTAGTTTCCTGCAGAATTTAAAAGAAAGTTGAAAGTATCACATTTAAACCATTAAGATAACTGTTTAACAGATGAACTTCAAAAGACTAATTCTACTTTTTAAAAGCTACCATATAGTACAATTTTTATTTTTAAAGTAACAACTTGTTTATAGGATTAAAATTTTTATGGGAATTTAAAGACCTTTTCTCTAAGTATTAGTCAAGCTTGACTCCAAATTTTACATACATTCTCTTTTCTTGTAGCATAATCACCATAGTCCTTATCCTTATCTTGCTAATTAATCTTCTAACATGCAGTCTCTCTCTCTGATTCCATTTAGCTATCATGTTGTTATTCTAAAGCTCAGCTTATTAAGCTGTGGGTTGAGACCCCATATGATGCCTGGTATGATGTCTCTTGATTGAATATGGAAGTTGAAAAAATTATTATTTATTATCAGTAAACGTTTTATTTGTGTGCCTATTTTATATACCTGGGGTCACATAAAAATTTTTCTGGTGAAAAGAGGTGGTGAGTGGAAAAAATTTAAGAAGCCCTCTTTGAAAGTACAGGTTTGATCATGTCACTTAACTCCTCAAGAAGCTTCTGTAGTGCCCTGTTTGTTCTAGGATAAAATAACACTTCTGGTGTTTAAAGCTCTTCATGAGCTGGTTCTAACCTCTTCCTGCCTACCCCTTCCCCCCCCGCCCCCCCCAAATCCTGTCTCTCATTCTCTGTCTCTGCTCCTGACAAACTAGTTTGCTTGGTAGTCCTTGTATGTGTGTATGTGTATACACTCTTCTTGGCACTGTCTGTCCCCATGCCTAGAATATTTTCCTTATCTCCACTTGTAGCTTCTTGTAAAGCTTAACTAAAATATCACCCTAGTTTTAATAGTCTCCCCCTCCCCCCAATCACTTTATATTTATTTGTATATAACTTATCTGAATGCATATATCACCAGTTGGCTATTTTCATTTTTGAATTTGCATAAGCAGCACCTAGCTTAGTGCTTGGCAGAAAGGTGTTTAGAAAATATTTATTGATTCATAGGGAAAGCCAGGACTTCAGTAGTGACTGTGGGAATGGATGGACTTATTAAGAGAAAAATTGAAGAATATGGTGTATGAAAAAGAATTAATCAGTTAACAGAATTGAAGCCCCTGCCATATAGAAACCATTTTTAGGAATGGGGAATACAAATTCAGAAGTGAACTGGGTCCTTGCTTTCAAGGAGATTCCATTCTATTCAGAATGCTAGTGCTTTTGGTAGTTGAAGAAATACAAGATGTATACAAAATAAATACAAAGTGATTGGGGAGGGAATCTCTAACAGTAAATCACCAGTAAATGATATTTGAAGGAGTCAGTACTTGAGGGTAGTAGTAAGTGAGACAGCTGAACTCATGGTAGTAGTGATGGGGACAAGCACATTGTAGCAGGTGCAGATGCCTCAAGACAAGGGGATGAAATGTTAAGTGCAAAGAAGGGAGAAATGGCCAAGAAGAAGAGGCCTTTTAAACCAGTGTGAAGTATCTCTGAATATCAAGAAGGAAAAGGGAGAGTCTGGAGTTTATGGAATAAGAGTGGATGGGGGTGGGTTACTTGCACACTTCGATTGTTCTTGGCACTTGTGGAGAGGACAGATACCAGACCAAAATTTTTGTTTTGAGTTGTAAGGAGAGTAGACTATTAGCCACTGAATGAGGCAAGAAAATTTAGAGAAAGTATTTGGGAGTTGGAATGATAATGAGAATCGATTTGCCAAAGGTGAAAAATTTGTCATTGACACTCAATGCTACTGACATTAGGAATTTTTCTTATTGGTTATTTCCTGTCCCCCTTCCCACCATGACATTTTGGGATGGATGAAAACCAGGAATTTAGATTAAATGAGGCAGCATGACATAGTGGATAGAGCACTGCCCTTTCAGTCAGAAAAACTGGATTTAAACCCCTTGTCAGACACTAGCTGTATAATCCTGGGCAAGACCACCTTGCTGTGCTTTGGTTTTCTTAATAAAATGGAAGGTGTTTACCAACTTGAAAGCTATGATTTTATGGCCACACTTAAAGGATTTTATCCTGGATCTTCCTCCAAAAGTGAGAGAGAGAATGAAGGAGAGAGATCAGTTTCTCTGGCTGAATAAATTTCTTATTTAGCACGTGTGATTTTGTGAGTGTCAGAACTTTCTGAATTCTATGTGCCCTAGTGAGTTGTAAATGAAACTTGTGAGGGAAAATCAGAAAACAGCTGGGACATTTTGGCTAAAAGTGTATGTGAAGAGTGGGATAAGAAAAGAGTCTAGATTTTGGCTTAACCAAGAAAACAAACACAACGTACTTTAACTGTTCAAAGGCACTAGAGATCTGTGTAGTTCCTAAAGTTAAAGATTAACAATGACAGCTTCATCAACTTTATGACACACGGAACTAAATACTGCCTTTACCTAACAATGTAATTGTTTCGTATGATTAAAGAAATACTTTTTTCAAAAGTTTGGTCAGTTATTTCGATCATGTCTGATTCTTTGTGACCCCTCTGAGGCTTTTCTTGGTAGAGATACTAGAAGGGATGGCCGCTTCTTTCTCTAGCTCATTTGACAGATGAGGAAATGGAGGTAAGCAGGCTGACTTGCCTAAGGTTACACAGCTAGTAAATGTCTGAGGCCAGATTTAAACTAAAGTTTTTCTGACAAGGTAGGTGGTGAAGTGGTTAGAAAGTGGGGCCTGTGGTCAAGCTCTATCCATTGTGCCATCTAGTTGCCTTTTTCAGAGGTTTTATCCATTCTTTTGTTGAATCCATACAAGTGGAAATTGGGAAGTCAATCCTAAAATGCAGTTTGCAGCTGTCCCTTTATTAAAACAGGTAGTCTGTTAAAGCATGCTGAGCATTTCACTGGTGTATTTTAATCTGGCATGATGAAAATTTAATTTGTGCAAATAGGATTCATTGACTTTGATGTTCTTGTTGGAGACACATTTTCAGATGATCCTGTATTAAATCAGTTCTTAAACCATAATGTCCAAGTTGAATGATAAGTCAGTGTTTTAAAAGGGTTACTTATTGTTTTGTGATTATACTGTTTGGGTGGCTTAAGTAAGGGAATATTTTTTAAAAATGGGTAAAGTTTCTCGAAAAACACTCTGCCTGTTTGAATTGAGTTGTCATGCCCTTCCCAAGCTGAAACATATATCTCAAATATTACCAGTGGTTTCCCAATCAGTAAATGTAATAAATGTCTTCAAATTTCTTCCTGATTTCGCTATAACTTTTGATATTGATAATTTTCTTCTGAACAGTCTCCTCTTCTCTCCTGGCTTTAGAGACATTGTCCTTTGGTTTTCCTTCCATCTCTATCACTTCCCATTTTCTTTAAGCTTTTTAATTCCTTTGAGCTTCTCTTCTACATTTTTTCTTTTGACTATGTCAGTAGCTCCCATTATTATCTTATTTTTCATTTGTATCCAGTTGATTGCAAAATTTTATTTTCAGTTTAGTCTCTTTTCTGAGCTCCAGATAGATTTATTCAACTGTCTATATAATATAGATACTTGAATATACAATGGTCCTATCAAACTTGCCAAACTATTCATACTCTTAATCTCACTATTTCTATTCCTTACAACACTGTTCACTTGGTTTTTTTTTGTTTTTTTGTTTTTTCAATTTAAAACTTTGGTGTGATCCTTCTCATAATCAGCCTGGGCCCTATTTCTTTTCCTTCTGTTCTCCCTATTATTCATATTTTTCCTTTTCTCACTTTACCTGTACCTTTCTTTATTGTACTAGCATTCTAATGAGGTGCCATTTCCAGTTCTGACCTATATCTTGCCACTAGACCCAGTTGGCTTTGGAGGAGAAAGTAAGACTGGTGACTTTGAACATTTGAATTCGGTTCACTTGGAATGTCATGGTTCTCTTTGAGAACAAAGGATAACTAACTTTTGTGAGTAGGAGTTGCTCCACTCAGAACCAACTAGAACTGGACAGTTGGGCAACACAACTCTCCCTTCTCCCTAGTTTCCTCAATTAAGCCTAAGCCCATTTAAAGATTAAAGACCTTAGCTTAAAAGGCCAAGGCCTCCCACAGCCTCCAGGGCCATCTGCAGTCGAGTTGATCCCTGTCTGGCCACTGAACCCAGTTGACTCTGGAGGGGAGAGTGAGGCAGGTGACTTTTCACAGCCCTTCTTTACTTTAATGCAGTTCCCTTGCATGTCATGGCATCACCTCTCTAATATGTATGTCATGGTCCTTTTTTAGAATGAAAAACAAATAGCAACAATAGCAAAGCTTTTGACAGATCTTCCTGCCTCTTCCCCATCTAATTTATTCCTCATACCAATCTTCCAAATTAATTTCCAGTTATTCTGCTGAAATCTCTTCAGTGGTTTCCTTTTGCTTAACAAGTAAAAAGGTTAAGGTCCATGTTATTCTGAAGCAACTCATTTATAAATTATGGTTGTATATATCATTCTTTTAGACTAAGTTTCATTTAGAGTAGGAATTGTCTTATAGAAATTTTTCATTTTCCTCAGTATAGTGCCTTTGAATATGCTGCAGATACTTAATATAAGTTTTTTTTAATTAAATTGAATAATAGTGAAAAAGTAGTCCTTGGGCAAGTCACTTTTAACTTTATTTGCCTTAGTTAGTTCCTTATCTGTAAAATGAGCTGGAGAAGGAAATGACAAACCACTCCAGGATCTCACCAAGAAAAGCCCAAGTGGGGCCACAAAGAGTTGGGCATGACTGAACACCACCAAAGCATAATCTAAATCCTACCTTCTTATTCTATTCTACTCCCTTGAGCTAGCACTTTTATGACTCTCATACACTGCATTCTATATCTTACTTGTGGATGTGGCTTATATTTATCACTAGATTATGGTGGATGTGGCTTATATTTATCACTAGATTATGAGCTCCCTGAAGATAGGGTGAACACCTTAATGTACCTTGTATACAATTGAGCTGCAAACATTAGAATAAGTCTACCTTAATAAAAGGAGTCTATTTCCTCTTCCCATCTTAAAAGTCTGTATTTTGGATTCAGTGAATTATATTGAGGGAGAAAATCTATCTAATAAGTTTCAAATATTGAATTTCTTTTGGTATAGTACTCCTTTATATGATAATTGTAATACCTATATAGTAGATATCTTAAGAAAATGACATTTTGTTCAAAATCTTGAGCTAGTGATTTAAAAAATCTTTCATAAAAATACTTTTTATTAGTAGATAAACTATCAAAGCAATTTGCTGGTACTGTAAGTTGTTTTGTAGGGGAATTGAGAGGTGGGTTAAGACCATTTTAATTTGTGGGAGATGGCAAGGTGTACTTGTTTGGCTGGGAGAAATCTGATTTTCTGTTATTACAGGAATCTTGACCAGGTAGTTTCTTTGGCCTATCATAGTCTTTGATTTGAAGTGTTCTGGAATTTAAGGTATTGAAATTTCATGGGATCTCTGCTCCAAAAAATAGATCTTCTAGATAGCTTAGACTCTAAAACATAAGTAGATGACTTTGAATTGCTGCCATGAGCCTATCTTCATATAGATGGGTCAATTACAAAGCAGGCTACCATGCACATTGGCTGTCTGTTCATAGCCTTGTGAATTTGGGAATCTCAAATATATTTCTTCTCATTTTAAATAATTGGATATGAAGGTCCAAAAAAAATTTCCCATAGAAACATTGTACCACACAGTAGTTAAACTTTACTGGTACAGTGCTATCCAGACTTTTGTAAACTGCTCTGGGAATTTAACCACCCTATATAATGTTTCTAGAGATTGATGTCTTGGAAGTTTTTCAGTAGAATTAAAACAAATTTCTGAGCACAGCTTATGTTGGCATCACTAACTTATAATATCGATATTTTTATATTAGGATATCTTATTGCATTCCGGTGAAGAGAAATAGAAACACAGCAGGAGCACTTATCCCCCAAGAGAGAAGGGCTAGCAGGGCTTTGTACACTGCCCCTCATTTATCCTTGTACACATCTCCCCCCCTTTTCCACCCTTTACTCCGTGTAAACAAACATTTGCTTTGTGTCCTCTGAACAATGTACTCTTTCTAATCCAGCAATAGGCTTCTATTATGAAGCTTGGGGATTCTTTAGAATTAGTTTGAAGGGATTTTTTTTTTTTTTTTTTAAAGTAAACTTCTACTTCCAACTCCTCATCTTACAATTAAGGAAACTGAGGCCTCCTCATTCAGTGTTTTAAGTGACTTGTCCAAGGTGAAACTGATAGTGACGGACCTAGGTCTAAAGCTTAAGTTCTCTGCTCTGCTTCATTGCACTTCTGAGTCGACATTGGATGAGCCTGTCCCCATCAAATAGCATTCAAAACAAAAGTAATAAAGACATGTCCCATACTGAGGGAGCAGAGGGAATGAGGGGCTAGTGAATTCTTGTAGTTATATTGCAGTTTGGGTTTGTGTCAGGTGTCTGGAAGTAAACTGATAAGCTTCCTTTCATTTTAGCTGTTTTGCTCTGTTCTACTGAATAGCTTCTTCACAATTAGAAGGAATGTGATTCTGATGGTCCTACCTTGCTAGGTATTTTACTGTCCTATGTACAACTTAAATTGAAACTACTATCAGAACTATCTGACTTTCTGGGTAGCAAAGTTAATTAAATTGTATTCTTTAGTTTTGCAAGCTATTAATTTTGCAAGTTTGGATTAATTAATTGGATTAAGAAAAAGATGAATAAATGGGTCTCTATATATGTATTATATAGGTGTGTAACAGGTAATTTTTTAACCCCTGACAAATTGGAATATTTTTCTCTTATCTGTGAACTTTAACAATAATGAGTTAACATGTTAACATAATGAAAAACAATAATCTTGATTAGTGGTAGGATAGAACACTGGAGTTATTACCACTATTTTATGGTATTTCATATTGCTTATGTCTCACCAAGTCCAAAGCACTTAATGCTAGTAAAACCAGACTATCATTCTGTAGAAATTTTAATAGTGAATCTTTGTCAAGATTTGAAAAGAAAAGCTAACTCATTTCTATTTTCTTTCCTTGCACCTGACCGATCTTTATATCTTTTATCTATATGTATGAATTTAAATAGCATTTAAGTGCCAAACACAGTACATGTGATAAGGAAACTAATATAAAGGAAAATAATTTCTTATACTTACAGAACTTAAATTTTAAGAGTGTGATTCCACTGATGAGTGAAAGAGGTATGGTGAATGGATTCACATGGTAATAGATTGCCACTCCAAACTGCTCCTCTTTAAGAATATGTCAATTTGAGCCCTATACTAGAACTGGGAATGGGACTAGAGAAAGAGCTTGGTAGCTTACTTTTGAAAGAATGGTCTTAGAGAAGTAAAGGATACTCTTCAATTTCTTTCAAAAAAATTTTTGTGGGCTTTTATTTCTAAAAAATTAATATCATTTGAAATTTTGAATCTCTTTCAGGTGCCATGTTTCAGAACAGAATAAGATCCTTGGTAAAGAAGAACTGAAGAAATTCTACAGAAATCAGATATAGGCTAATTACAAGAAAGAATTAACCTGTCTCTGAGGTGACTAAAGGGGAATAATGGTGATTTTGCGCCGGGCTCGGCCGCCTGCTTCCGCCCCAACCAGCAATGAATCTTGACTCGCTCTCGCTGGCCTTGTCTCAAATCAGCTACCTGGTGGACAATTTAACCAAGAAAAACTACCGAGCCAGCCAGCAGGAAATACAGCATGTGAGTAAATCTGCAAGAGAGTATTCTATTTGATAAATGAGGGAAAAGCTGAAAAGCATTTTGGATCTGCTTACCTTAATGTTCTTATGTATTATAGGGTAGCACTGCTAACTTTTTTTCCTAGTTTGCTTATAATTCAGATTGTCTGAGAATTCAGTGATAGAATCTCCTTTTGGTTTTGAGGAACAGCCTTGTAATTTTAATACTAGTTTATTGGTATTTGTTAGTATTTGTTAAATCATAAATTGTTTTAGGGGTGTTCTCTTCATATCTTCTAAAATTTGTATTCTAATTAAAGACTTTTGAACTTGTCTTATTCTTCACTTAAAAATCCTGAAACGACAGTTTATAGTTTATATTTGTTATGTAATTATTAATAGATAAAAGTATAAGAACTTTTGAAGTTTGAAAGTTATTTTGGCTGCCAGAATTATTTTGTTCTTTGGTAGTATGTGATGAATTGTTTCTAGCTAAAAGTTCTTTTGTTGTTGTTTCCTGAGGCAATTGGGGTTAAGTGATTTGCCCAGGGTCACACAGCTAGGAAGTATTGTCTGAGGTCGGATTTGAACTCGGGTCATCCTGATTTCAGGACCAGTGCTCTATCCACTGTGCCATCTAACTGCCCCTATATTAGTTCTTAAAGTTAGTATTAGTCAACTGTAACTGTATGTAGTACAAAATTAGAACTGCATTTAATCACAGGATAAATTACACTAAAGGTGATATTTGCATGAACATCCTGTTTTTTAAACCTTATGAATGTAGCAGATAAAGGTGAAGTGAGTTGCAAATTTTTATAATCTGGCTAGCTTTAAGAGTTCATTTTGATTGGTGGCATTTTCTCTGAATCATGCTTTCATAGTTCTGCTAATGAAAGTATTTTTAACATGTTCTGTTTGCAGGTAAATTTTTGTTGTGGTAGTTTAGCAGATTATAGCTATATTTTCTTGATCCTGTGTAAATCCTGGTATTAGGTGATGAGGTTATTCCATGTAAGTGACAAATGAAGCATTCTTTGAGTGCCAAAATACTTTTATTGGAAATCTTCCTTAATTTAAATGTTCATTGTATACTGGCTAATTTTTCTTCATCTTTTGGGTTACATGATTTGGAGTTTTCATGATATGTATCTATAATTAAACTGTCCTATAATATAGTGATACCTTTAGAACCTGTTGAAATATACTTAGGGCATGAGCTCAGATTTCATAGAATCATAATATTGCAAAGCTAGGAGGATCATTTAATCCATCCTATACTTGAATAAGCATTGTCTCTACATCTTAGCAGATGAGTGATATTTAACCTTCGCTGCAAAACTTTTGTGCTCATGTCTGCGAGCAGCTCTTGTTTTGGGAACTATTCTAATTGTTAGGAATTTTTTTAAAGCAAACCTAAATCTACCTCTTGAAACTCATTTATTGTTCCTGATTTAGCCGTCTGGCTAAACATACTAGCACTAGCTTAGCCCATGTATATGAAAAGAATTCCCATTGTACCATAGCCAAGTGATCATCTAATCTCTGCTTGAAGACCTTCAAAGAAGGAGAACCCCTATCCTTTGGTTATCCTTCTGCTTTTGAATGACAGTTATAATCCTTGTTCTTGAAGTACTTCACAATTGCTTTCACATCTCTCGGGAGTCTTCTTCAATATTCACAGGCCTTTCAGTAGATCTTGATAGTTTGTGTATGACCACAAGGCACTTTACCATTTTTGGAGGGCTTCTTCTCAATATCTCTGATTTAATGATAGCCTTCTTAACATGTAGTCTGACTAGTGAGATGTGGCTCTTCTTAATTTTGTATCTTATGGGTCTCTCCATGTAGATGAAGACAGTATTTGGGGTTTTTGGCTACTGTATTATACATTTGGTTCATTTTGAACTGCTCCATAGGCGTTTTTTTTCAGATGAGCTGATATGTAGCTAGATATTTTGTTCTTGTGAAATTTTTTTATTTATTTAATGTGAATGTGAATATTCAGGCCAGTATTTTAATTCTAGCATAAATTTTCCTATTTCTGTCATTGCACATGATAAAGGGAATAGATTACTAGTTTTGTAGTGAGAGGATCTAGATTCAAATCCTATAGTTATTATTTATTAGAATGCTTATGTGATCATGAACAAGTTATTTAATTGCAGAGCTTATAAAAGGTTATTAATATTTGATGTATTTCTTACCTCACATAATTATAAGAAAAGTGCCTTTGGGAAAAAACATTGAATTATAGAAGTGAATCATCCCTTCTAGTGCCCTCTATGATTTTGAGAAGCTTTTATTCAAGTTGATACTGACCTGTTATTTAATAATCATAAACAAGTATTGTTATCTACTTTTACTACTAGCCCTGAAGAATGGATGAGAGACTTTTATCAAATACTTTGCTAGAATCTAAGCAGTTCAACATGTTATAATAGAAAGATGGCAAGAGTTCATGTACTAGTTTTCCCGATTATTAGTTGTGACATTGAGCAAGTCTTTATCTTTCTGTAGCTCAGTTTCCTTGTCTATAAAATGAGGATGTTGAACTAAATGACCTCTTTGAGCTTCCTTCCAGTTCTAAATCTATTATAGTCTTTTACCTACATGGTTCCTTTGATTTACCAGTCAGGTAACGTATTAAAAAAGGAGATGGAAGTTAATTTGGTATAACTTTTTCTTGACTCTGCAATCTTTTCTTCCTTTTGTAGATGTTCACTAACTATCCCTTTTTTATGTGCTAGAATTTTGTCATGGATTCAAGTCATGGTTACCAGTCTAGTTCATATTTCCCTACTCTTGTGACATATTCCTAATTATTTGTGGTCTCTTGGAGGTCATTGATAAGGACCCAGCAGTCATGTGCATTCCCTGGGATACTGTAGTCAGGGCTTCATAGTGTGAATTCATTAATGTCAGTTGGATGCTCTCTTAAATATAGTGAGATGGTCTTGAAGGTTATTTGCTGATGAGCCATTTTTGTTGGATTCTTCCCAGACCAGAGTAAGGGTTGAGTATTTAAGCACTTGTGCTTTTACTCTCATCTCTTAATTACCTTGTCTGCTCTGAGCAAGACAGGTTTTAAAACTTGTTCACTGTCCTTAGCTTCCTTCTTCAAGTCTCTTATTTGTTTTGAGTTTTAGTGCTTCTAACTTTCCTAGGCTTTGTAATTCTGTGTTCTTTTGGTTTGTTTTAGTCTCAGTTTTTAATGTTCTTGAGTGTCTTATCCTACCATCTTCTCAGAGCTGGGAAGAGTCATTGAGTGTATTCGAAAATGTGGAGATAGGATGGCTGTCAATGAAAGTTGAAGTACATGGCTTGATGACAGTTATTGTGACTTTTTGTCTGTTTTTGGTAGAGCAGCTCTTCCCAAACTACTGCTAGATACCTCTGAGGCCAGTCACTGCACAGAAAATAAATGGTGTGGATCATACTGTCAGCATTTTTTAATCTCTCTGGTCTATTTTCATCATTCATGAAATTGATCATTTCTATTCAACCTAGCAGGATTGTTTGGAGAAAAGTGCTTTGTTAGCCTTAAAAGGGTATTTTATTTCAAAAAGAACCAAGAGAGGGAGACAGACAAACAGTAGACAGAACTAACAAGACATAATTCCCTCTGACTTACTTGTCCAGAATTGAATTTATTAGCTTTTCTTGAAAACTATTCCTTTTTCCTATCTTCTCAGACTGTTGAAAACCACCATCCTTCCAGTCATCCAGGCTTACAACCTGTGTCATCCCTCGTTCTCCTCTGTCTCTATTCCCGTATTCAGCCAAATATATCTTTTTAAAAAAATTTTTTTTAAATAATAGTTTTATTTTTTCAAATACATGTGAAGATAGTTTTCAGCGATCACCCTTGCAAAATCATTTTCTCCCTCCTTTCCCCTTTCCACCTCCCCTTGACAGCAAGTAATCCAATATATATTAAACATGTGCAGTTCTTCTATACATACTTTCATAGTTACTACGTCGCGCAAGAACAATCAGATCAAAAAGGGGGAAAAAAAGAAAAAGCAAGCAAATAACATAAAAAGTAAAAATACTATGTTGTAGTACACACTCAGTCCTTACAGTCCCCTCTCTGGCTTTTTTTTTTTTTTTTTTTTTTTAATCACAAGACCAAGCCATATCCATCAGAATTGATAATTGCATAATCTTGTTGCTGTGTACAATGTTCTCTTGGTTCTACTCACTTTACTTTAGAATCAATTCATGCAACTCTCTCTATGCCTTTTTGAAATCATGCCTCTGAAATTTTTTCAAATATATTTCCTTATTTGTCATATTGGTGCAAGAAAAATCAGACTCAAAAGAGAAATAAAAAATTTCTACAAAAAATAAAAAAACTACAAGTGAAAATACTATGCTCTGACATTCAATCTCCACAGTTCTCTCTCTGGATGTGGATGGCATTTTCAATCCCAAATCTATTGGAATTGCCTTGAATCAATCTCATTATTTAGAACTAAATCCCTCACAGTCAAATCATCACATAATCTTCTTGTTGCTGTGTACAATAATCTTCTGTTCTGTTCATTTCACTCACCATCAGTTTATGTAAGTCTCTTCAGGCCTTTCTGAAATCAGCCTGCTCAATATTTCTTTTCGTTTTTTATTAAAGCTTTTTATTTTTTAAAACATATGTGTGGACGATTCTTCAGCATTAGCCCTTGCAAAACCTTGTGTTCCAATTTCCCCATCATTGAACAATTGGAACTGGCCTGAGTCATCTCATTGTTGAAGAGAGCCACATCCATCAGAATTGATTATCGTATAATCTTTTGTTGCTGTGTATAATGATCTCCTGGTTCTGCTCATTTCACTCAGCATCAGTTCATGTAAGTCTCTCCAGCTCTCTATGAAATCATCCTGTTGGTCATTTCTTACAGAACAATAATATTCCATAAACATTCATATACCATAATTTATTCAGCCAGTCTCCAATTGATGGGCATCCACTCAGTTTCCAATTTCTTGCCTCTACAAAAAGGGCTGCCACAAACATTTTTGCACATGTGGGTCCTTTTCCCTCCTTTAAGATCTCTTTGGGACATAATTATGCCCAGTAGAAACACTGTTGGATCAAATTGCATAGTTTGAATAACTTTTTGCTGCTCATCATTTCTTATAAAATAATAATAATCCCTTATATTCATACACCATAACTTATTCAGCTATTCCCCGATTGATGGGCATCTACTTTATTGCCAGTTCCTTAACACCACAAAAAAGGCTTCCCAGCATCTCCCTCACATGTCCTATTCTCTCCTCTGACAGTACCCCCATTTGGGGGCAGGCCTTGTTCACTCACAGTTGGATTATTATAGTAGCTGCTGGTAGGTTTCTCCACACCAGTTCATCCTGTACTCGGCCATCAGTGATATTCATGATGTGCAGATCTGATCATGTCACAACCTTTGAACTCCAGTGACCGACTCTCCATTTCCCCAGAATCAAATATAATATAACTTGGCATTCAAAACCCTTTCTTTCTCTTCTCCCTTTTACTTCTCAACACCCACACCTTCTACAATCTAGTGATACTGGGCTTCTTGCTATTATTTGAGCAGCATACTCATCTCCTAACTAATGGACATTTTCACTGGTTGTCTTCCATGACTGAAATTCTATTTCTCAGCTTCTAAAAATCCAACTTTTTTGAGGAATTTTTGTTAATCTCCCTTCATGCTAGTGCCTTCCCATTCTTGATTATCTCTAATTTATCCTGTATATAACTTGTTTGCACATAGTTGTTTTTGTGTTATTTCCCCCATTAGATTGTGAACTTGACAATAGGCACTTTTTGCCTTTCTTTGCATCCCCAACCCTTAGTATGATTTCTGGTACATAGCGGGTGATTATTTATTAATTAACAAAATACCACCTCCTGGTCCCTACTTCCTCTATGTGTGTTCTTTTCCACTGTTAAAATGTAAGCTCCTTGATGTTAAGTTACTGTCAGTATTTAGTATAGAGCTTGGCACATAATAATCATTTAATAATTGTTTCTTCTTTCATTCATTCAGATATTCATTCAATGAAAAAGAAAGTGTCTGTCATTTTTGATTTTTCTTGCCTTGGAATTTTATTGTGGAATGGGTCACAGTGATCCCAAGACGGCATTTTATGTGTCATTTTGTGGTGAGAGCATAAAAAGAGATAATAGCTAACTTTATTGTCAGATAATTGTCCAGTAAAGATCTACATATAATTTTTGGCACTTATTTAGAAAGTAAATCTGAAAGAGCTTTGTGGTCTGTTGGCTAACTTGACCCATAAACTTGTAACTTATACATGACATTCTAAAATGTATAATAGATTCTGGTGTCCTTGAGGATGGTAGGAAGAAAGGGAGTTAAGGATGAATGAAATTATTATTTTTCTATTGAGACTGGTGATTTAAGTGATTAAGTAGACCTCCAACTTCTTAATCAGATTATTTTACTTGGTATATCTAGGGTTGATGGAAGACTTGGAAGTATATATCATATTGAACATTGCACTGGTAGCAGTTAAAAATCAAATTGCCAACTTGTAGGAAATGAAAGTTGATATGGAATGCTTTATATTACTATAAGTAAAGTGAATGGCTATTAGTAGAAGAATGTATCCATATTCTAATGTTGCCTATATAACTTGCTTGTGGTGAAGAATATACTAAAATGTGAGAAACTTTAGTTCATTTTATTAGGGATAATAATAATAATACATGGATTCACTAAAGGACTTTAGTGAAATAAATCTTTCCCTGATGTTTTAGAAGTGACCATAGGTTTGCAAAGGCTATGCCAGTGCGGTATAACCCTGGAACACGGTAGGATTAATGGAGCTGGAGTTAGAAAGGGATGTTCAGATGCTTCCTTTGGTAGCTCTGGAACTGAGACTTTGAAAGTCTAGGGTGTGTGCATGTCTGTATGTGTGTGTGTGTGTTTTTCTTTGCTCATAATTGCCACAGATTGCAGAGGAAGCTTAGTATAGGAAGAAGAGCATTGACTGTATGTAGACAATAGATCTGGATCCATATCCCATCTCTGATGCTCATTAATTGTATGACCTTGAGTAAGAGACCTCTAAGTCCCAATTTCCTCATCTGAAAAATGAGGGAACTTCTGAACTCTTTCTTTCTAAGTGTAAATCTGTAACCCTTTGATTGAGAAGGGAAGTGGAAAGGAATCTTCGAAGTCTTGTTAAGCTTTTCTTATACAGAGGAGGAAATAGACTCAGAAAAGGTCAAGTGTCTTGCATGAAGTTAATAATGAAGGTCCTTTTCATCCAAAACTGGCATTTTGTGTTTGGCATTGAGTAGAATAAATTTTTGACATGTGCTCTAATTTTTCATCATAAAACTAATTTTAGCATATTTAAGATTTAGCATATTTTGACAAGTCCATTTTCCCTAAGGTTAACCTTAAATATATAACTTACAAAGTTTTATCAGTCTTTAAACAAATTAAGTTTCTATGGCGGTGAAGCATGCTTTGTTCTGTCTCTTGGGTAACTTCCTCCTCCTCCTCCTCCTCCTCCTCCTCCTCCTCCTCCTCAATTAGGTTAAGTGACTTGCTTAGGGTCACATAGCTAGTGTCAAATGTCTGAGGTTGAATTTGAACTCGGGTCTTCCTGACTCTAGGCCAGTGCTCTATCCACTGTGCCTTCTAGTTGCCCCTGTCTTGGGTAACTTTACTTAACCATTTTATAACCTGTTATTAGATCATATTGCAACATTTCCCTTCCATTTGGAGAGGTTCCCATTTGGGAATCTAGCAATGAAGTGTGCTAAGAATCACCCCAGTTTTGTAGTAAAAATTCTATATATTTAATGGAAGTACCTAAAAAAAGATTGAAAAAACAAAATGAAAAGCATTTTTGCATTCAGACTCTATCAGTTCTTTTTCTGGAGGCATTTTTCATTACGAGATCTTTGGAATTGTCTAAGATCATTGTATTACTGAGAATAACTAAATCAATCATTCATAGTTCATCATACTATATTGCTGTTACTATGTACAATTATATCCTGGTTTTAATCACTTCACTTTTCATCAGTTCATGCAAATCTTTCTAGATTTTTCTGAAAGGATCCTGTTATAGTACAATAATACTCCATCACAGTCATATACCACAACTTTTTCAGCCCTTTCCCCAGTTGATTTCCAGTTCTTTTGTCATCACAAAAAGAGCTGCCATAAATATTTGGTTACAACTAGGTCCTTTTTCTTTTTCCCTTTAGGCTATACCTATGAGAGATACATTGGTGGGTCTAAGGGTATGCAGAGTTTTATAGCCCTTTGGGCATAGTTCCAAATTGTTCTTCAGAATGGTTGCATCAGTTCATAAGTACTTTTTTAATAAATTGAATTGTCACCCCATAATCTCAGATGAATCAAAGTATTTAAGGGACTTTGACAAGTTTACATCTAAGATTTTCAAAATTCTTTGATAAGCATTTATTGGATGGTAATTTTCAGGTTAGGGCAGAACTGCTGATTGTATTTAGGGATTGGACCTGTCATTTTATTAATATAAAGTATTGCCCAGATTTAGTAATCTTCTGCAACATTATAAATTGATGAATATTAATTAGGGAGAAATGTTTAGCAAAATAAAAATGCTATAAAATAGTAAATATAAGGTTTTCCAAGTTAATAATTTGTCCGTAGGTATCCTACTTATGGAATTAAATAATCTTGTTTTCATTTGAGTTTGACACCATTGACCTAGAGTACTGAGTTTAAGTGACTTATCCAGCATGCCACAAGACAATATCTGTTTGAAGAGTTCTTCCTGGTAGTGAAACCAGTTCTCTACCTACCATGAAATAGATATCCAAATATTTCAGTTTAATATTAAGAATTGACCTTGGAAATGCCAGGAAATTAGCAAGAAATAGTATATGATTTGTTGTAACATATTTTCAAAACTTAACCAAAGTTAACTTGAAAATATTATCACATTTAGTAACATTAAAAATTACATTTTTTTTTCCATGATGATAATCTTGTTAACTTCAACATATCTTAACAAATCCCCGTGTTGCTTTTTTTCGAGGTATAATTGTTTTTACATTTTTATTCACCCTAGCAATTGTTTTTAAGTTATCACAATAAGAAAATAATTGTTAGAAATATGAACAGCAGTGACTTGTAATTGAATTGATTCTAATCATTGACTTTTAATTCATCTTTTTGTAGCTTTGTGTAGATTGCCTAAATTCATTTGTTAAGAATAGCTATATATGTAACTTATTTGTAAGCCAGTTGTACTGTATTTGGATAATGAATGAAGGAGTTGTGAACAAACATTTAGTAAGTACTAATTATGCCACAGCCACTATGCTAAGTACTGGGGATCCCAAGAAGGTAGAAGGGGATGGGCACTGGGAAAGCCTCTAGGAAGATGGGGGACTGAAGTGGTGGAGGAAAGGAGGGTCAGTCAGGTACAAAGGCAAATGGAGTTGTAAAGAATTGAAAGCTGGGTTATCGAGCCCTTGATTCCGTGCAGGGCTCTAAGGTAGAGCCCTAAAAACTTGCAAGGAAAGGAAGAGGCCAGGTGACAGACTGAGAATATGATATTTGATCCTGGAGAGAGAGAGAATAGGAAGGTCCAATCCCTACTGGACCTTACTGGGCAGAGGATGACACAGTCACCTCTGAGTTTTAGAAAAATTACTTTGGCATCAGGGTGAGTGTAAATTGTAATGGAAAGAGACTTGAGAAAGAGGGACCAATTAGAAGCCTTTGGCAATAGTACAGGTGAGAGGTGGGGAGGGCCTGAATTTGGGTTATGGGCATATGAATGGAGATAAGGAAAAATATGAGTGTGTACTGTGTGTGGGTATATATATAAATATATATATATATGGGTATACATGTATACAAATGGGCACATATATAGTGTGAAGGTACAAATGACAAGATTTGACAACAGATTGGATTTGTACAGTGACAGAGAGTGAGAAGTTGAATATGATACTGAGGCTTATGATCTGGGTGACTGAGAAAGTGGTGGCAGTCTTGACAGTAGCAAGAAATAAGTCGGGAGGTTTGGGACATGCTATATTTGAGAGGCCTAGCAAGGCATTCAGTTTGAGATGTTTAAGCTGGGAGGAAGACTTAGGGCAGGTTGTATAGATATAGGAATCATTTGCCTAGCTAGAGAAGGAACTGATGAGATCACCAAATGAGTTCTTTTATAGAGTGAAAAGAGAAGGGGCCCACAATAGACCTTTGGGGTATACCGTGGTATGGAATAGAAATGAAGACTCAGCAGAGGAGGCTGAGGTGAAGTTATGTGATTTATCAGTTAGTCCTGGATGACTCTTAAAAACTTATTTTTGCTGTCTTTGTGTTACTTCTCAAACCTGTGATTTTGTGAGGGTTGATTGTCTTTGTCTAGCCTGAACTTCTGTACACTTATCAGTGCTAATAGGTGAACAATTAAGATTAAAAGTTTTTCTTACTCTTAGAATCTTTTTCAACTTTTAATGTAGCACATCTCCTTTGAAAATATGATACCAATTATTATATTTTCTCTTCCCTTTTGGACAATACTCAGAGTGGTTTGGGGGTTTTTTTGGGGAGGCAATTAGGGTTAAGTAATTTGCCCAGAGTTACAAAGCTAGTAAATGTTAAGTGTCTGGGGTCGGGTTTGAACTTAAGTCCTCCTGACTTCAGGGCTAGTGCTCTATTCACTGTCATCTAGCTGCCCCTATACCAAAATATTAATCATCAAAGTGATTAATAAACTCACCCTACTTCTAACTGTAAATGCTCATGTTAACACATTGAGATTATTGTAGTGCAATTATTTTCCCTTTTTAGAAATGAGGACCCTGACTTAAGATACAACTAATAAGTATCATGTGGGACTTAAAAGACTTACAGGATTGTAGATTTAGAGGTAGAAAGAACCGTGTGTGTGTGTGTGTGTGTGTGTTTGTTTTTGTGTGAGCGCGTGTGTGTGTGTGGTTCAAGTTTTTTAGCCCTCTCTTTGCAACCCCATTTGGAGTTTTCTTGGCAAATGTACTGAAGTAGTTTGCAGTTTCCCTTTCCAGCTCATTTTACAAATGAGGATACTGAGGCAAACAAGGTAAAATGACTTGCCCAGGGTCACACATCTAGGAATTGTCTTTAAGGCCAGCTTTGAGTTCAGGAATCTTCCTTCATCTTTCTGAGAAAATGAAGCGATCCAGGAACATTTGCTATAGGTCCTTACAACTTAGTAGAATAATGCAGACTTTACTTGTTGAATTTTAATTTTTGTCTCCCATATTTTACAGAGCCATATAATTCAATTTTGCACTGTACCACATTTTCTATAATAAAAGATAGGCGTGTTTATTTGAAGCTTAGGAGTAATTAATATAAATTGGTTTTTAGAAAGGGATTTGTTACCAAGATCATTTTCCTTGATTTTGAAGACAAAAATAAGTGTACTTCAACATTCTTTTAATGTCTTGTTGACTTTGGAGAATGGGATTCTAGAATTAAAGATTTGCTAGGTTATTTATACTGTAATTTGGTTCTAATTGACAAATTGTGACACTTATGAATATATGAAACAAATATTTCTTGTATGTTGAATATGTATCATTAAATATTAGGCTAGATTTTTTGGGAGGAAAACTAAAGTGAGACAGTCATTTAATGTTAGGATGAATATAGTGTAAACATTAGCAATCTTATCAAAGTGGCATGGGGGGGGAATGAAAACTAATTTGCCTGTGTGCAACTTATGCTGTTAGTTGATAATAAGTATTTTCCTCTTGATTTTGCTCTCCTTCCAGTCCAAGTTCTTGGAATAGATAAGTCTCTTGCTCTCTCCAAACCTGACTCTGGATACTAGTTGATTTGGGAGCTTTCTGAATATTAAACTCTAACATAAGATCCCCTTGAATTTGGATTAGAAAAGCTGAAAACTTCTAGGAACAATGTTTTAAACTGCCCAGATAGTAGTGATACTAGAGATACCCTTTATCCTTTGCCTTCTCTTTTCCTTACCTTCCATTCCTTTATTCCCCTTTCTCCCCCCCACCCCCCCCAAAAAAAAAAAAAAATCAAAAAGCAGCTGCTCAAGGACTGTTAGGCCTATTTGATTGCTAAAATTGCTGAGATGAGGTAGCAATCAACTTTTTCCTTCTTGTGGGATGGAGGATCATCTGATGTTCTTAAGGTTTTACCATCTTCCATATTTCTTTCCATAGTTTTCAGACCCTTGGCCCATAGTCATCTGATTCACCAGTATAACTTTTGGATATCTTACCCTTGTCATTTGCCTCACCACCAAACCCTTAGGGCCCTGAAGTCAAACTTTATTGTGGTCTCTTTTGGTTTAGAGTATGAGCTGCTTGAGTGGGAGGTATTTTACTTTTTCTCTTTGTATCCCTTAAGTGTTTAGCTTAGTGCTTGGCACATAGTGAATGATCAATGCTTTTTAATTCATTCAAAACTACTATATTTGGACCAGTAGCTTCTTTTTTGAGGTTTGTTGTAGATCACTTTTCAATTGTGCCCGACTCTTCATGATTCATTTGAGATTTTTTTTGGCAGAGATACTGGAGTGGTTTGCCATTTCCTTCTCCAGCTCATTTTATAATGAGGAAACCTGGATAAATGGAGTTAACTGAGTTGTCCAGGGTCACACAACTAATAAGTATGTATCTGAGACTGGTATTGTACTCAAGCCTTCCTATTCCAGGCCTAAAATTCTAACCACTATACCACCTAGCTGCCCTTTTTGAGGTAGACAAGTTTAAAAAGCTAGGACAGTTTATAGGGTTAGAAACAAGTTTAATTTAACCAAATTTAGAAAAAATTATATTATTTAAACATGACCCATGTAAAATGTTGCTGGCTTAAAATTAAGAGTAATTGTGCTATACCTGTTGATTTAGAATGATTTTAAGATTGTGTACTAATTAGCTTTTTCCTCTTTTGTCCCTGAAGACTTATGATTTAAATACACATTTCATTATTTATAAAGTCAATATACTCTATATCTCAGCTTCTTCTGTAATTGGATATTCATTGTGGATTGAGATTTGTTTGTTACATTATATATATGTATGTATGTATTACTTTTCCTGTTCTGAAAGAAGACATATTCATTGGTTTTTTCAGATTGTGAATCGACACGGCCCGGAGGCAGATAGGCATTTATTACGCTGCCTATTTTCTCATGTGGATTTCAGTGGCGATGGTAAAAGTAGCGGCAAAGATTTTCATCAGGTACTTTTTGCATTAAATTGTGTCTATTTCTTTTAACCAACCATTTCACTTTGAATATTTAGAAAATATTCAGTAACAAATCAGTTAAATCATTTGATTTTAATCCTTTTTAATAGCTGGGAGGAGATTGATAAGAAATTTTAGTTCATAGTTATAAGACAGTAGTGTTAGTGGCTGAAGAATAGGCAGTGATTCTGCTTTGGGTACAGAACTTGTCCTGAATCTAGTTCAGGGAAAGCATGTTTTCTTTTTTAACCTGAAAGTGGAGTTGGTACTTACTGATTCTGTGGGATAATCGTAAGGGAGCTAGGACACTCCTCCACCTACATCTCCCTCTGTCTGTCCCCTCCCCACCCTCCCAACCAAAAGTTAGGAAGTAGCAGCTCCTCTTGTGGAGGACGGGGACCTCCTTGAAATAGAGACTTTTTGCTTCCTAATCTATTTATACCTCGGGCAATGAATTGGTATTATTGCAAAAAGCTTTTTGTTTAATGCAGGTATCACAACATGGGCTTAGTGGCATTTGTACTGGCTGTAAATATTGCGTTTAAATTATAAGATCTCTCATTTCTGTATTTAAAAAGAAATGTTTGCTCATCTGCTTAAGACTAATATTGATCATTGCATTTATTTAGCTGTCTTTATAGGTTTGTTTTTCTAAAGTTTAAGTAACGAGGGAAAGTATTCTAATAGGTTTATATATTCTTTATTTTTAAAAAAAATTGTGAAAAGATCAGGGGCTTATATAAGCATTTAAATAATAACTTCAACAGTTTGAATAAATACTAAATTTTTTTTTTTTAAGACTCAGTTTCTGATTCAGGAGTGTGCATCATTGATTACAAAGCCAAATTTTATCTCGACGCTGTCCTATGCCATTGATAATCCATTGCACTATCAGAAGGTTTGTATTCTTTATAACTTTCTATGTTAGGCTTTTCAGAGGAGCCATTTTGTCTTTTTCAAATTTTCTAGTTCATTATTTTGGTGGTAAAGATCTCAGTAAAGATAATATATATATATATATTAGCTAAACTCCAAGTGGTATAACATCTTAGAATTTTGATCATAAAGAGACCTTAGGGGGGGAATCATCTGGTCAATCCTTTAATCTTGTAGATTGGGAAGTTTTATTCCTGGTCAATGTAAGTGGTATTTTCAAAGTCAAACAAGTACTGAAAAGATCTGGAATTCAAACCCAGTTTTCTTATTTCCACATTCCACATTCACCTTTCATGCTTATTGTAGTTAAATATTGGCATTGTGACCATGGCTGTCTCTTACAGGTGGCTTATGTGATAAAATAGACTTCAGCCAAGTTTGGATCATGCCCTACAGTCACCTTGTAAAGAGAAGAGGAATTTGACTGGCTTTAAAACTTGATGCCAGAAGACCTGGGCTCTGGCATTTTTAAAATTCGTGATCCTGGGCCATATTTACCACCTTCCTCATAGTTTTGCAGGAGAAATACTATTGATTGAAAATTAAGGATGATAGGTTCTAGTATGTTTTGTTGTAGGCAGACTCTCTGTAGAATGGTTTTGCTTATCTTCACTGATACCCAGATCAAGAAAACTTACTAAGATGATTCATATCTTACAATTTTATTGGTTTCAGAGTCTAAAGCCTTCACCCCACTTATTTGCCCAGCTGAGTAAAGTTCTCAAGTTAAGCAAGGTTCAAGAGGTAGGTGATTTTGGATAGTGAAAGTGAGTCAAGTTGAAATGATAATATCAAGGTTTTTACTTTAATCTTATTTTCTTGCTTCAGGTCATTTTTGGTCTTGCTCTCTTGAATTCTTCCAGCTCAGATCTACGAGGTTTTGGTAAGTTGAGTATGCTTCAAAATGGTAGTGAATTTAGAATTTTATTCTTTAATGTTGGTTTTCTACAAAAACTTTAATGTAATCAAAGTGGTCCATTTTGTATTTCATAATGTTCTCTAGTTCTTCTTTGATCATAAATTCCTTCCTTCTCCAAAGATCTGATAGGTAAACTATCCCTTGTAATACTACTTTGCTTATGGTGTCACCCTTTATGCTCAAATCATGTGCCCGTTTTTGACCTTATTTTGGTATAGGATTTGAGATGTAGGTCTATGCTCAGTTTCTGACATGTTATTTTTCAGTTTTCTCAACAACTTTTTTGAAATAGTGAATTCTTATCCTAGAAGCTGGAATTTTGGAGTTACCAAATAATAGATGATTATAATCATTGATTATTGTGTAATATATTTGACTGATTTCATTGATCCACTAGTACCAAATGTTTTTGATGACTGCTGCTTTATAATAGTTTATCAGGTGTTTTATTTCCTGTGTAACCTTTGTTGCCTATTGGATGCTGAAATAATTAGTTACCCAATTGTCACAGATCACTTTATGATAACCCTAGCTGTTAGCAGCAGTACTTTGAAAGGAAGCCAGACTGTGGAAAATCTGGGAAGATTTTATAAATACATTTTCACATGTCCTTGCTAATTACTTGGAGCCATGGTACTTTGGAAATTTTCTTTTAACTTGATAGACAATTACTTATTTTGGTGCTTGTATACTTAAAAAGAACAACAACCATGACTTCTAATTACAGTTTGAACATTGTTTAAATGATGTCTTTTGTTTTTTATATCAGTTATTCCCAATTATCACTTACCCCCACCCTTCAGTAAACTGTCCCTAACATACATATAGTGCTCAATGTTTGCCAGGCACTGTGCTATGTGCTTTGTAATTATTATTATTTCATTTGATCATCACAATAATCCTGGAAGGTAGTTGCTATTGTTATCCCTATTTTACAGATGAGTAAATGAGTGAGTTGTCCAGGGTCACACAGCCTGACTCGGGACCCAATCCTCTCTCCATTGTGATATTCAGGTGTCTCAAAGAAAAACATTTAAAGTACTGACAATCAACATAGTGACCAAATTTCATAATAACCTGCCTTTTCCTTTTCATAATTTAGCTTGCAATATTTGTGTCTGTGTGGAGGGTAGGGAACTTTTTTATTTTTTTTTTTTAAAGATATTAGTGATCAGACCTAGACTGGGGTGCCCTTTAAAATTGAATTAGTTCTTTTTCAGTTTTGATTCTGGTCTGATGGGACATTGTTAAAGTTGGGGGCAAGAAGAAAATATAGGATGGGATTTTGAGAGGTAGAGAAATATTGAATTCTTAGGGATTGGGGATTTGTCTTTTTTTTTTTTTTTTAAATAGAACAGAAATAATGGTTTATTGTTGATTTCTTCTTTTAGCTGCCCAATTTGTCAAACAGAAACTTCCAGATCTTCTGCGCTCTTACATTGACGCAGACGTCAGTGGAAATCAAGAAGGTGGCTTCCAAGATATTGCCATAGAGGTCCTGCACCTCCTCCTCTCCCATCTCCTTTTTGGGCAGAAGGGAGCTTTTGGGGTTGGACAGGAACAGATTGACGCTTTTCTTAAGACACTGCGTAGAGGTAAGAGCATTTTCTATCTGTCTGGATTGCTACAAATGATGGTCCTTTTTGTTTTAGTTGATTAAAAATAATTTTATTTAGTAGATGGGTGCTATAAAGGGAGACATTCACCCTTCTCTTGTTAGATGTCCTGCAAAAAGCATTGCAGAACTTTTTGTACTAGAAATGCTTGGTGGTTTCATCTTCTTTCACCTAAATTGTGATTCCCATTCTGGGGTCTTTTACTTGAAGGAAATATTAAGTGATTCAATAAAAGCTACGTTGAAACTGGAATTCATTCTTGAATATAGGAATATGGTTCTTTACTTAAATCTTTTAGGATAAGAACAATGAGGGTCTTTGAATACTTTTAAAAGAATGCTTAATATGGTGTGAACATTGGGAGTATATTTGCCCTGTAAGCTGAACAAGTGAACAGTTGAGAGGTTGTCATCAGTTGTAAAGCTTTCCCCGGATTTTGTTTTTCTCTTAGAAGTTTGGGATAATTGAAATGCAAAGTAATAGTTTTAAGTCTCACGATATGACCCTGAATGTGCCTGCTTTGGAAAAGGACTCTTGACAGGGTATAGCTGCTGTTGTCATTGATATAGACCTTTCTTGGTGTCTTCTCAGGTTGTGGACTTCATTTTCATTATTTCATCTTCTTATTTAAAGGGAAGCAAATAGAAGCAGAGCGTTCATAGTTCTCTTCCAGCTTTTGGAATGGAAATCAATTAGATGTTTTTTATGGGGAAAATCAAGTGATATTTTAGTTAATGTGAATGTCATCAAACTAACACCAATAAGTCATTTGTAATCTAATTAATAAGAAATCTTGAGTACTGTTCGGTACTAGTTTGTAGTATCAGTCATCTTTTGTCCCCAAATCATGCCCTCTGTGAGCTTTCATAAAGGATGTTACCAATATTCCTGCAACTTTAGAGGCATTCTCATCTTCTTCTGAATCTTGTCATTTCTGTTGTTGCAGTCTTCCTCACACATCTTCTCTTTACTCTGATCTGCCTCCTCAGTTTAGGTTATTACCAACCACCTCTTATCTGGGGCATTGAAATAGTAACTGGTCTGCCATCCACCCACTCAACAAGCAAAGTGATTTTTTTTACAGCTTGGCTTCCTATTACATGCAGGATTAGATAGAGACTTTTATTTGGCATCTACAGCCCTTCCTTTTCTTACCATTTCATTCTTCTTAGATTCACGTTGTGCTATTCCTCTTGTACGCTGTCCATTTCTCATTTCAGAGCCAATTGTCCCCATTCCTAAAATGCTCTCCTTTACCTTTACCTCTTTTCCCTGGCTTCTTTCAGGATTCAACTTCAGGAAGCCTTTCCCAGACTAGTGCCTTCTCCTCTGAGGTTATTCTTCATATTCTATATTTATTTTGTGTTTACCTGTTGTCTTCTACATTAGAACATGTACTGTCTGAAGCTAGGGCAAGTGAATTTTCCCTGTCTTTATATTTTTGATCCCAGTAGCTATGTCCCATCACTAAGACTCATCTATTCCATAGGAGAACCATGAGCAATGCATATGTAAGCTTAAGACTCCTTAGCAGATAGTAATTGCTTAAAAAGTCTTTATGACTGACTGACATGAGGCATGAAAAGTGGGAAATTAGGTGTTAAAATGAGCTCAGTAACTCATCCTAGTATTCACTCCAGTATTGATCAAGACAGAGTCTTGGTTTGACTAGGAACCTGTAAATGATAGCAGCCAAGGTTTTGGGGAAGTAGAAGATGTATTGCTTAAGATTTGATTAACATAGGAATTGTCTTAATTGCCACAGTACTTAGAGCCAGCATTGGGCGTTAAGCTAAGAAGACTCAACTTCTAACTAGCTATGTGAACCTGGGCAAGTCCCATAACCCTGTTGGTATCAATTTGCTCATCTGTAAAAACTAATTCTTTGCTAAGTAAACCTCAAATGGGGTCATAAAGTATTGCATACAGTTGAAAAGTGACTGAACAGCAAGAAAATAATTGTTTAAGGTAACTTGTGTTACTGAACTTGAAATCAGAAAACCTGATATCTACTAACAGTGTGTAGTGTGGCTCTCTACCCACAATAATTCCCAATGTTAATTGTTTCCATTTGTGGTTATTCTTTTCTCCTCATTATTAGTTAAGTAGATTTTGTATTCCCAATCTAGCAATGTTAAAATAATACAAAATAATACTCTAGTCTTAACTAGCTTTGTGAATCTGATCAAACCCTAATTATTTGCCTCAATTTCCTGAAAATGGGCATAATAATGGCACCTCTCTCACAGAGTTGTTTTGAGGATCAAATGAGAATATTTGTAAAGTGCTTAGCACAATTATATAAGTATTAGCATTAATTTTTGTTAGTTTTTAACCATCCCTCTTCTTGAACAGATTTTCCCCAGGAACGTTGTCCTGTGGTGCTTGCACCACTACTTTACTCTGAAAAACGGGACATTCTAATGGACAGGATCCTGCCTGATTCTGGAGGGATAGCTAAAACCATGATGGAGAGCTCTCTGGCAGACTTCATGCAAGAAGTAGGCTATGGCTTCTGTGCAAGGTTGGTAGTGATTTGTAGTAATAATACAAATTCCAGTATGGAATTCTGAAATGTGTTCCTGGTATATATATTTGCGACTTATGTCTTTATTTTGATTGTATTTTGAAAAGCCAAAAACAAAATACTGAAACCTTTTGTATTTCTGATTGTATCCCTTTCTATTCCAGAGAGTCAGCCCCTATAACAAAAAATAAGAGGGGAAAAAATTTCAGCAAACCAATCAATCTGTTGAAAAAGTCTGACATTATTTGTGTTATTCCATACCCATAATCTAACTCCATCTCTGCAAAGAAGGAAGGGGAGAAGGTGCCTTCTTTTTCTTTTCTTTGGTGCCAAATTTGGTTATGAATGGCCAGCATTCAGTTGTAAATATTTTGTTGTTGTAGTTTCTGTTTGCAGTGTTTCAGTCTGTATTTTTTTCATGTTTCCACTTTGTCAGTTCATATCATTCTTTGTTTCTTTGTATTCATGTATTGCTTATAGCTAATAATAATAATAATAAACAGCTAATATTTATATAGTTTGTACTATGTTCCAGGCACTTGCTAAGTGCTTTAAAATTATTATCCCATTTGATCCTCACAACAACCCAAGTAGGAAGGTTGCAAATGAGGAGGCAGACAGAAATGTAATGACTTGGTCATGCATTACCCAACTAGTAAGTGTGAAGATTGAATTTGAACGTGAATCTTCCTGACCCTATCCTGATGTTCTCTCCACCAACCACTTGCCCTTGTATTCATTCATATACCTATCATAACTTAATTAGTTATTCTTGGGTCAGTGGGCATTTGCCTTTTTAATTCTATGACCCTCCTTCATTTGGGTATAAATGCTTGGCCATGAAACCTTTGGATCAGAAGTTATGACCATGTTAAACAGCTTCTTTTCATTATTTTAAATTGTTTTCGAGACATCTACCAACAATGTAGTAGTATCATTCTCTACCCACAATAATTCCCAATGTAAATTGTTTCCATTTGTGGTTATTCTTTGGTCCTTACGTTTAGTTAAATAGATTTTGTATTCCCAATCTAGCAATATTAAAATAATACAAAGGGGCCAAATCATGCAGACTATGTAATATGTACAGACATCCTTCAAAAATTGCTGATCATACTACATTTATTTTGATTATTAACAAAGTTCACCGAAAAGTTCCATGGCTAGACTATGCCCTTTGAGAATAAAGACTGTTCTTTATGTTTCTTTGTATCAGTACCTGGTACTTAGCATCATGACTTGCACACAGTAGACAGTTAACAAATATTTATTGACTGTTTCATTTTTTAGTATAGCATCCTGTTATAAAGTTGACATTTTTCTTTCAGTATTGAAGAATGTCGCAATATAATCGTGCAGTTTGGTGTTCGAGAGGTCACAGCTGCTCAGGTTGCCAGGGTTTTGGGAATGATGGCTCGGACTCATTCAGGATTGACAGATGGCATTCCATTACAAGTGAGTGTCAGAGATCAAACATTTTACCGACTAATTTGTAATAGTCTTATTTTCTTCATTGGAATTAAATTTTTCTGTGATTATTATTGCCTATCATTTCTTATATTTCTTTCCTTTATGTTTCCTTTCTTATGTTTTATTTGCTAATGAAAAGTTCTTTTTCAGTCTATCTCAGCTCCTGGCAGTGGAATATGGAGTGATGGAAAAGATAAAAGTGATGGTGCACAGGCCCATACCTGGAATGTTGAAGTCTTAATTGACGTTCTCAAAGAGTTGGTGAGTTTGTTGGCATTCACTTTTTAAAGTGTTATGTGAAGTAGACTCCAAAAGGAAGACATATTAAGAAGTGAGCTGACTGATTGAAGGTTAGCTGTATTCCTTTACTACATTTTAGAAAAACAGGTGAACAAATAAATAGAATTGTATGTAATGGAATAAATTTCTGAAAAGATGACATCGAAGATGTTGGATACCAGTGTGCATTCCCTTTGGAATTACACCTTTGAAGACTTCATCACAGGCTGTATTACTATATCTTGAATAGTTACACTGTTTCTGGAATGTTAAAATTCTGCTTAGGACCTAAACTAAATGGCATTTTAAATATAATTGAAATGAAATAAAATTTTAGAGCTGTGGGCACCCTCAAAAAAAGCCATGATGATGGTTTTAGGTTGTATCTTAATTTAGATTTATATTTGTTAATTTCTTCTCTTTGTCCCTTTTGCTCCCATTATGGTATACACTTGTTGACCAGCTTTTAAGTTTATTTTTTTTTAATTTAAAATTTTTCGAAATATTTTTTAAAAAGACTTTTAAATGAGCCTTTTATCTTCATCTTGTTAGCAGTGTAGAGCAGTTTTCTTGTAAATTGGGATGAAAAATAGTGATCTAGAAAAGACTAATTTCACATGAAGAGTTTGTACTTGAATTTTTGTTTTAAAAAGGATGGGTTGTTACTCAGATTAAATTATAGCCTTCATTTTTTTAATAATGTGGACATCATTTAATTCAGTTTAATTAATACATGCACTTACCTGAATCTTGTCATAGTCTTTGGTTAGAAGGATTATATATAATCTAGCTTATAGAAAATATTAACTAGAGCTTCAGCATCATCATTTCAACCACTGGGCTGTTTTTAAGTTTCATGATATGGTTGGTCATGATAGATGTCTTTTCCCCCCCCATTCTTTATATTTTTTTGCTCTTCATAAAAGTGGTAAAATTTTGACAATGGAGAATGCTCAAAACATATGAAGAGTCATAGCTTTTCTATAGTCTGTTCATTAATTTTAAAAATATCTTCTACTAAAGTTGGGCATTCCCTCCTTTATTCTTTTTAGATTGAATCTTTGTGGTCTAGTAATACTGTTTTAATAGTACTACTATAAGGGGAAAAGCCTACAAACTTTCCCCAACTCCAATTTCAGATGGCCCTAAATTGTGCTGTTGGCTTATTTGTTTATATCTTTCCCTCCTGGTTTTAGAATCCAAGTTTGAATTTCAAGGAAGTAACTTATGAATTGGACCATCCTGGATTTCAAATTCGTGACAGCAAAGGACTTCAGAACGTAGTATATGGCATTCAGAGAGGTCTGGGCTTGGAAGTCTTCCCAGTGGATCTTATTTATAGGCCTTGGAAACATGCAGAGGGCCAGGTAAACCTACATTTAATAACTTTTCCAAGAAGTAAGTAAATAATAACAGTATTTACCTGGTGGATACCGCACCTTGTACCTTTATTACTTGAGTTCTTGTTTTAAACTTTAAAAAAAAAAAATGTGAATAGCACTTATGTATAGCTTTTGTTGAAATGTAAGGTATGCTTAATCTAGATAGAATCCTCTAGCTGTTTGCACAAGACTCCCAGAAGCAAATCATTGCATGCTTTCCTTTGTATTTTATAGCAGTGATTTGTAGGCATGTGAAGAGTGTCTGGAGAGACTCCTATTTTCCCATTATTTTATATTGTTTAGTATGACATTTTGGTGCTTCATTTATGTAAAAGGCATCTTAAATTTGGAGGAGTTCAGTCAGCAAATCCTAAGTGAAATACAATAAAGTTTGTGTTTTTTCTTGTTCTAGCTCTCTTTCATTCAGCATTCGCTGATAAATCCTGAAATCTTCTGCTTTGCTGACTATCCCTGTCACACAGTTGCCACTGATATCCTCAAAGCACCACCAGAGGATGACAATCGAGAAATTGCCACATGGTAAATATTATTTCTTTTTCCTATAATGGAAATTGGATCTCTCTTCTCTCTTTTGAAATGGATAACTTTCAATAACTAATAAATTCAATGCATTGTGTACTGGCAGTGTTGGATCTAAGTAACTTTGTAGTCTCTTGTCATATACTTTAAAGTTGGCTACGTGAAGAGTTACCTTTGACTGTTTTCTTCTGGTGCAAGAGACAAGCTGTGTTATAATATTTCCTTCAAACTTCTTCTTATAAGTCTTGTATGTAGTTCCTTATTCTTGAGCTACCTTATATTAGGCTTGTTCCAAGTTTGAGAATGTTAATATGTGGTTATTGGATTTGAGGTCAGAAATCCGTACTGCCTGAAATAAAGTGTTAACTAGATTTTTTCTCCTTTCCCTTTTTATTTGCTTTCCCCCTTTCCCTTTCTTTTACCTTTCTTTTTTAAAGACAAGATAAAACAGCAGCATAATTGTCATTTAATTAGTAGAGCCATATAGGTTCACTTCATCTAAAAGGATAAACTGATTTATCTTGTGGGGGGAGGTGCGAGCTGAAGAGTTTGAGATGTATTTTTCTGCTGGTAAAATGGATTGTTTTTGTCCTATTAACTTAATTATTTATTAACTTTAAAAATTAGCTAAGTTTTCTAGCTTCCTTTTGTTTAGGAAAGTAACTTGTCCCTTCTCTGCCATTTACCCCTCAATCCCCTCTTATTACCTCCTCCTCCCTCAAAAAAAAAAAAAGAAAGGAAGAAAGAAACTTTTATGTTAGGAATGTATATAAAACCACTTTTTAGAAACGATGTCTTTGTATCCATTAAAATCTTACAGTTAAAGGGATTTTAAAACATATCGTCATTTGCAAAATGAATGAGAAACTACCTCTCTTTTCTTTCTGATGGAGTTTATTTACTCGTCTCTTTGTTTAAAGCTGATTTTTGGTGAGAATGTTTATAGTGTTCTGTTCCCTTCCCATTTTTCTATAAAATTAAAAACTATTGTGGACCACATAAATAAAAAGCAATATAACCTACAGTTATTTCAGAAATATGGCAATTTTTAAAATACATTTCTAGGTTTTAATCACTTGGAGAATGGGAATACTTTCTTCCCTCTCACGAGTTGAAGATTTAGTGTTGGCTCAGGAATAAGTCATGGGCTAGGGAGAAGAGTCTTGGCTTCACCACTATTAAAGGAGAAGCTTCCCATTCTGGTGTATTTTCAAAAATCTTCCCCAGCTCTTGACTGTTGGCACCCTTCCCCTCTTCTCATCCTGAAAGACAATAACCACTGTTTCTTTGTGGGAAAATAGAGGCCTCCAGATTGAAAAAAAATGGATGAATTTTTCAGCATTTTTCCCCCCATAGAATTAGTATGTTTGAGAGCATAAATTCCTCAAATCCTCTTTTCCATTTTCAGTAAAGATGCTTTGCAAAGTTGGAACTGTCACATCATACTTACAAAGAAAACAAAGTTTCATAGTTGTATTTCCAACTTGAAGTTGTTAGGATAAGTAACCTTGAAGACTTTAAGCTCTATTACGGATATAAATTGGTGTCACTCTTCTTGGCAGTTAAACCTGTGAGATAATGCAGTTTAGCCAAAGGATTGCTACCTTTGATTTAAAGTTTGCTTTGATTAGTCTATTTCTTGGATTTTTGCTTACTACCATGGTTGATTTTGACTCTGTGATTGCCATTTGGATTTTAATATATACTTTCTGTATAAATTAATCTTAAATTTTATAATCATATACTTTAGCTAGAGTTTTCGAAGTCACGTAGAAACTTATACTTTTGACTTAATGGGGTCCAAATCAATGCTCATACATAATTCACAAATCTTATTACCTAAAATTTGAAGTGATATTTTCTCAATTGTGAGATTTATTATACATGTGCTTAGATCTTTCTCTGTACCTTCAAAAATGCATTCTGCTCCTTGCCATCATTCAGCATATTAATATTTCCCATTACCACTACATACTGTGTTTTGACCTTTTGTTGTAGTTTTGTAGATATGTGATTAAACAGTGTGTTACTAAAATGTTTATAGTCAGAAGCACAGTTTCATTGAATTGCTAGGAGGCTAGTGTTTTTATTTTAATTCAGTGCTATACGAAATAATAAAAAAGCCTATCTTTAATAGAAAACTAGAATGGATCCTGGGATAAAATGTGTGTGGTTGGTTGTTCCTAAATTCAGGTCTCCAGAAGTGAAAGTACAAACTTGGTTTTCTTATGGAACAATAAATTTTAAGAATTTTAAAGGGTATGGCTGCAGCCAAGCCCTTCTAATTTAGAAGTTTATCAACTGTTATAGATCAGAATATAAAATTCAGCTTTTTCCTGATGAAGGGATTTGATCTCCAGATAGTGTTTAAAAAAGAAAATTTCCCAGCTTATTGGAAAAATCTTTGGATAGGCTTAATTTAATTCTCATAACTTCAACTTATCTGCCAACTAAAAATAATCTTGTTAGCTATATAAAACATTGCATGTTAATAGAGGCATGGCACTTTTAAAAAAAATAGATACTTCCTAATGATGAGATGCAGCATGATATGAGTGTGGACTTAGAGAAAAGACAACCTAGGTTCAAATCTGGCCTTTGTTGTGTAAACTGGGCAAATCACTTAAAACTAAGTCTCAGTTTCTTCTGCATTGTAATGGGGGGTTGGGATGGGGTATCAAAGCAATGAATTCTAAAGTTCCTTCTACCTTTAGATCTGCGATCTTGTAATTCTGTCTTGACTTGTCCTTTATTGTCAGTAATGAAAGTCAAGCAAAATAAATGACCACAATAAAATATTCAAGAAATGTCTGTTGTGTGCTTGGCACTGTGCTAGGAGTGCATACATATATAAAATGAAATATTCCCTCCTTGTGAATATCATACATTTTAATGGGGAAGACAACAAATAGACACTCACATATAATTATGTGTATGCATATATGTATGCATTAAGACATTACATTAAGACAAATACAAATAAGCTGAAAGTTGTATATAAATTGGGGTATTGGGAAAGGCTTCACATAAAAGGAGATGCATAAGCATAAGGAAGAATGACTGAGGTTGAGATGAAAATGGCCTCCATTGCATGCATGGGGAATAGCCAGGGCAAATGCAGATAAAAGTAACAAATGGAGTAAATACATGGGAAAGGTCAGTTTGGCAAAATTGCAACGTTTTTGAGAGGAAATGATGTTGATAACTTGGGGCTAGGTTGTGTCAGGTTTTAGTAGCTGAATAGAGGACATATTTTTTTTTCCTAGAGGCCATAAGCAGCTATTGGAGTTGTTTGAGCAGAGTTTGCATATTTAGATTTGTCCTTAATGTTACATTGCTAGTGGTGTGTGTAGGATGGATATGTTAGAAATGTGTAATGGGAAGAGATTCAAGATACAGACTAACAGGGAAGCTGTTACAAGAATGTAGGTGAGCAATGATGGCAGCCTGAACCAAGATGGTAGCTTTAGGAGTGGAGAAAAGGGATTTTGGCAAGATATAGGAACAGAGACAGGCATTAAATTATGTCAAACTTAGAAATGTGGAAGATGGAAAGGGATTTGGGGGAAAGTTGTTGAATTTAGGATCTCTTTGGGACATCCAGTTTGAAATGCCTAATAGGCAAATTCTGACAAGAAGCTGAAGTTCAGGAGATATAAGGATTCACAGAGATCTGGGGATCATTAGTGTACAGATGATCATTATTCTCTCTTTCAATGATGAAATATTAGCATAAGTTTAGCCAAAATAATAGTTTAAGAAATAAGAGCCTTTGGTTTCTTGTTGAATGTATAAACCTTAAAAATAGTAATATTTTTATATCATAGAATCTTGGTCTGAATAGCCAAAAATTTGGTAGCTTAATTTGGAAAACTTAATTTTTTGGGATGTGAATTCTCATATGCTATCTAACTTCTATTTTGGTTAGGAAGAGCCTGGACTTGATTGAATCTCTCTTGCGACTAGCAGAGGTGGGACAATATGAGCAAGTCAAACAGCTCTTCAGCTTTCCCATCAAGCACTGTCCAGATATGTTGGTATTGGCCTTACTACAGATCAACACTTCTTGGCATACACTGCGCCATGAACTCATCTCCACCCTGATGCCAATTTTCCTTGGAAACCATCCCAACTCTGCCATTATTTTGCACTATGCCTGGCATGGGCAGGTAGGAATTCACCACTTTGCCTGTTTCATTTAATTATTTTTTCCTCTGAAAAAATTCTTCTTATGTTTTAAAATGATTCTCCATTCTGTCCCGTATTCAAGACATAGACTTCTAGCTCTGTGATCCTGAGTAGGTAGAGCTCTTTTTGCTTCAGTTTTGTCAGCTGAAGTCCTTACTAGCTCTAGCTCTGATGCCATTTCTCTAATGATGGGATATTTTTCATTGTATTTGATAGGCAGAATTTTCTTGAACATTTCCTTCTGACTAATCCTTAATCCATGTTTCTGGTATTTGTACTTGTTTCCAAAAAATTTCCAATGTTCTTTTTTTTCCCCTTAACTTCTTTATGCTAACTTATTGCCAAAAGAACTCACCCACAATTCTAAAACATCTTGTGATTCTACCTGTTTGTTACACATGCATGTACATTGTTAATCTTTGAGCTCTGTTCTCAAAACAAGATTGTATTAGAACATGGAAGTCATGTATGCTTTATCATTTTTGTCCTTAACAAATATATTTAAAAAAAAAAATTGTTTCTCAAAGTAGCTAGGAAATCTTGTCACTTTAATCCAGGCCTTGTAAGTATGACCTTCCTACTTTGAGGTACTGAAGACTGTCATTATAAAAATAATTTTATTTTCAAATGTGCAATTTAATTTCACTTAGTTTAATAATTGCTAAGGCTTTTTAATAGTTATGTATTTTAGTTTGCTTATTGCTTTCTAGTCAGTGAATACTTCATCCCAAACATCTGCATTCTGTTGAATAAGAAGTACGATGCATCTTTTTTTCTTTGAAAATTGTTTGTTTTTACAATATTGTCATAGTATAAATTTTTTTCCTTGTGTTGTACTCATTTCATTCTGTATCAATTTATGCAAGTTTTTAAGTTTCCTCTGAACCTGTACCCTTCTTTTGTCACCATGAGAAACAACCTGTTGTAAACATTTTTGTCCATACAAGTTGTTCTTAGATCTCCTTGGTGTGTAGCTCTCATAGTTGAGTAATTGGGTCATAGGTTATAAAATTTAATGGGCCCAATTCCAAATTGCTTTTCAGAATGGATGGATCAGCACCAAGAGTGCTAATTTGGATTTCTTCCTCTGAAAACTGTGTGTTTATAACTCCTAACCATTTATCTATTGAAAAGTGGCTCTTAAACCATCAAAATCATTCTTGTCTTAGAAATGAGACCTTCATCAGAAAAAAAACAACCCACAAATAATAATAACCATGGATGTATTGTCTTCTCGGTCAGTTTAGACAGTTAACAAAATTTCAATAAGAAATAATATAGGTGACATAATTAAGTGTTTGGACCAATTTTGATCAGCCTTTAGAGTTTTTAAGAGTGAAAATTTTTATGTTATTTTTTTTTTTTTTTTTTGGTCCTTGAGAATTAGACATTTTATTATCTTGAGATTTAGGGTACTTGAATGAATTTACTACAAGTCTCACTCAGAGTGTAGAGTATTTTAAAATTGCTTCTATTTTATTATGGTAATAGGCTTTCTTTTAATTGAATTAAAACTTCTAGGCAGAGACGAAGTTAAGATGATAGAATCTGTTTTCTTAACTAAGTTTCTGGTTTTTATTAGAAAGTTCATATATTCTGATTGGGCTTATTCAAAACCAGATGCTCATGCTTTTAATGTGTAGAATAATCTCTGGTAAAAATTAAAATAGAGTTGTATGATAGTTGTTTATAAAATTCCCTTGCTCCTCTGCCTCTTCCCCTCCTTTAGGGACAGTCTCCCTCAATTCGCCAGCTTATCATGCACGCCATGGCAGAATGGTATATGCGAGGAGAGCAGTATGACCAGGCCAAATTGTCTCGGATTCTTGATGTGGCCCAGGACTTGAAGGTGAGTTGGGGGTTATACTCTGTCATTGCTTTTTTTTGGTTTATGATAATACTCATATTTGTTATTCTACTACAAAACGATTTCTCTAGGAATAATTGACAATATAACAAGCTTTGACCATATAAGGACTTAGACTTTTTTTTTCTTTGTTAGGTCAGCTAGCTTGTTAATTTTGCTCAGCAGGTACTGCACACTTAGTTTTCCTTAATTTTCCTTAATTGTTATCAGAAGGTGATGGTATTAGTGTGCCTCTAGAAGGTTTAATGTTTTTTAACCATTCATTGTATTATAGCTTCTGTGGTCTTTAAGCCATCTGAAGGTTTTCAATTTTTGGCCATTTTTATGTGTGATGTTTTTGTTACTGTTTCTTTGAGGTATCTATCGCCTTTCTATGGACTTTTATTTATTTGGGATGCAGCTTTTGGTAGCATAGCTGGTCTGATAGGACCACCAGGGCCTCCTGAAAGGTAGTTATCTTTGTTGCATCATTATTGCTCTCTGGGTGTGCTTTATATTTCTGATGTTTCAGTTGAGTTTTTGTTAGAGTAAGTTTGTGCAGAGATGTTTTAGATGGGATATAGATTATGGCTTCAATTTACCATTTGAGTAAAAAGTCGTTGTCTTACTCTATGCTGTCACTTAGCTGTAGGTTTTCAGGTATTTTGGAAAGCACAAGGTCAAGTTTAGTTGGAAGGTAGTGTCATGCTTTTACATTTAGAACATTAGTTCTTATTGTAAGCAAGACATAATGCTATACTAAATAGTACCAAACTATTTTTGTTGTTGCCAAGAAAATAGTAGCAGCATGCTTTAGACTTGTTTGTGAAAATGAGAGGGATTAGAAAGAATAAGACAGAGAGGGAAAGTTACTGATCTTTTGACTAGTAGTCTCTAATTTTTTTTCTTTAGGCCTTGTCAATGCTGCTAAATGGTACTCCATTTGCCTTTGTTATTGACCTTGCTGCACTTGCCTCTCGTCGGGAATACCTCAAACTTGACAAATGGCTCACAGATAAAATTCGGGAGCATGGGGTAAAGCAGGATTTTTCCTTTCATTTCTGAATTTTAATTTTGGTGATGAAAAATTGCTAAAGAAGTGATCTAGTTATGTAGCATTGAAGATGTGGAAAATGTTTTTGGTCTGATAGTTCAGTTCCCCATCCCTTGTCCCCCTAAAAAACCCTATTGAGCTGTAGTAGCTTAGTGCATTATTCTGTCTGATAACAATTAAGATGAAATTCAAATAGATTGAGACTTTCTCTTCCTCAGGAGCCCTTCATCCAGGCGTGTATGACTTTCTTAAAGAGACGGTGCCCTTCCATCTTGGGCGGCCTTGCCCCAGAGAAAGATCAGCCAAAAAGTGCTCAGCTTCCTCCAGAAACACTGGCAACGATGTTGGCTTGTCTGCAGGCTTGTGCGGGGTAAGAATGTTTGTGGGAAATGTACTTGAAATGTGGGAATGAAACAATAACAGTGCTTGTTTTTATACATTAGTCAGTCTTGAGTACATTCCTTCCCTCCAGGTAAACCATTTCTTGTAACATAGACTAAAAAAGAGCAATTCAGCAAAGTTAATGAACACACTGACCTTATCTTAGTGTAGCCAATAGTATTCTACATGCTATTCTTTTGTGACTAATATAAATAATGTTAATATTATAAATTAAAATAATAAATAAAATAATAAAAATAAAAGCATTGTTTCTTTTTTTATCCTTTTTTTACATTGTGGTAAATTAAATTCATGTACAATACTTTGTGTAGACATTCTCCAGTTTTATTTTACTTTTTTTTATATAGATATTTTCTATTACAAAATGTTCTGCCTATGAATATTTTGCTGTAAATGGAAACTTTTGGTCTTTGGCTTCCTTAGGATCTTTGCTCTGGTCAGATCTCTTTGAACCAGTCAGGATAGGATAGGCATGTTATCCAGAATCATTATGCTGCCTCATATCTCCACCAGCTGTGTACCACTGTCCTAACATAAATAATAGCTTTTTTGGGAAAAAAGTCTTTCTCTGTCCATTTCGTTTTCTCTTAACACTTTAAGAGGGTTTGAAGGCAAAGGCTGTGCTTATGAAACAAAGACTTGATCCAAATCTCTTTAAAATAATAATCAGTCCTATATTCTCATTATAGAAAGACTTTTACTTAGAACATTTTGATGAATTCTCTTTATTTAGTTTTTATTTAGAAATAACAAAATTTTAAAAAACCATAACCTATACACTTCATCAACTTATGAATATTTGTCCCCCAGTTACTGTGACCTTATAAGGGTTTTACTATTTAAGTTTTGTATCTTAAAAGAACCTGACCCCTCCTCCACTCCTACTGCTGTCACCTTTGTCTAGGCCTTCTCTGGAGTTTTGTGCTGACCTGCTTCTTCTTATGTATCCTTCTGGTCTCAGGTGTTGTTCTCTCTCCCGTGTTCTGCAATTTAACCACACTGTTTTTTCCTTTTCATTCTTGACTCTCCAATGTTCCATTTGCTGTCTTTGTCTGCATTTACTGTCGCTGTTGCTCATTCTGGAAATGCAGATCCTTCTCAGTTCTTGTCTCCTAAGGTCATTCTCTTTTAAGACACAGTTCATGCACGACTTCTATTAAGCCTAATGCCCCTCCTTCCAAATTACCTTGTATTTAACTATTTTTCAGTTTATTGTGTTTTTTTCAATATACATGTATGTATTTGTGTGTCTCGCCAGAATATGTGATAAGGAATGTTTTTTATTCCATGTCCTTTTATTCCCAGTTCTTAGTATGTAATACATACTTTATAAATGCTTGTATTGATCATAGATTTAGAGTGGGAGGGAACCTAAAGTCATTCAGTGATTTGCCAGTGATCAAATTAGCATTCAGAGTCAGATTCTGACCAGCTTCAGCACTAGTTCCAGGAGGAGATCACAGTTACTTCTTAGAGTTTATATTAAGGATTGTGGCTCTGGGGATATTTGGATGATAAAATTGTAGATTGAATTGTAGAGGACCTTAGATAAACATCTCTTTTAGTCTTGATTCCTTTTCTCTGATGTGGAAACAAACCTGGGAGGGTTTAAATGGTTTACTTCTCTTCTCACACATGGCCAAAAACCCAAACCAAAATTTAGGGGGTCTTCTCTAAATGTTGCTTTTTGTTTTGTCATGTTGTTTTCTAATGGATGTTTCTCACTTTGACAGGTTGTAGCTAGAGAGAAAATATTTTTCCTATTGTATTTTGACCAGTCATTATGCTATTAATGACCCTATTTTTGATCCTATATAAAAATACTGGGACCTGCAATAAACTAAGTTTATATATATAGTTATAGCACATTTATTCAGCATTTTGTTTTTTTTTTTTTGTTTGTTTGTTTGTTTTTTTTTTATTTAATAGCCTTTAATTTACAGGATATATACATGGGTAACTTTACAGCATTAACAATTGCCAAACCTCTTGTTCCAATTTTTCACCTCTTACCCCCCCCCCACCCCCTCCCCTAGATGGCATGATGACCAGTAGATGTTAAATATATTAAAATATAACTTAGATACACAATAAGTATACATGACCAAAACATTATTTTGCTGTACAAAAAGAATCAGACTCTGAATTATTGTACAATTAGCTTGTGAAGGAAATCAAAGATGCAGGTGTGCATAAATATAGGGACTGGGAATATTCAGCATTTTGAACTGAATTGGAAAAGGATTCAGGAATTACCAACATTGGCTGGAAGTGTTTCAGTTTAGGGATAGAAGATAATCATTCATATTACTTTACATCTTTATTTGAAAATATGATCTATTTTTGCTCTGTTAGTTTATACATTTGGATTAAAGAACTCAAATTCAGTCCCTGAAATTCAGACAGTAATAGGTTAAGTAGGATAGTGGATCTGACTAAGGTAAATCTGAGATACAAGCACTTAATTTTTTAATGAGTACCTGGCGTGAGAGCATTCTAGAACATATATTGCGTATGTCCTCCTCCAATTTCCAATAAATCTGGTATGGTGCAGCAGTGCCACCTCTTGGACAATGTAGGAAGTTTCCTTGCTTATTAAAGTCTTTTCTTTGTTAGTTAAATTGTAGAATTAGGAACAACTTTCTGCGCACGAACATACTGACAAGTGGTCATTGTCTGCTTGAAGACCTGGAAGTCTTGGAAGGAAGGGGAACCTGTCATTTTTTTAGGCAGCCAGTTCCATTCTTGGACAGCTCTAATTGTTAGCATGTTTTTCCTGGTTTCAAGCTTAAATTTGTCTTTTTACATTGTCTAACCATCATTGCTACTTATGCTTTCTGAAGCCAGACATAAGTTTAATCCTCTCAAATAAACAAAAACAAAAAACAAGACCCAAAACCTTCTCCTTCCTCACTCATGTTTTCTTTAGACTAAACATACCCAGTTCCTTCAATCCATTCTCAAAGAATAGAATTCTGGACCTTTTCACCAATCTGTTTGAACCATGGTGTCCAGCTCCTTCATCTTTCTTCTTTTTAAAAGACAAAAAGACTAGGCACAGCCTTTGTTATGATAAGTAATTTTTGAAGTGGAGTTGAGGAATGAGTACTATAACTCTCTCAAGCTCCTGAAAGAATACAACCTGATAACATGAGATTTAGTTTTCTTTGTAGGCATTAGGAGAGATAAAGTTGAAATCTATTATTGGAAATGTATTCTGCATTAATGTACATTTTACCTAAATTATAGATTAAATAGGCTTTTATAGATTAGCTTAGAAACCTAACTCCCATTTCATAATTTTTCCGTGGAGGAGTTTTCTTATATCATTTGCATGTTGTTTTCCTCACTGAGATGTGAGGTCTTTGAGGGCAGGGTTTCCACTCTTCTGAATACCTGAGTTCATATCCAGCCTGTCACTAGCTGTGAGTCAATCATTTAATCTCTTTGTGCTTCAGTTTCTTCAACTTGTAAGATAGTGGTGATAATAGTGCCCTCCTCCCAATATTTATTGTGAGGAACAAATAAGCTAGAATTTGTCAGATGCTTAGCACAATGTCTGGCACATAGTAGCTAGCTATGGTTGTATCCCCCTGTGTTTAGCACAATATCTGACAGATAGTAATACTTAATGAATGGTTTTAGATTTGACTTGAAACCACTAACTTAGGAAATTTTAAGATAGAGCAGTCTGCAAATTGGAAATGGTCAGATTCTAGTAGATCAGATTTTCTTCTGCTCCCATCACTTTGCTATTTGATACTATTTGATACTAGGTGGTGAAAGTAGATTTGCTCTGGAGCAGTGAATTCAGATACCATTCTTATCCCCAAGGCTTCATTATGTGGTGACATTTGTACCCTTTAACTTTAGAGCTAAAAAACCAAATGCTAAATGATAAGAGTTATTGATCAAATGGGTCCCTTTATAAAAGAAATAGATTTGAGTGTCTTCATAAAGAAATCTATAATGTACTTTTCTGTTTTTTCCTGACTTCTTTCTGCCTCTTTGTATTTTTCTGTGAAGATCAGAACAGTAAATCATATTTGATACACTGTCTGCATTCTTTATGACTTAAAAGCCCCAAACTTAAATTGAGGTGAGTTTGAGCTTGTTTGCTCGAACCTCATTGACCTTCAAGCATTTTACATGAGTTGATGTTTTAAATTGATATAAGGATGTGAAGGATAATTTATAAGCCATTTTCTAGAATAGTGTTTTTTGATAAAGTATTAAGGGGGATTGCCCAAGTTTAAGAAATCAAAAAAAAGTTAGAATTTTGGTGTTAATCATTTAAGTGATTCTTTAATAAGAAGGGAATAATATGTGATATATATGACTTCCAGTATATGCCAATGAAATGGTTCGTCTTAGAGTTTTGTCACCTTTCTGTCCTGATAACTGGCATTTTTTATACTTCTACAATGACAAAAGCATTTGTAACCTGTTAGGCATTATTACTTACTAATCTGCTATAGCAACAATAATTGCTAGCATTTTAAATAGCAACTTCAGATTGGCAAAGCTCTACATGTGTTGTCAAGTTATTACTTGAAACAATCCAATGAAGTGGATCTATGTTATTATTATCCCTGTTTTTCAGATGAGGAAACAGGTGGAAAGAAATTTTAAGACTTGCCCTATAAGGTGGAAGCTGAACTAAGTCCTGACTCTAGGTCCAGAACTCTTACTTCCTTACTTCCCAAGCATGAGACACAGCTTCATGCCTGTTGTCTCGATTTACTTTGGGTGCCACCTTTTCATAGGAAACAAAGTAAAATACTAGTGCTTAATTGCATTTTAATTGATTTATAGGTTTTTAAATTTTATTTATTTAATATGTATATTAGGTTTTTTATTTTTCTAAATTTTCTGAAACTTTGTAAGCTCTTTTTCTGTCTAGTCATTGAGACTTTGTTTAAATTTTAGATATTTGGAGCAAATTTCTAAAGCCTTTGGTTAGAACGTTCATGGACCAAGCTTTTCTTTATTTTTGTTTATTTTCCCCCTTATAATCTTCAAATTTTTTCTTTTCTTTTTAAAAAAAATATCTAAATGTTAAAAAAAAATCTTTTAAATCAGCAATATTTGTTCTCTTTCTCCCTCCATATAAGGGGGGAAATAAAAGAAAGCATTTGTTGCAAAAATAGTCAAATAAAACATTGATTTCCAGATTGACCATTTAAAAAAGGTCCTAGTTTATATTGTATCTTTTCTTTGTCAAGAAAAGGGTAGCATGTCTTATCACTAGCACTCTGGAATAGTATGAGCTTATTAAGCTAAACAGAGTTCCAGAGTCTTTCATAGTTGTTTATTTACATTATTATTTTTTTTAATAAATTATTCTTGTAGTTTGGTCCCTTTGCTTTGCTTTAGATAAGTTTCTCAGAAACTTAACACTTTTATTATTTCTTACATTGTATTGGTATTTTGCACCACATTTATATCTATAACTCCTTTATCTGTACTTTAATGGGGATTGACCCCTTCAGTTTCCAGTTTGCCAACAAAAAAAAAAATCTATGAATATTTTTGAACACTTTATACTAACCCCTCCTTTAAAATACTCTTCCTTTAATTCTATATAGTCTCCTTTCCCCCTTCTGTTTCCATATTGGGTAAAAATATTTCTGTATCTGGTGTATTTTTGTGGTGTTCTTTTGAGCAGATTGGCTGAGAGTGAGGTTTGAGTGTCGGCTTTACTATTTATTTGTTTATATAGACTTCTTTTGAAGTCCCTCAGTTATGTAATATAATTTTCCCTAACTTCCTAAACTTGTTCCCTCTGCTTCTTGCCATTGCATTCTTTTTTTTTCTTTCCACTTTGTTTTTAATATTAATACATAACAGAACTCTGAGGTTTGCTGTCGAATACTACCACTATGACCCCTAATGACAATAGGTGTCAGAGGGGATGTGTGTGAAACTTCCTCCTATTAGAACATGAGCAGTATATTATTGTATAGTGCCTTGTGACTTTCATGTTTCCTTTTGTATTTTTCTCGACTCCTGTTTGCTCTTCAGAGTTTTTATTTAGTTTTGGTCTTTTCATCACAAATGTTTGGGAGTCCTTTTTCATTAAAGGCCATTTTTTTTTCACTTATAGGATTTTGTACTCAGTGTTTCTTGGTAAGTTATTCTTGGCTATCAGCTTATATATCCCTTTGCCTAGTGAAATATTATCTTCCTAGCTCTCTCCTCCTTTCTAGTGATGGCTGCTAAATCATGTGTGATCCTACTGTTGCTCCTTGATGCTTGATTTCTTTATTTCTGGCTGCTTTAAAGTATTTTTTTGATCTGGAAGCTCTGGATTTTGGCTCTGATATTTTTGGAAGTTTTGATTTTAGTGTTTCAGGAGGTGACTGATGAATTCATCCTGTTTCTAGTTTGCCCTTTAGTTCTTTTTTTTTTTTTTTTTTTTAATAGCCTTTTATTTACAGGATATATGCATGGGTAACTTTACATCATTAACAATTGCCAAACCTCTTGTTCCAATTTTTCACCTCTTACCCCCCACCCTCTCCCCCAGATGGCAGGATGACCAGTAGATGTTAAGTACATTAAAATATAAATTAGATACACAATAAGTATACATGACCAAAACGTTATTTTGCTGTACAAAAAGAATCAGACTCTGAAATATTGTACAATTAGCTTGTGAAGGAAATCAAAAATGCGTGTGCATAAATATAGGGATTGGGAATTCAATGTAATGGTTTTTAGTCATCTCCCAGAGTTCTTTCTCTGGGCATAGCTGGTTCAGTTCATTACTGCTCCACTGGAAATGATTTGGTTGATCTCGTTGCTGAGGATTTGCCCTTTAATTCTAAGAGATTTGGTCAGTTTTTCTTTTTGGTTATGGCTTTGGTCTGGAAATGGTCTGATGATTTTAAATGTTTTCTCCTTGCTCTGTTTTGAAAGTCAAGTTATTTTTTCTATGAAATACCTTATATTTTCTTGCATATATTGAAATATTAATATTTCTTGTTATCATATAAAGTCATTAGTTTCTATTTGGCTCATCCTAATTTTCAAGGAGTTTGTTACTTGGGCCAGATTTTGTACCTCTTGTATCTTTCTAATACTGATTCTTATTTCCACAGCTTTTCCTATGTTTTCCCTTCTAGTACTCCCCATTTTGTTTTTATAAACATTTTTAAATTGTTTCTTAGCTCTTGCTTTGTCTCTTCCAGGAATTCTAGTTGGATTTGTGCCCAAACTATGTTTTTGTTTGAGCCTTTGCTTGTGTTTTGGAGTCATTCTCTTTTGGGGTTGTGTCTTGTGTGTCCTTCTTCATGGTAATAGCTTTTTATGATGAAATTCTTCTTCCTTCTTCTTCCTTTTTTTGATTGTTTGTTCTTCCAGTCTAATTTCTGATTTTAGACTTTGTTTGAGTCAGATTTTGCACACTTCTGGAGGGACTGTTTGGCCTGTTCTTGCTGCTACAGTTCAGAGTAAATGAGCTGCAGGCTTGGTTATTCCACGTCAGATGAAATAGAAACTGGAGCTGAGACTACCACCCCCTTTCCCATTGAGCAAGCCCATGGCTATGGCTGGTATTTAGGCTTGCTTCTTCTTGCTCAGCACAAATAGATAAAAGTCTAGATTGCTCTTTGCCCAGGAGTGTCAGTCCGATTGAGCATGAGAGTTCAATCCTCTCCCAGCATCTGTGGTCTTTAATGGGCAGTGAGGCTGCCAGGGAAGTATACATTCTCACATGAACTTGTGGGGGGAGCTCCAAGACCCTTACCTGCCCCCGTGCTACATCTTCTTTCAGGCTCTGGACTGAGACACTGCCTTATTGTGATTTGCTCTTGGATTTCCTCATCAAGCTAAAGCCTGATGCATTTCTAGATGTCTCTGGAGGGGATTTGTAGAGAGAAGCTTTTTATACATTTTCTTGGTGCTTGGGCATCTTGGCTTCACTCCCTTTTAAAATATATGTAGATATTTTTATGTTGTTGGGATTTTTTCTTTTAATGATTAACAATGAATTTAGAAATGAAAATATCTCAAAAGTCCATGTAGTTTTAAGTTTTAATAATCAATAAAGCTTAAAGCTGCAGTAAAGCTTTCAGGTCTCCAGTATATTTTCCTCATAACCTTTTTCCCCTAGGGAGCTATCATCTTTTATAACTAAGAATAAGAACATGGGGAAAAAAAAGAATTGGACAAACTTCCTCAGGGTGGCGACCATAGCTAACAAATCCCAATTCTCCAGAAAAGGGAGGATTGCATTTTTCTCATTCATATATTATAATAATGTGCTCTTCAATTTATTTTTGTTTATATTATCAAATTGTTTATATTATTTGAACTATTTACCTTAGACTGAAGTGGCCTTTGGAGATTCAGATGGCTAACATTAGCCAACTGAATCACAGATATTTGAATTTGTTTTAGTCATCTAACAGTTGTCACACTTTTTCTTTATTATAGACATAAAGTTTTTTTTAGGACCAACAGAAAGACAAGCTTAAATTTAAAATATTTATAAATTACCTGAATGGAATCATGTTTCTTAATGTGTTGCCCAGGACCTTTTCAGGAGTAACTATGATGGTTGAAAATGTAAAATTAAACTGAATTTAGAGAAGGGTAGTGAGAGGAAATTCTATTTTAGAAGTTATATTGAGATCACATATTGACTACAAAATAATCTACAGTCGATGGACTTTAAAGAAGAAAAATTTAAACTATGATGTGGGACATTTGATACGCCAGAAGTAACTAGTATGACAGTGAAAGGACAATGAGAACAGATAAGTTACTACTTTGTATAGGATTATAGCAACACTTTGATCTTTTGATTTTGCAATACTTAAATCTGTATCTATTCCATGCATTATAGTAAGGCAGAGAAAGAAATTCAACAAATATATATGTTTTGTGTTTGTTTGAGTAAAGGAAAAAAGATCCTTATAGCTCATGAGAATTTAATAACTTGTTTCTGTAGTCCATTTCAGTGATCACTGCTAGGCACTCAGTAAAAAATAATTTTTGTAGTGGGAAGTTTCTTTTCTCCTTGGACAATCTGTCCTATTGTTAAGCTGAAGGATGAGATAACTTATAGACTTTGATAGATATGGGCCTGATAGACTTTTGTTCTTCTCAAAAATGTCTGTATTCTGCTGTCATCACATACATGTATATTTCTCTTCTAATTTAATATTGTAAATTGTTTCTAAAACAGTTGTGATCTCGGACTTAAGTTTATATTTTATTGCTTTGTTGCTTTGGTCGGTTCATAGTTTCCCTCCATTTGGTATTCTTTTTACCATATGACTATAGCTAACTTATGCCATCATTGTTTTCTGAGAAAATGACTGTTTTTAAATGCTTTGAATAATTGCCAACTACTTTTCCCTTGAAATATCTAGAAATTCAACTTTTTCTATTGCCATAATGGAGAACAATTGCTCTCGTAAAACTAATAATCATTGTTACTATAACTAAAAGTTTGCCGGGTTTTGTTCCCACCAATGGTTATATTTTCCATTAACCAATGTTTTGACCACTTATCTTTTTAGAAAACCTGAGCTTTGTAAATGTAGTTGGTAGCTTCATTTTATTTTTTCTTTATGCTTCAGTTTCATTCTAAATAACTTTCTTAGCTTTACTAGTTAGTTCTCTTCTTTATACTTTCTTTTGAATCTCCTACTTGTTAATTTGTATTATGTTTTTAGCTCAAAGGGTTGTTAAAAACAGATCTTAGGTTTTTAAACTGTCATTCCTCAGTTGGTATAAAGAGAAGCTTTTCATGGACTCACTCATATTTGTCTTTGAAATTAGTTTTCAACTGGAAATCAGTTTTGTGATAACTTCTCTTCCTTTCCATGAGAGGATTACCATTCTAAGATTATAGGATAAAGTAAAGAATGGTTTCTTGTAAATGCTTAAAATAAAATGAATGGAAAAGGGCACAGCTCTTAAGTATTGGTGTCTCTCATCTTTCTTCCTCTGTTCTCCAGATGGTGGGGGAAAGTACTTGCTTAATATAGGGCTGAGAGACCCTTACATAGGGTTTAGTATAAACTCATCAGTTACTATTTGAACGGCCTTTTGTTGTGGTGTCATACATAGGTATAGAATGTGCTTGTGTATTGCTGCAAAAATTATACACATTTTGACAAAGTGGTGGAGATGGGACTGGGATTACTTCAGATTTTTTGGCTCCATTGTCTTTAATTTTAAAAGGTTGGTAATTTGATACCTCAAAAAAAATATGGCTATGACTTAATTTAAATTTTTTAAAAAAATAAATCCCATTGTACTGTGTCACAGGTAAAGAGACTCACACCAGAAATCCATAGGTTAACATTTTCAGGAAATCATAGCATAGGGATATGTTAAGAATATTATATGGTATTTTTCTTAATGTGATATATTTGACTTTATTCTTTCTTTTTCAGGAGTGTTTCTCAAGAGTTGTCAGAGACTATCCTGACCATGGTTGCCAACTGCAGTAATGTTATGAATAAGGCTCGACAGCCACCACCAGGAGTTATGCCAAAGGGACGTCCCCCTAGTGCAAGCAGCTTAGATGCCATTTCTCCTGTACAGGTATATAAGTTTTGATAATATACTACCATCAGTGAAGGTACTCTTTTTGCCATCCATATGATTAAATAAAGTGAATTTTTACAGCAACACATTAATGGTGGGGGTGGGGGAGGGAGGAATTTAACTTAATTGCATGTGAAATAAATTTAAAAGTAGATCTGTATGGCAACATGGTTAAGCATTATTTTAAATCTTAGGGACTGCAAAGCTTTGAGGTTATTTTTTAGATAAATGGATAAAGATTTCTTTTTAAAATAAGAAAACTGCTTAGACTCTTGAGCAATGAATAAGCACTGCCTTTGAACCTGATATGTCTTGTTTGTAGCTTCTCAGGCCAAGCAACAGTGCTAGAGCATAAGGACTTGTTATAACTGGGGCTCTTCAGGTTTCAACTGAACTGCTCTTTTAAAAACAAGGTACATTTAAGTTACTCCTTGCCACTGAATACCCTTCTCCTCTGAGAGCAATTTACTTCTTCTCTCAGCTACATTGGGGAGACGGGGATTGAGGAAATTTTTCTTGAATGAATGACATGAGTTATCAAACTCAGAAGGAAGGTATACAATAGTATGATAATCAAAAACCTGTCCCCGTGGAAAATTTTCTTACAGATATTCTTAAATACTTTTTATAAAATAATATATACTAGTACTGTGTTAATCTAAGGCCTCCAAATTTTTACTAAATTTGTTGTGCTTTGAATGAGATTCTTAAATGAGCTTTACTTTAATCAGCAAAGGAATCTGTAACTCATTAACTCGTGCACAATTTATCTTCTGGCATGTAACTTTAAAGGGGCCAAATGATCTCTCAAAGATATTAGATTGTTTTTTTAAAAAATTTCTTGATGTTAAATTTATTGGGTGAAATAGTCTTGGTGTGTCATCAGTTTGGTACTCTATGTGCTTTATGGTTCTGGAGTTTGGCAAATCTTTTCTAAAATAAATGCCTTGGAGTCTCTACTTTTGAAAATACAGACTTTAATAGTATTAAAAATGTGGCTGCTGATTCTAGTTTTAAAATAATTAAAAACAATTTTAAAAAGTTTTGAACACGTTTGCTTTAATTTACACTAATGTCAGTTTGTTAACTCTCTTGGCTGAAGCGCCCCTGGTGATATTCTTTTGTCTTTTTTAGATTGACCCCCTTGCTGGAATGGCATCTCTTAGTATAGGAGGTTCAGCTGCTCCACACACCCAAAGTATGCAGGGTTTTCCTCCAAATTTGGGTTCTGCTTTCAGTACCCCTCAGTCACCAGCAAAAGCCTTTCCACCCCTTTCTACTCCAAATCAGACTACAGCTTTCAGTGGCATTGGAGGACTCTCTTCACAGCTTCCAGGTATGGAAATACTTGTAAAAACTATGTATTATTAGTGGATGGTCAGAGTCATGATCATGTGGAATTACTATGTTATATAAACTAAGTAGACTTGATAACTTAAGATTACAAGAAATTTCCTAATGTAAGGAAGAAACTTTTAAAAAAGTAACAATTCAAATTAACCTCTCGAAAGTCAGGATGGCCATATTTTCATTATAGAGTAATTGATTAATATAATGAGTGTAATTTTTAATTTGTGAAGTTCACATGGCATTTGAGTTGTTATTTTCCCTTAAAGGTTGATTAAAACAAAAATTTCATGACAATTTGAAGGGATATATGATCAGTACAGGGTGTTGATCTATTATTAATCCATCAGTAACAGTCCAGTTATACATATTAAGATTTCACAAGCTTATCTATAATTCTTTCTCTTCCCAATGTGTGCCTTGACATTGAAAGGGGTGTGTGGGTGTGTGCATGTGCGCGGCGCGTATGCAGGCTTGCATATGTGCACATCCGTGTATATACATAGACACATATGCATCTGTGTATATTTATTTTCCTATTTCTTAGATAAACAAAAGGTCTAAAATCTCAAGGAAACTATTGGAAAAGGAATGAAAGGGAATGACAAGTGAGTTGTCAAGTTATACCATAAAATAGTAATTGTCAGAACTGCTTGGTACTTTGAAAAATAATGGAGCAGACTGAATGAGGAAGAATAAAAAAGAATTAATTTTGAGAACATACTTTTCTCTTAAGTCTGAAACTATAAATTACTTGAAGAAGAATAACTCCCAAAAACTACTGGAATAACTGGAAAGCTTTCTGGCACAAATTGGGTTTAGACTATTATACTTTTTACCACAGTTAGCTGTAAATGGATACATAAAACTTTTGATAGACTTTAAGTTTCAGAGCCTTTTCTTAACTATCTTAGCCATCACCTAGCTCTTTTTTTCTCCCTCCTCACCACTCACTTCCCTTGTGTTTGTGTGTACTTGTGTTGTTTAAATAGCCTTGGAAGGCAGCATGGTGAAAATCTTTCTTAAACCAAAATACAGTATGGCTTTGGTTTTGGTTTTTGGGGAGTGATGGAGATCTATGTTGTTCTAAGTTAAAAAAAAAAAAAAAAAATGCATCTCTGAACTTATTACACTTAAGTTTGAAGAAAAATTTGCTTGTGCTTTAAGAACACAATGTGGTTTTAAATTTGAAAAAGGTGAATATACTTTAAAACATACTCATCTATTCATCTAACCACATACTTTCTTTTCAGTAGGTGGTCTTGGCACAGGTAGCTTGACTGGCATAGGAACAGCAGCTCTGGGACTCCCTGCAGTGAATAATGATCCATTTGTGCAGAGGAAGTTGGGCACCTCCGGATTGAACCAACCTACATTCCAGCAGAGTAAGATGAAACCTCGTAAGTGGTAGTGTTGTCTGTGGCTGTGAATATGACCTTAGTCAAGTGGTACTTGGGAGGTTGGGTCAGTTTTATTGGACCTAGATATTTGGTAACAAAATAGTTGTTAATTCTGCTTCAGAGGGGGAGGATATTAGGACTCATGACGTGGTTGGGGTATATGTTGGTAATGTAGTTCTCTATGGCGTTCTTCAAATTTTCTAAAAGTAAAAATTTATTGATTAAGGTTATTGAGATTCAGAGCATAGCCACTCAAACTAAATTTTAAGAATAGATGAGCGATGGCTAGGACTGGGGGTTTTCTTTATTAAGTTTGAACTTAGACCACTGAGTGGCCTAGTGAAAAGTCAGAAAGATGCGAGTTCAGATCCTGCCACAGATAAGGATTTACTAGTAGTGTTACCCTGAGCAAGTCTCAAAATCATTCTTAGTCTGTCCATCTGTAAAATGGGGATTATAATGGCAGGTATCGCTAAGGGTTGTCATGAAGAGAGAAAGGAGATAAACCATGTAAAGAACATTGCTAATATTAGCTCTTATATTGACTTGCTTGGTAAAGTTCAGTAGATTTCCTTTCAACTTTAGGTGCAAAAAGTAGTCATTAAGATAACTGTTTTGTTGCTTGGTAGTTTGATGTACCCAATTTTAATTGTTTTTGAAATATACTGTTTCATTAACTAAGCATAATGCATTCCCTCTCCTTCCCTTAATCTCTATGCTACTTTCTTAAAACTAAGTCTTCTGGAAGGTGGACAAGTCATTCCTTGACTATATAGCCAAAACAAGGTGTGAGTGACCCCTTGCCTCTTTAGGCTGAAAAGTAATAGTGATTTTGTGTGAGTAGTGCTTTGCATCAGCTGGTCATCCTGGAGGCTGGTGTGAAAGATGTCTGCATGTCCGTGTGTTTGGGCATGCCAGCTTATTATTATCCAGCTTTGTCTTGCTTAGAGAGTAGATCATTTGGATTCATCAGTCCCTGCTTTAAGGCATCAGAGGACAACTTTAATATAAAGTTGTAGGGCTTAAGGGTAAGTACCTTATGACTATGAACCTAGTGACCCAATAATAGAATGTAAAATGTGCTCATGAAAAAAGCTGACTAGGTGGGGCAGCTGGGTGGCTCAGTGGATAGAGCACCAGCCCTGAAGTCAGGAGGACCTGAGTTCAAATCTGGTTTCAGACACTTAACACTTCCTGGTGGTGTGACCCTGGATAAGTCACTTAACCCCAATTGACTCATCAAAAAACAAATTTTTTAAAAAGCTGGTTATGATAGGAAAAGGATTTGGAATAGATCTTTTCAGGAGAAATATTTGACTATTCTCTTGAATAGCATAAGTTTTATATTGATGTCATTGTGTTTATATTAACATAAACACATAATTCTTCAGTTTAATTTCATATTGGTCCATTCTTTTATCTAAGTTTTAAATCTTTTTTGGTGTTTAAGGATTGGTAAGGGATGCGGGAGAAGAAAAGGTAGGAGAATCACATGCCCAGGAGTTACTTTTCATTTCTCAATAGCGGACGTGTCTCAGGTGTGGCCAGAAGCAAACCAGCACTTTAGTAAAGAGATTGATGATGAAGCAAACAGCTACTTTCAGCGCATCTATAATCATCCACCGCATCCAACCATGTCTGTTGATGAGGTAAGTACCCAAAATGATTTGTACAGCTGATGGAATAGGACCAACAAACCCAGGAATACCCCACATCATTTTACTAGTTCTAAACTAGTAGCTTACACTTAATTCTTTTGTTATATATCTTAGTCATTTTGGTTGCTTTTTTTGTCTTCTCTTAAACTGCGTTTAAAATTCTGAGCAACATTCATTACTGCAATACAGATTGTCACCTTATATTGTTTCTTGGCTTCAGTATTTCTCGTTGCAAAAAAAGTGTGAATTAATTGAGTAAATCTTCAGAGCTCAACATTTTTTTTCTTTTTGCAGGTATTAGAAATGTTACAGAGGTTTAAGGATTCCAATATTAAAAGGGAACGAGAGGTGTTTAATTGTATGCTGAGGAATTTGTTTGAAGAATATCGGTTTTTCCCCCAGTACCCTGATAAAGAGCTGCACATAACAGCCTGCCTGTTTGGTGGGATCATAGAAAAAGGACTGGTTACTTACATGGCACTTGGCCTGGCCCTGCGCTATGTTCTTGAAGCCTTACGCAAGCCTTATGAATCCAAAATGTATTTTTTTGGGATTGCTGCACTAGATAGATTTAAAAATAGGTAAGTGTTCTCATTCTTTTGGAATGTTCACCCTCCTCTTAAGATTGTTTTAGAGAATACATAGAAGGCTTCCTAGGAAGAAAATTGGTCAGGAAGACCTGAGATTCAAGTTCTGCCTTAGACAAATACTGTTTGTAAATTTATGAACAAGTCACAGAATTTCTTGGATGTCTCCTCACAGTAAGTTATTAAGAAGTGACTGATTTGCCTCATGAGAAGTTTTTATACCACAACGGAAGCATAGATTATAGGTCAAAAAACCCAGATGCCATCCTGGCATGATGCCATCTTGAATATATTCATTTCTGTGCCTATTGCTATCCAAGATTGGTATAATGTCAAGATTATAAATAATCTCTAACCAATTGAAGTTAAATATTAAATTTTAATAACATTTTGAGGAATTGTTACTGTTTATTATGATTATAATGATTTTTATTGATAAGAACTCTTGAGTTGCTTACTTGGTGGGGGTGTGTGTGTGTGTGTGTGGTTTTTTTTTTTGTTTGTTTTGTTTTTGGAGGGGGTGGGGTAAGATTAGGGCCCAAGATTGTGGTCATTGTATCAATAGAAGTCTTTTCTTTCCTGCTCCTTATGTCCTTCAATGAGATGACTCTTTTTCTTTGCTAGATTGAAGGACTATCCCCAGTACTGTCAGCACTTGGCCTCCATTAGTCACTTTATGCGGTTTCCTCATCATCTGCAGGAGGTAAGTGTGCTGCTTGATGGTCAAACAGACAAAAATTATTTTAAAGAACTTCACTGCTTTGATTTTGAGAGCACTTTTTCTATTAGGTCACAGCAAAAACAATTAACCAATATTCATTGTTTAACTGCTAATGAATATTTTTCTCAGGTTTTAACATTCCTGAAAGATTGGATAAACATTTCACATTGACAGGATCTGTTGATCCTTTAATTTATTTCTCATTCACTTTGTAATTTTGTTTCTTTCCAGTTAATTGTAAATGTGTTATAATCTTTCTCCTCCCTCCTCCCCTAGGGGTATATTTACATTTTTTGCAATTTTATTGGGAGGTGGGAAGTCATTAGTCCTGCTAATTTAAAGCATAGACTAGTATCTAATTTATTGAATCTCATAGAATTCAGTCATGTGATCCATTTTGTAAATGGATTATTTCATTTTAATGCAGTATTGCTGTAGAATAGCAGAAGTTTTAAAATGCCAGCAGTCTTTATATCTTTATGTCAAAGTAAGCTTCAGATCAGGTAAAATTTACTGCCTTTTATCACTTTTCTCCACTTTTGTTCATGGTGGTCTTATATGTTCCTATTACATTCAGTTATCACCTGTATGCATATGAATTTTCAGGTGTACATCTTGTGCCCTGATCTGTCACAAGCATTACACACAAATTTCTAGCTGACAACTTTGTCCCCTTTGTTAACTTGTCTAGAGATGTTAATTCTCTTGGACGTCTCTACCACGTTTGGGGCAATGGCCAACTTGTCCCTTCTCTTTTCCTCATTAGAATCAATCTAAGAGTAAACAGAAAGCTTGGAAATATCAGGTCCACCTCTGAGCTCCCCAGAGAAGCTGCCAATGACCTTCCAGGCAGAGGGATTGTCAGCTCTGGAGGTCAGCCACTCATTCTTCTGGACAGCCTTCATGATCAGGGGTCGCTGACATCATGCCTGAATTTACATTTGTTCAGCTTCTTTGCATTTTTCCTAATTGTGTCTTTGTGTGGGACTGTCATTCAAAAGAGCCCCCACCTCCTTTTTCTTAAGGCTCAACATTGCCCAGCACCTTAAACCAATTCTCTTATGATTTAGGGTCAAAATCCTTGACTCTCCAGGACACTTTTCTGGGTATTCTCCATTTCCTCAGTGCCTTTTGAGAGACAGCTGAGGGTGCCAACGTGCATAGTAAGGAGGAGGTGGGTTCTGATCCAGCTTCAGACTTTTAATAGGTTTGTCACCCTTGGCAATTTAACTAACCTCTGCCTCGTTTCCTCAAGTATAAAGCGAGGAATAGCACCTATCTTGTGATGTGATTTTGAGGATTTAATGAGATAACATTTGTAAGACACTTAAGATTTTAGCCTACCATGTGCCATTATATAAGTGCTTTCCTTTGAGTCCTCCCATCTCTTAAAAACAAATAATTCAGGTCATCTGATCAGGATAGAGTACCAAGAGATCAATACCTTTTTACTCTTAGGAGCTGGGATTTTCTTAATCTAACCCAAAGTTATACTTTTGGTCACCATGTTACGCCTTTGCCTCTTTGAAATCTACTATAGAAATCAATCTTTTGGGGAATTTTTTTTTAACCATCCTTCTCAATTTTGTACTATGAAATCTCTCCGTTGTTTTCCCCTAAGTAGTATGGGATCACTTTATCAAATGCTTTGTTAAATGAAGTAACATTATCTATATCATTCTCCTGACCTGCTGGTTTTCTGATGTCAGGGGGAAAAAAAACTTAAGGTACTAAGATTACTGTGTCTTGATTTGCTCTCAAGAAGCCCATGCTCTGGGTAATTTCCACTAACTTTCCCATATCTTCACTAAGTGTCTTTTTAATTATCTGTTACACAATTCTCCAAAGACTTTAAGCCACTAGTAGGCTCTGTCATCATTTGTCCCATGTGGGTCCTCATTCCCATCTCCATCCCAAATATTATTGATTTAACAATTGCAATACAGTATCAAGGATGTAGTTTTATCTGGGTCAGGTTACTTGATTTCACCTTTGCTAAGGTCATTGCTAAGTGATCTTTAAACATTGTTTTGGTTACCAATTTTTTGCTACTCATTTTTATTTTAGATTTTTTGGTGTAATGTTCATTCTTCTTGGCAAAGAAAACAGAAACAACGTAAAGATTGACCCACTCTATTTTGTCTCAAGCAGTGGTTTTTCCAACTTTCCCAAAAATTTAAAAAAAAAAAATGTTGTCTTGGCTTAAACTCCAGCTTTATCCTTCCTGACAGTTTTATAGGACCATGCCAAGATTTATTCATTCTTTCTTACTTACCTTAATTGCCATCTTATGGTACCTGTCTTTAAATATTATATATATATATTTATATATTTATATATATATATAGTTGGGTCCTTTTGCATGTCCATAATTCTCATCAGAAGACACCTGCTTTACTTGAATTCTTCTATTGCCTTCCTTTTTTTCCTCTCTTTAAAAATGATGATCAAAATATAGAAAAACCATTCCGAGGCTCACTTGTTTAATCTCCGTTTATGATTCTTGACAACATTAAAAGTTCTGAGGGAACATCTGTATTTTCTCCCCTATTAAAATTTAAACATTTCAGCCTTTTTTGTATTCGTTTATGATTGCTTATTTGTATTTTCCTTTTTATGTTTCTTTTGAATACAGTGTTTGTGTTTCAGTTTCATTTGAGCTTTGTTCTTTTTATCAAAAATTCACTTATGTCATCATCCTTTTTATTAAAGTACTAATTTAATCATACCTACTCCCCCCTACTCCCAGTGTCTTACTTGGTTTTGATGAGTAAGTTATTTTTGGTAGTAATCTTATCTTTTTTGCTTTTAGAATATCATTTCCCAAAACTCTTCATCATGTGTGTTTTTGCTATATCCTGACTGGTTCCTTGGCACTTGAATTTTTCTTTTTAGTTGTTCACAATATTTTTCTTTTGACTTGGAAGTGCTAGATTTTGGCTATGATGTTTCTGCAAGTTTTCATTTTGGATTTCAAAAGATGACTGATGGATTTTCTGTTTTTCCTTTGCCCTTTGATTCTAAGAGAGCTGCTTTGATAGATTCATTGAAAAGTGGAATTTGAATTAGATCAGGTCATGCAAGGATTGGCTGATTTGCTTTTTAGCAAAAAGATTTCTAGCAGCATTTGAGTAATTTAAGTCACTACTATATTATTCCTTTGTTCCATGTGTGAGCTATTTCCAAACTCACCTTTTTTCTTTTCTTTTCTTTTCTTTTGACTTATTTTTAAATTTTTTTATTAAAGCTTTTTATTTTTCAAAGCATATGCATAGATAATTCTTTGACATGAATCCTGGCAAAACCTTATATTTCAATTTTTCCCCTCTCCCCCTGCCCTTTCCCCAGATGGCAAGTAGTCCAGTGTTTGTTAAACATGGTAGAAGTATATGTTAAATATTTTGCTGCACAAGAAAAATCAAATCAAACTGGGGGGAACAAATTAGAAAGAAAATAAAATGCAAGTAAACAACAACAAAATGAAAATGCTATGTTGAAACTCACATATTTTCTTTTACTTCTTGTGTTCTTTAAATGTCCCACATTCTGTAAACCAGAAGCGTTATTTACCTCGTTTGCTCCAAAATGATTATACTTGGAGGAAGCTGAATGGTTCAGGGGATAGTGCCCTAGCTCTGGAGTCAGGAGATCTTGACTGCAAATCCCTTCAGACACTCACCAGTTTTGTGACCCTGGGCAAGTCACTTAGCCCTGTTTACCTCAGTTCTCTTATCTGTAAAATTGAACTGGAGAAGGAAATGGCAAACCCTACGGACAATGATTTTGAGGGTGACGCAGCTACGCTTGACTGGCTTGCCTATCTCACATGCACTCTGTGTAGTTAAGGTCCAGTGTGAGAGCATGTTTAAGTGGGGTTAAAATGCTATCAGTCTCTGGTCTCTGTTTTTTTATGTTGGCCTTCCCCCTCAACATTGACCTTTCCCTCATAACAAAGAAAGCCGTTCAATGAACTGTGAACAAGACGGCTGTCCAACAATATGGGAAATATTCTCTGCCAGGGATCTTCCACTTCTGGAGATTTGTGTGTGGTTTGTGCACTTTTCATTGTTTGTTCTCTAGTACCAGAATTGCTCAGTGTGATGAATCTCATTTTGGCTGGATGTCAGGTTTTTTAAAAAGAGATCTTAATGACTAAACCTTTCGATTAGGTTGCCACTTTGCTAAAAGTTTTAGTGTTGGTCTCTGTTTAGGAAGAAAAAAAGGATAATCAGATTCAAAAGTGTATTCTATGTCATTACACTTAATTCCTGGAGTTTGGGGAGAGCTTTTCATTCCCCTCTTTCCTAGCAACATAAGTTAGCCTCATAACTAACTAGAGGGAATAGAAATTATGGGAAGGAAATTATGATGTGAAGGAAGGATTATGTTCTGAATGGATTCAGATGGTTCCAGAAGTGAAGGGGCTAGAATAAAAACACCTGACATCAGGTCAACTCAAAAGATACCTATTTAGTGCTGACTGGGCCCGGGTTCCAGGAAAGGCAACCTGCAAACAATTAAGTACAAACAAGATGTATACAGGCTAAATTGTAGGGCTAACAGAAAGTGGAGAGGTTGGGGTCTTAGCTTAGACTGGACAGAACCAAGGAAGTCGGTAGGTGGAGACAAGAAGAGGGCTCCTAGAAGGAGGGACAGCCAGTGTCAGAAGGTGGGAGGAATAGCCAGGGTGACACCACGCTGAGGGAAGAGGGAAGTACAGAAAGGTGGGGAGGACCAGGTTATCCAGAGCAACTTGTATTTGATCTTGCTGGTCTTAGGGAGCCCCATTGGGTTTTATCCGTTGTGGTGAGGAAGGGTGACACTATCAGACTAGAGCTTTAGGGAAAACCCTGACTAGAGGATGGATTGGAGTGTGGGCAGACCCAATGAACAGATGAAGAGGGTCTTCACCAGCGTATATGACTGTGCTGGGGGCACAAGGGGGCTAATTTGAGAGGTGTTGAAAAATATTCCTCTTTTCCTTTTCACTCTCATTCCCCAAACTAATGAATTCTTATTCCTTTTTTTTTTTTTAAACAAATGATTTGTTTGTTTATTTTTGAAGTACATCGAATATGGACAGCAATCTAGAGACCCTCCTGTGAAAATGCAGGGTTCCATTACTACCCCTGGAAGTATTGCACTTGCTCAGGCCCAGGCCCAGGCCCAGGCCCAGGTTCCAGCAAAAGCTCCTCTTGCTGGTCAAGTCAGCACTATTGTAACCACCTCAACCACTACTACTGTGGCTAAAACCATCACAATCACCAGGCCCACAGGAGTCAGCTTTAAAAAAGATGTGCCAGTAAGTGAAATTTTTTCTTTGTTAATATGCAAAATAGTTACTTGGAGAATATGAATTTTCTTGAACTTTTGTGTACTTTGCCTTCTAGCCGTCTATTAATACTACAAATATTGATACCCTGCTGGTGGCTACGGACCAAACTGAAAGAATTGTGGAGCCTCCAGAAAATGTCCAGGAAAAAATTGCTTTTATCTTCAACAACCTTTCTCAGTCAAACATGACACAAAAAGTGAGTGTACTTTGGTTCTCTGTCCATAGTGAACATAAATTTTCCCCCATCTCTTGAAGAAGGGGGGTTGTGTGAATGCTTTCAGTTCCTGGTTCTGATGTCCTATATTATAAATTTGTTTTTTCAGACAAAATACTTAATAGTCTAAGAGATGTGGATATTTAAATTTTAAGACATAGAATCCTAACTCTTAAACTGATGAGGAATCTCAAAGGCCCTTGAGTCTTATATTATATGGGATGAGACACAGGCTCATCAGGAATGTAAGGTCACAAAAGTAGGAAATAGAAACAAGATTTGAATTGCACTCCAATTCCTTTTTTCCCTTCATAGTCATTTTAAATGTTGGCCTGCCAGAGGTTTAAAACTTAATGTACAAAATCTGTCAAGGTCTACCTACAAAGAAGTAGATTTCAATTAAAGCATATTTCTAGAACTTGGAATCTCAAACTTTGTATTTAAGGCACAGAGTTCACCCCCTGTTAGAATCCTATTGTTCTCTGAGATTACTTCCATCTACAATTTACATACAGGGTGACCTAAAAATCTTAGTGTAGTGTTAAGCTACTAAAGCCTGTGGTTTTTTTAAACTCACCTAATTACTTATCTCTGTTTAGAAAGTTTCTTCGACCATCAGTAAACACTAAATATCTACTGTAATTCAGGCAATGTGTTAGATCCTTAGAGTACAAATGCAAATAAAATCAGTCAGTCTCTGATCTCAAGGAGCTTAAATCTGTTGGGGAAAGACAGAAAAGTTGAAATGGGAGAATGTTATCTTGCAGGTATATTTAGAGACGTCCCAAAGTGGTGCAGCAGACACAGAATAAGATCATTCTCCCCTTCCCTTCCTCCCCCTCCCCCCCAGCTTCTGATGCAGGTAGTGTACAATGGAATCTCTGTATCAAGTGGATTTTTTGTAAGCACAATTTGTAATTAGTAATTAACATGTGGTGGCATCTTTCTGTCAGAAAATGGCTTCATAGTTATTTAAATGTGACAGTTGAGCTTTTGTTCATTTGGGTTGCTTAATCTAGTTTAATTTCATTTATGCTTTAAACATTTTTATATCAATACTTTGTCTAGGTTGAAGAGTTGAAGGAAACAGTGAAAGAAGAGTTTATGCCTTGGGTTTCACAATATCTTGTCATGAAGAGAGTCAGTATTGAGCCAAACTTTCACAGCCTTTATTCAAATTTTCTTGATACACTTAAGAATCCCGAATTTAATAAGATGGTTCTGAATGAGACCTACAGAAATATTAAAGTAAGTAATAGAACTTTTCTTCTACAATTTCTTCTATTGACTAATAAATGCCTGTTCTTATAACAATATTTTAAATCAGAAAATGTACTTTTTTATATAGTTTGTGTTTAAGTGAATAAGTTGTTCCTTGTTTCTAGCTTAAATAACTTAAAGATAATAATTGTTCAGTTCCTTAGAAACCTTCTTTCATTGTATCTTTCTGCTGGTGGCTAAATATCAGGATGATGAGAAATGTTGCCTGTCATCTAATATAAATAAGTCTTCAGCGATCTTGCAGGATGTGTATTTTCATGTGTATTTATTTAGTATAATATAACATTCAAGGGTATCTAATAATTTTTCTAGGTATACTTTTTACATCAAAAAAATTGATCTCATTTTGGTTATTTGGTGTTTAAGATCCATTTTTGATAAATCTGTGTAGTAATAGAAAATTCCCAATCTTTTTCTTTTCTTCTCCCTAAAAATAAGAAGCCTGGTCTTTTAAGTTAGTATATTTAGTTAATATCTCAAAGTCATATAATGTGGTTATGGTATTGATAATGGTTAGATTGAGGAAATTCTTTCAGATCACTTACTTGCCTTAGAACATTTCTTGACACAATTCTTTTTGCTTATAATTAACTTCATTCCTACTAGCCCAAGTTTGGTTTGTTGTGCTTTTAATAATTGATTTAGAAAGTAATCTACACTAAAATTTAGCAAGTGTTCAAGGATTGAGCAGATACCTCTCCTATAAGTGGATTTAAGTTTTTTCTACATTTAGATTTTATTAAAGGATAACTAGCAGGATACTTCACTAATATAGCTTGCATCTGAATCTGTGATAAAATTATTCCAAATTTTCTAGATATAGTGAGTCTACAATTTTAAAATCTATTTTAATGTAGTATTTGACTGACTGTTTCAAGGTTTTATGTACAGAGTTGAAGTCCCAGACTGAGTATCTTTTTCCCCGTCTTGCTGCTGCTTTCTTTCTCATTTACCTATAGCCACCTCATTTTATATAATGTAATCATAAACACCTAGTCCCCTTCTCCTTTCCTCCTCCCAAGAAGTTGTGTCAGTGAAACTACAGCACAAGGTATTTAATACCTTGTGTAAAATTCGTCCTTTGTAAGATTCTTGTTAGAAAACAGCATGTAAGTATAAGGAAGGTGTCTGCTTAATAGGATTACTCATGAAACATTTTTGTTTTTTTCTTGTGTATACTAGGGAACACTTTATGAAAGGCGCCAAATAAACTCGTTCTTAAAGCACTATTTTTTAAACCTATTGATGGGAATTTTTACCACTTTAGGTTACGCTGTAGTGCCAAAGAATCCCTTAATGCCTATCCTAGCACAGCTGACTGTCCATTTAGCTTGTGCTCTGCTGGTAGTATTAAGGAACATGACTGCTATGTGCAGCTTTTTAGAAGAGGTGTGATTTGGCTTAGTGAATACCCAATTAAAAAAATCTATAGAGAAATCTGAAGCTGCTAGGATCTTGATAGTGGCAGGTAAAGCACAAACTACATGGGTTGGGAAAGGATGGGGTAATTTACACAACTACATACTTTGTTGTATAAAATTCTCACTGTTGTGGGAGATTGTCAGAAATTTCTGGAGAAGAGTAGAATGTCTTGGATAACTTGAAATGGCATTGTTCTAATTTTTTCTGTATGCTTTTTGTTTCCCCTGTTACTCAGGAAGTTTTGTTGGCACCACTCTCTGTTTAGGAGAATTGGCTTTAGTTCTTCAAAATAGATGTGAAATCAGGGCACTGTATCAGTTCTGTAGTTTTCAGAGTGTAAGATTGCCCAATGTTAACCTGATTCTGTGTAAAGATGTTAGGTGACAGAGAACTTAATTTGACGGGTGGGTTGTCTCCAATCTTAGTTCTTGCCCTTGGAGCTTAAAAGGCTAAGTTCTGAATCTTTAGTCTTTTAGGGTAGAGAAATAGTTATTCTCACTACCCCATTTTTAAGCTTCAAGCCTCTCTCAGTTCTTTAAAAAAATTTTTTTTTAGGTGCTTCTGACGTCAGATAAAGCAGCAGCCAACTTCTCAGACCGTTCCTTGCTGAAGAACCTGGGCCACTGGCTGGGGATGATCACACTAGCCAAAAACAAACCCATCTTACATACAGTGAGTTTCCATTCAAAACTCTGCATGTAGCCCAACTATTCTAATTTGGGCATAGAGGCTTTATACTGGGAATCTGGCCCAGGTTTTTGCTACCCCCAGAATGTAGGCTTCCAGGAAAGGTGATCTGTCTTTCTGAGCTCATGAAAAGGTTGAATTAATCTAAATGATAACTCCCAGTAGCTGTAAATGTTAGCTCATATAAATATATTGGCTTGATGTCTTCTTAATCTAGATTTTGGCCTATTGGTGGGTTTGCAGGGCAAGTAGACACCTGGGACATCAAGATCTGGACATGTGCTAACACTCTTCTCCATTCTCCTTAGCATGTCACATTATTGTAGGTAAAATTACAATGCAGTTTTATCTCTTTATTATATTCTCTTCTGGAAAGAAGACCAGTAGGATGTAATAGATGTAGAAAAAAGCTCACCCCATCTTATTTTTCTATAGTTTTCACTTCATGTCTCTCAACTATGTGTGTGTTGGATGCATATTAAAATGAATTAAATGTGAAGTTCTTTAGATATTTTTTCCTTGTTTGTTCCAGGACTTAGATGTAAAATCTTTATTGTTGGAAGCTTATGTTAAAGGACAGCAGGAATTGCTGTATGTGGTGCCCTTTGTTGCCAAAGTCTTAGAATCCAGTGTTCGGAGTGTGGTAAGAAGATCTTCATATTCTTAAATGGAACTATCTAGGATCAGTCATTACCACCTTGCAATTTTAGTCAATACAATGTCAATAGCATCAGTGTTGTTTCTTTTCCATATAAAGAGATGAAAATACTATTTAAAATAAAGCCTCTTTTTTTTTTTTTTTTTTTTAAGTGTCTCAGTATGCTTGTAAGAACACTAGACCTAGTAATTGGGGTGTTTGGGCACATGTGCTTCAGGGGTCCTGCCATGAGTTTGAAAACTCCCACTGAGGCAATGACAGTTTCCCCAATTTTTTTTTTTTAATATTCTGTTCATTTTATGCCATAAAGAAGATTTGAAGATTTTGAGTATAAATGTTACTTTAGATGTAAATGTTTTAGAATAAGGTTTTTTGATCAACTGACTGTTGCTGCTTTAGGTTTTCAGGCCACCAAATCCTTGGACAATGGCAATTATGAATGTACTAGCTGAGCTTCACCAAGAACATGATTTAAAGGTAAATATTTATTACCATAATGTTGTAAATTGTTACTCTGTCAGGACATTACATGAGAAATTGGTTTATTTGTGTGTCGTGTACATAAATGAGAATAAAAGCCATTGTTTTGTGGTATAGTGGTCCTTGTGTTTTCATCACAGCCCTGTCCTTTGAAGGCCATCTGTATTGGGCAAGCAAACACTATGGGAGGTGTGGGACAAATTAATAGGTAGTGGATGAAGCTGGAATTTAAATGTTTGAAATCTAATTCAACTGTAATGATGCAGTTAAACTTGAAGTTTGAGATTGAGGTTCTCTGCAAGAATCTTGCCCTGGACATCAATGAGCTAAAACCTGGGAGCCTCCTGAAAGACAAGGACAGACTTAAAAACTTAGAAGAGCAGCTCTCTGCCCCCAAAAAGGATGTCAAGCAGCCAGAAGCACTTCCTCCCATCACAACTACCAGTGAGTACAATTAGTAAAAGCACATTTCCCCTGCTTTTTATAACAATTAAAATATTCTTTTTAGGAGACACACAGTGATTCGTGGGTATTGCTAGTGATGTTCAGGGTATCCTGTAATCCTGATGGGTTTTCTGAATATTCATGGAAAGATTCACTTGTCTTGATTCTGTAAATTTTATTTGTTGTTGTTGTTGTTTTTTTTTTTTTCTTACCAAAAGTTGAAAACATTTATGTGTGCATGAGTCTATAAACAGCAACCACTTAAAAAAGAAAACCCAGTTACTACTACTTTGTTGAATAAGTAAAGTTTATTCTCTTAAAGAATTTAGAAGTCATAATTGGATCTATATTTTTCCTAAGATTGGCTGGAACCCTTACTCCCTCCTATAATGAACAAAAGTAGCTTCTTTCTGGATTAGGATGATTCTAATAGCCAAGGCAGCTTGCGTTATCCCTTGGATGTTTAGAGAGAATGTTATTGTTCTCAGTGCAGCCCAAAGCTTTTCAGCTCTGTGTCCTTATCAGGGCCTCTAATCATGTGGTATCAGCTCATGTGACTCCAGGGTCTTGAACTGTGATGGTAAAAGTAATTAGTGTTCTCCCTGGGGGTGGGGGGGTGGGGGGGTGTCAAGGTCTAGGCGCTCGCCTTGTGTGTGTGTGTTGTGTGTGTGTGTGTGTGTGTGTGTGTGTGTGTGTGTGTGTGTGTGAAAAATTGACTAGATTTAGCCATATTTAAGGCTTTTTCCAGATTAATTAACCAGTTGATTAATTTACTCAATTCAAATTCAGAGCTACCCAAGTTCTTCTATAGAATACTTGGTCTATTTTCTAAGCAGTTCTAATTTTACTTTTTATCCTTTTTTGCATCAAGCTACTTCTACCACACCAGCTACCAGTACCACTTGTACAGCTACTGTTCCTCCACAGCCTCAATACAGCTACCATGACATCAATGTCTATTCCCTGGGAGGTCTGGCGCCACATATTACTCTAAATCCCACGGTAAGTTGCCAGCATTACCCTTCTCTGTATTTTTAAAGGTTTTTCTTCCTTTTCTCCATCCCCTACCAAACAAACAAACAACAAAAAAAAATAACTCATCTTTGGAGTCACAATGTTGTTTAGTACCCTCTTCTTTATTGTCTTCTCTTTTACCCTTTTCTCCCTGAATTTCTCTGTTAATATTGTCCATTAATAGAACTCAAGAACCACAAAATGTGTAAGGATGTTGTAGATTTTGGTAATGTTAATAGGAGGTTAGAGATTAATTTGTTGGGGGAGAGGGCATAGGTAGGCCGTTTGTTTTCCTCATCTCGCCTCCTTTCCTTGTCAGCACAAAAAATACCTAGGACAACTTAATAAATTTGCTCTGTTTTTCCCTTTCCCACTCAAATGTTTTCCAAGACATTTTTGGGAAAGTGAAGATGAAAAGATGTAGAACAGAGGTCCTCGAACTACGGCCCATGGGGCCAGATGTGGCAGCTGAAGACAATTATCTCCCTCATCCAGGGCTATGAAGTTTCTTTATTTAAAGGCCCACAAAACATAGTTTTTGTTTTTACTGTAGTCCGGCCCTCCAACAGTCTGAGGGACAGTGAACTGGCCCCCTATTTAAAAAGTTTGAGGACCCCTGATATAGAACTTAAGAAATGGGAAATAAAGGAAATGGAAGATAGGGAGAGATCAGTTTGCTTAATAGCCACTGAAGTATTTATATTTACTAGTTAATATTTCTTGTTACCTCGGTGAGTGTCCCAAAAAGTCAGAATGCTAGGTCATTCCCCTCTGGTTTGGGAAGAATTCAATTCCATTGAAGAGGAGTTTAGGAGCAAGATTGAATTAGGAGGTTGGTTTGGGCAGAAAACTGGTGAGTTAAGATAGGCCATGTTCTATGTGACTCACCAGTGTGAATAGTTGTATTATATCTGTCTCTACACCCAAGAAGTTTGAGAGGCACCAGCTGTCATGTAATCTTCAGTGACCCTGTCAACTCATCCATTAAAAGAATTAAATTGAGAGTCATGAGAATTTCTTTTTAAAAAGCACAAAGCTTTTTTTGCCCCGAAGAGGCATCTTAAACTTAATAGTAGTAGTATTAATTTAAATGTAATTATCCTTTTCTTTTATACTTCAATTCATAATCTGTTGTAATACAGAACAACCAGAACATTTTATTTAAAAGCCATTAGAAATTTAAGACACTAAGCTAAATCTGTTCTTTTGTATGTTTGAGTAGCTTTTCAGTAAATCTGATTTCTCTCTACTTTCCATTTCCTTTGCACTATTCTACCCGAAGCATTGGGCATAGCCTGTGAATGTTGAGTCAGCCTACATCAATCTCATCAGCTACAGTTGAGAGGTGGAAATCATTCTGGGCCCATGTGCTGCTGTTGAGCACAGATTCTTTTACCTTTCTGTACTTTAAAATTTAGCAAGTAGTTAACATGGATTGTGGCATTTTAAATGCTTTTTGCAAAGGTAAGCCCCAGGATGAATTAAATCATGACTTAATGTTGGTTCTCAGGTTCTCCTCTCCCACTTGGCTCTTCTTGGCAAGCCAAATCAGAAGGTCTTCTGAGCCTGGTCTTAAGTCTCTACCTCTTCTGGCAGATACCTGGAACTGAGCTTATCTTTGTATATATTCACCTTAAAATTTTCATCCTCATTTTGAGGTAGGGGTTAGTGATTTCAGCATCTAGCTGGAATCCTAAATGTAAAGTTTGTTTGGTAGGGCAATCTGTAGATTAGGCAAATCACACAGCTTAGCAACATGTTCTATTCAGCCCTTTCCTCATACATATGCACATGTGTGTGCATACCCCCCCTCCCCTTAACTGCTTAATAGATGTTGCCATATTATGGTAAAAAAGTACTTATTTTTTGATTATACTATATGGAGTTGTCCTAATCCTCATGGGGAAATAAAAATGTTCCCAATGAAAGGACCAATTTGAATAAATTTTACTCTGAAATATATCACTTATTTTTCATCTTGGGGACCATACTTAGGGTTTTATAGAGAGCCTTTGAGATTAGCTAGTTTAATCTCATTTGACAGAATTGGAAATAACCCCAGAAAGCCTAAGGGATTTTAACCCCACACAGCTAGTTATTAGCAGAACAGGACAAGATAGAGCTCAGGTCATCTGACTTTTAATTCAGTGCTCTTGACTGTCTTGGTTTTTTGTTTGTTTGTTTGTTTGTTTGTTTTTAAATGAGTTCTATATCATTTCCAGAAGTGTGGGTATTCATGTGTCTTTTACAATAGTAAATTGAAAATGACTTTCATTAGCATGCAAAAAATTAATAAAGGGCCCAAATTTAAATTATTGTAGTATATGAAAGTGGGCTTTCAGGTAATGATGCAAAAGGCTTAAAATAGAAGCTTTGGTACATGGTACATTTGCTCTCTTAAAAGGATGGTCTGTATTGTAAGGCTAATGAAGTATGAAGGTCTCAAAAAGAAGAGACAACTGTTCTCTGCTTTGCCTTTTGTTTTAAAAAATACTGCATCCTACTTATGAAGTCACAAATTCTTAAGATCACAAGGTAGAAAATTATGCTTTATGTGGATTCAAATTTGTCTCATTATAATTGGAATTTGGTTTAAAGGAAGACTTATAAATTATAGCACACCAAGGGAGAACTGGCTTTTTGTTGTCATTGTTGTTTGGAGTTTTTTGGTTATTAACATCTCAAGTATTTTCAAAATTTTCTAATGTATGGTTTGATGTAGCAATACACCAGTCATTTTAGTTACAAGTGTTTTCAGTTGTTTGTCATTTTTTAGTTTGATTAATTTTGAAAAGTTTTAGTTACTTAACTAGAAGTTGATTTAATGTTTCGTCGTTCCAGATTCCATTGTTTCAGGCCCATCCACAGTTGAAGCAGTGTGTACGTCAAGCAATTGAACGTGCTGTCCAAGAGCTTGTCCATCCAGTAGTGGATCGGTCAATTAAGATTGCCATGACTACTTGTGAACAGATTGTCAGGAAAGACTTTGCACTGGATTCTGAGGAGTCACGCATGCGGATAGCAGCTCATCACATGATGAGGAACCTGACGGCTGGCATGGCTATGATAACTTGCAGGGAACCTTTACTCATGAGCATAGCTACCAATTTGAAAAACAGCTTTGCCACAGCACTTCGAGTAAGTGTTAGGGATAAGATTTGTAATCTTAATCCTGGAGAAGCAAGACTTCTCTCCAAATCTAAGTTGTGTGTTTTATTTTTGATTCTGTATAGTGACAGCAATGAGATTCAGTTCTTTATTATGTATTAAAGACTACTTTTGGGGGCTGTGGGAGGGTGGTCTTGGCTGTGTCTTGTTGATTCATATTTAGCAGTTAACTTGAACTAATCTTAAAATTTACTATTGGTTTCAACTTTGATGCTAGATGTTGATGGAAGTTTCTTTTTAATGTTTAAAAGTTTACTTGATTGAAATTTGAGAATTTTTGACTTATAAACTTTTCATTAGTAATTTAAAAAAAAAGTAACACAAATGCTCAGAAAGTTACTCAGTTTCTCTTCAGTGGGAAGAAATACAAAAAAACAACAACAAAAAACCCCACTATAATGTTTTATCCTTTTGTAGGCCGCATCCCCCCAGCAGAGGGAAATGATGGAACAGGCAGCAGCGCAGCTAGCTCAGGATAATTGTGAATTGGCATGCTGCTTCATTCAGAAGACTGCAGTAGAAAAGGCAGGTCCAGAAATGGACAAGAGATTAGCAACTGTAAGTGCTTTGGCATTTGCCTTTTCAAGAGCTTTCTGTGAAATAATACTTCCTAAAAAGAACCTTCTAACAAAACTAACTTTGTAAGACTTTTGTTTATAGGAATTTGAGCTTCGAAAACATGCAAGGCAAGAGGGGCGCAGGTATTGTGATCCTGTTGTTTTGACGTACCAGGCTGAGCGGATGCCAGAGCAGATCAGATTGAAGGTCAGAATTTATAGCTATCTGTCTTTCCCTCACACAATTTTCATGTAGAAGTAGAAGGTAATTTGTTATGGGAGATGGGAGTTAACTGCTTCCTTTTAATTTGAATCATCTGCTGTTCCCAAGTTATTTATAGAGGACTTGGCTATTGGAATTTTTGGTGAAATTGACCTTAAATCCTCTCTGGATTGGAAAGGTGTTGAAGTATTTAAGTCATTCATCTTTTGGCATTTATCTTCTGGTTTGTTCCTTCTTTTGTCTCCCTTCAATCATGTCTTTTAGTGATCATATGTTTTTAGTGCTAGTTCTTTGTTAATCCTTATAGGAAAGTGAGAATCTGACAATTTAAAAAAACAAACAACTAACTCAGGGTTTCTAGAATAGATTTACTGCTTATATTCCCAATAAAGGCTTTTTATTTGGGGTAACCATTTGTTAAATTTGCACATAGATAGGTGACTCAGATTAATAAAGATGTATAATCTTTATTTTTTAAAATTGTGATTTTTTTTTTTAGATTTAGATTTTATAATTTTCTCAGCTGAGAATGCTTTCTTCCTTTGGAAATGTCATTACTTTCATTATTAATTTTTTCCAAAAAAGGTTGGTGGTGTAGACCCAAAACAGCTGGCTGTTTATGAAGAGTTTGCACGTAACGTTCCTGGCTTCTTGCCTACCAATGATTTAACTCAGCCTACAGGGTTTTTAGCTCAGCCTATGAAGGTAAGTTGTTGATTTTACCTGAATTGAAACTTTAATCAGTATGAATATGAATATATTCCATTAGCTAATTCTTGGATTTCTTGGGTTCTAGAATCTTAATTTTGATGATTAAAAAAAAAAAGTGTTTGCCATCACTTTGTTGTTCAGTCGCTTCTGTCCTATCTTATTCTCCATGACCCTCTTTTTGGGAGGTTTTCTTGGTAGAGATATTGGTATAGTTTGCCATTTCTTCTCCAGCTTATTTTCCAAATGAGGAAACTGAGGTAAATAGGGTGAAGTGACTTGCCCAGAGTTACACAGCTACTTAGTAAGTGTCTTGAGGTCAGATTTGAATTCATGAAAATGTCTTTCTGACTTCAGACTTGGTTCTAGCCATTGTCCCACCTACTACACTTTCCATCACTAGTTCAATCTTAGGTATTTTCCTGGTTTTGGATTTGTACAAAGACGTTAATGTTTCTAATCTGATGGATGCATCACTGGATTTGAAGTCATAATTCATACTTTCACATCCTAGTTATCAACTTATTTTAATTAAAACCTTTTTGTTGAATTTTTTATTTATACATACATATGTGTATTTTTTATATATATAATTTTTTTAAATTAACATTTCTTTTTTTTTTTTTTTTTTTTTAATTTTGAGTCCCAAATTCTCTCTCCCTCATCCCCTTTTCTTTAAGATGGCAAACAACTTGATATAGGTTATACATATATAATCATGTAAACCATTTTCATAGTAGTCATATTAACCTCCCATCCCCCTTATCCTGCCTTCCACATGAAAAAAAGAATGTATGCATTTAGATGCCATCAGTAGTTCTTTAGAGATGAATAGCATTTTTCATAATATGTCTTTTAGAATTGTTGGATCATTGTATTGCTAAGAACAGCTATATCATTCACAGTTGATTATTACAGTATTGTTACTGTGTATAGTATTCTGGTTCTGCTCATTTCACTTTCCATCAGTTCTTGAAATTCTTTTTAGGTTTTTTTGAAACTATCATGCTCAATGTTTCTATGGCACAATAGAATTCCATCATAATTATATGCCCTCAATTTTCAATTCTTGCCACCATAAAATAGAGCTGCTATATAAATATTTTTGTACACATAGACTCTGGATTAAAAAAAAAAAAAAAAAAAACTTTTGGATCTCTTTGGGATAAAGACTTAGTAATGCTATATTGGGCCAGAGGTTTTATAGCCTTTAGGTGTAGTTCCAAATAATTTCAAATTGTTTGGGCTAATTCAGACCTCCACCAGCAGTACATTGGTGTTCCAGTTTTCCTCCATCCTCTCCAACATTTATCATTTTCTTTCTTGTCATATTAACTAATCTGGTAGGTATAGGATGGTACCCTCAGAGTTGTTTTAATTTGCATGTGTCTAATCATTAATGATTTAGAACACTTTTTCATGATGACTATGGGATAGCTTTGATTCCATTGGTTACTTGTTAATTGGGGGGTGGGGGGTGGTGACTGGTATTCTAACACTTAATTCAGTTCTCTCTATATTTGTGAAATGATTGTAGCCTAGCCTCTGACATTTGATTGACTCTCTGACTTTGCCTTAATAAACTGACTTCTGTGGGCCCTAGACTTTTTATCCGTAGAATTGGAATAGTAGATGGTACTACCCATGTACTCTTCAAGTGTTTTCTAAGAAAAATGTCTTATAAATATAAACTGCTATAACATCTGGTCATAAAAGTATTTTTTTTTTCCCCATAATTCAACATTTGTTATGATAAGCCCACCTTTAAAAATAGCAATAGAGATATATGCTGTGACAATACAGGTAGGGCACTGTCATTCATGAAGGTTTCCTGCTTCTCTCATAACAGCAAGCATGGGCTACTGATGACGTAGCACAGATCTATGAAAAGTGTATCACAGAACTGGAACAGCACCTGCATGCCATCCCTCCAGCCTTAGGCATGAACCCTCAGTCTCAGACTCTCCGGAGCCTTCTGGATGCCGTTGTAATGTCGCGCAACTCTCGGGATGCCATTGCTGCCCTGGGCTTGCTGCAGAAGGTCAGCTGCTCGGTGAAGTTTGATAGGCTTTTTCCCAATGAAAACCATTCCTAGTTATTGACTATGTAATGATCACATATCTGAATGGTATTCTCAAAGTTTTTCCCTCGTGTAAAGTCAAGTATTAAGTATTCCATGTAGGTTTTGAAGTTACATTGATACAGGTAGGGACTTCAGAATCTTTTTTTAGAGAAGATTTGTGGAGGTACACAAGTTAAAAAGCTGGGAAAAATAAGTTACCAGAACTTAGGTTTGAGAGAATGTGTTCCAGGACAGAACATAGATTTTCTTGTTTTTATTGGGCAGTTACTATGTACCAAGAGCTGAGGATACAAGCACAAAGAACTAAGCCTTACACTACAGTGCTTACATTCTGACACGGAAAAAACACCTCTCTAAATGGATAAAGAATATGAAGAGAATACAGAGTAGAGAGGGAGGAAGGCACCAGTAGCTGAGGGTTCAGGAAAGGTTTCCAACAGGATCCCTTTTTTCCCCTCAGGTCCCAGCTCAAGCACAACCTTTTGTGGGGTGGAGGTGAGGAAAAATTTATTTCGGGGCGGGGGGAGGGTGCAGCCAGTGCAAAAGGCAAAGAGATGAAAGGTATATAGAGGGTTTTGTGTGTGAGAAACAGTATGGCTGGATCATAAGAGTATGACCAGGTTAGGAAGGGTTTTAAAAATCAGAGGAATTTGGATTTTATCTGAGTGATAGAAGGGAACAACCAACATAGTAAAGATCTGTTCTAAAGGAAAACTACTTTGGCAGCAGTGTGTTTCTCTTGGATTAGACTAGGGAAAGATTCGACAGATGACAGACACTCAATTAAGAGTGTTACAAAAATTGAGGGAAGTGATGTTGGGTTTTAAATTCAGGTGGTAGCTATGGGAATGGAGAAATGATGTAGACAAGAAACAACAAGGTTCAATAACTGATTAGGTACATGAGGTGAATGAGGGGGGGAGCATTCAGTGAAGATTCTAAGGTTATGAATGTGAGAGACTGGAAAGATGTTGGTGCCTTTGATACAAAATTCAAGGCGCAGGACATGAGGAAGATATTGTTTAAATAGATGAGGGTGGAAACTGAATTTAGAAGTAAAACAGAAGGGGGCATGCAAAAGGAAGTTGGGGAGAATCCTGTGATAACTTGCTGATAGCCAAGGTCTTGGGAACAAGTTGTGGTTTGAGGGTAGGCTTTGTTTCTAGCTGTAAATATATTGGGCCAACTGATTTTATTCCTCTTCTATAGGCTGTGGAGGGCTTGCTTGATGCCACAAGTGGTGCAGACGCTGACCTGCTGCTACGTTACCGGGAGTGTCACCTCCTTGTACTGAAAGCATTACAGGATGGCCGTGCATATGGGTCTCCATGGTGTAACAAACAGATCACAAGGTCAGTACCAAATTCAAAACTGCATTTCCCTTCATGTGTCTTACGATTTTACAGGTCCACTAGAACTCAGCTTCTTAAACCATATGGTTCAGGATTCCATATGGGGTCTTGTAACTGAGGATGGAAGTCATAAAATGATGATTTATTATCAGTAAAAATTTGCTTTGTATACCTATATACCCAGGGTCATGTAAAAATTTCTTGGGCAAAAAGAGGTTGCAAATAAAAGATAAGAAGCCCTGCTCTAGACAACCCTTTGGCACCTAGCACAACGGAGCAGTGTAGGGACTCTGCTTCTCTTTCAGAAATGCTGAAAATTGTTTAATCATTAAAATTTTAAGTTTCTTATGGAAAAGGAAAAAGATAGCATTTTTTTTTCAACAAGAGCAAATTGTAGTTTGTTTAAGAATGAGCAGATGCTTTGATCACAGAATTCGATATTTAAATAATTTTATGCAGAAATTCCTAGCTTAGAGAACTTGATATAAAACCATACTCTGAACAAAGATTCCTTTTCTTACTGTGGGTACTTTTGTTAGGTACTAGATGTGGGAGGAGAGATGCCAAAATTGAGTTCTTGTTCTTTCCTTCATGGAATTTATGATATCTATCAGAGGGGAATATAAGCAGTTCTTAAAATACAACATAAATAAGCATGTGGCTTTTATATTTTGGTGCCTCCCCCTGTGGAGCGGTGGAGTCCCCGCTCACACAGGGGAAATGTGTGTATGGATTTGCTACCCATGTGAGACCAAAGAATCCATTAAGGAAATAACATTTGAGGTAGATTTTAAAGGGTGGAAAGGAGTCCAACAAGTAAAGAGTACTGCAAGCAGGATCAGCATGAGTGCAGGTGTGGCAGTGAGTCAGAGTATGGGGCTGAGTCTCTGGTGGTTTTACCAAGTTGCCTTAAAACTGTGAAAGGCCATTGTTGACTTGATATCGGTCTCTTGATTTTGGAACACATTTCCTTTTAGATCTAAAATTTACTTCTTCATTATCCAGTGTGTTAACCTGGGGTCAGTAAAAACATGTTTAATTTTTCTAGGTGCCTGATAGAGTGTCGGGATGAGTATAAGTATAATGTGGAAGCGGTAGAGCTGTTAATTCGCAATCATCTGGTTAATATGCAGCAATATGATCTTCACCTGGCTCAGGTAAAGAGGAGGGTTAGGGTCTTCCCTGAACTGGGTTGGAGAATTCTGTACTTCAGCAAATTTTTATGTCCATAATACTCCTGTTGATTTTGTGGTTTCCTTTTTATCAGTCAATGGAGAATGGTTTGAACTACATGGCCGTAGCATTTGCTATGCAGTTGGTGAAAATACTGTTGGTGGATGAAAGAAGTGTGGCCCATGTGACTGAAGCCGATCTGTTTCATACCATCGAGACTCTGATGAGGATCAACGCTCACTCACGAGGAAATGCCCCCGAAGGGTGAGCTCCGCACAGTTAGTTGTAACTGTTAATGCTGCTTCATGTGCAGCATGCAGGTGGTGTCAGAGCCAGGGATCTATGTTTGAAAGGGGAGAACCTAGCTGCCAGACAGACTCGGTGCCTTGTATTGGTCCCTAATCTCATTGGTGAGGATGAGCTTGCCAGTGTATGACAACCCCTCCCCCAAATAGGGAGTGGCATATTGTAAGAGAAATGGGGGTCCTGTGGGGTCAGAGGTGTCTCACATAACCTCTGTGTTTCTTGCCTCAGGTTGCCCCAGCTGATGGAGGTGGTGCGGTCAAACTATGAGGCTATGATCGACCGCGCACACGGGGGCCCCAACTTTATGATGCACTCAGGCATCTCACAGGCCTCTGAGTACGATGATCCTCCGGGCCTGCGGGAGAAGGCAGAGTACCTGCTGCGGGAGTGGGTGAACCTTTACCACTCGGCAGCGGCCGGCCGCGACAGCACCAAAGCCTTCTCTGCGTTTGTTGGACAGGTAGAGCTTTTGGAGAGAAAGGTGCTTTTTATTCGGCATAAGTGGGGTGTGGCGCTTCCGATGTCACTGATGGCCAGGAAACTGCTAGTGTAGTTAAGGAATGTTGTTGTTTTTCTGTTTATGTGGATACTTTGAGCAATGTCCTAGTTTATTTATTAGAGTATGACTAATCAAATGTTGGCTAATGAGACTGCCGAGTAAATCCAGTCACAGATGTGCTTTATTGTGAGATCCTTAACCCTGAGTACATGAAAATAGGGCACTTAATGGGGTTATGGTCTAATTTTAATTTTTTGAATTAAAATTCTCTGAAGTAAAACCTTAACTTATGCACATTCACTAAAACAAAACCAAGATAACCTTAGATTGGCAGTACATTTACTAGCATACAAATTAACTAGCTTACTGCACTTTCAATTTAAGCAGATTGATTTTAGGAAATGATTTTTGATCATGTGAGTCAAATTTGTTCTAACTTAAAACTCTTAATTTGAAAGTGTCCAGAGCAGGGCACTGCCTCCCATGGGTGAGGTTAGCAGAGGGTAGTGATACTGTGATAATTGACTGGCAGTGATCATTGAATCCATGTTTGTATTTCTAGCCTTTTTTCCCCCTATTGGGACCTACCTGCCAAGTATTTTACAACCTTACTTTTAATTATGTTCCCAAGTAGCAGCCTAGTAAGAAGGGTCCCTTTCATGAGACCCTTTCTGGGATAGAGCTGTCAGTTTCCTTTCTTTGGCTTCTTGCTCTACTTCCCAAGTTAAGTAGTCACCCCACTAGGGAGAGGTCAGATGGGGCCACATGTTGATTATTGAAATAAGGCATGTGGTAGCTTTAGTTTTTAACATATTAAAAATGCCTTTTACTTTGCAAGGTTAAATGCTCCTACTATGAGTAAACTTTATTTTTCAAACCCCAGGAAGGACTCATGTATAAAATTTGGGGATGAGTAAAATGAATCCCTTTGAGTAGCTGTTGTTGTCAAGTTTATGGCTTTCTGGAAATACAGACAATAGTATTTCATAAATATAGCGTTTGTCACATGTTTGCACTGACCTGACCTCTTTTTCAAAAAGAAAGCAAATGTTGAATTTTAATTTCTTCTTAACTTCATTTCCCATTTATCGTTTTGCTTTTTATTTCAGCAATAACATCATCCTTCAAAACCCTGTACTTCCCAGACCCCCCCAAACAAGACATACTACCTTTATTCAGTTTTTTTGGTTATCCATTTTAAATGTAATAAAAACAACTCTCTCCCTCCTCCCCCCCCATCCCTGGGGTTTTTCTTTATTGTAACTATTTGGGGCAAAAGTTTTCTTTATTGACTAAATTGATTTAACATGATCCTGCTTCACCTCTAGCCTGTGTGCAATGTAATTTGCAAAACTCTTTTTCTTATTTGAATTAGATTTTTCTTTTTTTAGTTGTGCTTGTGATTGTAAATATGTATACATCTGTAGTTGTATATAATGAATTTTTAAAAAATGAATCTTCTTTTCCATTGGTACCTTCTGCTTTCACTGAAGTCATTTTGAAATTAAGCTTTTTGGACTTCCTAAAGATAGTTTTCAACTAAGCCATTTTAATGACAAATCAGTAACAGTTTTTTTAAGACATTTATATTATTAATCTGAAATTCCTGTCCTCTGAGGAAAAACAGAACTTTGATATAGCTATTAAAAATTGATTCTTGATAATTCACATAGTCTCTTGGGCTTAGGTAACTTGTCATTCTAAAGCTGCCATATTTGCCCTCTTCCTTAATTTCTGTATTCTCTATGCTCCATTAAATTTGGGCTAATACTAGATTTTCAGGTGGGAAAACCTTTCTCTTGTGGCATCTGATACCAACTAAAGTTGGGGATTTTCATAAGAAGAAATGACATTTTTTATTTTTGAAAATTGTAAATCTGAAGTCATTCCAACGTCAGGAATCATGATACAGAGATGACCCTACTTCAGTGGGGTTTACTCTGGCAAGCCCAGCCAGTTTATGAATGCTGTCAGTAATCCTGACAACACTCTCTGTTCTTTTGAGGAATTAACCAAGTTGAACTTACACTGACCTCCTGGTGATGAACACAGGCCACCCCAACTATTGGAGAGGGCTTATAGACAGGCAGAGAGCTTGTGATTGTCACCTGTGCATTATTAAGTCATCAGACTTTTGTGAAATGTTAAAGCAATCTAAAAAGTTGCTTTTTGGATTGTGTCGTCTTGTATTTAGGTCTTGTTTTCTTGTCCCCACAACAGATGCACCAGCAAGGAATCCTGAAGACTGATGACCTCATAACAAGGTTTTTCCGTCTGTGCACTGAAATGTGTGTTGAAATCAGCTACCGGGCTCAGGCTGAGCAGCAGCATAATCCTGCTGCCAACCCCACAATGATCCGGGCCAAGTGTTATCATAACCTGGATGCCTTTGTGCGGCTCATTGCACTGCTGGTCAAGCACTCAGGGGAGGCCACTAACACAGTCACCAAGATCAATCTATTAAACAAGGTTGTCTGTCCTTGGCCCATCAGTTCGCATATATACTCTTTGCTATGGATCATATCTTTACCTCTGGCGAGTTAGTTACTGAATATTGTGGTAGTCACATCTGAGATTTGCTATGAGGAAAGTGAATAATTTCTGATGAACTCGATCATTTCCCATCTCGGATAATTTCATTTATTATCTTAGCAAGAAATACTCAAAATTTAAATGAGTAGATAGATATTCCTTAAAAATCAGGCAGTTAGAGTGGAAAACTGATTTCCAAAAGTTCATGTTTCAAGTTTTGCTTCTACAATGGAAATGATTAGACTTGAGATATATCGGACGTTTGATTCCTCTGTTCACAAAAACCTGGTTTAGTTCCTCTTTAGCTCTTGACGTACCACTTATATAGTTAATGAATGTAGATTCTTTATCTCAAACAATGTTAAGTATGTTTAACATATATCTATGTTAAGTGTATGTCCTGAAGTAAACTCCTTCCCATTACATTTAGTTTCATAGATTACATAAAACCCAGGTAGTCTCTTGTCAGTGAGCCAGTGTGTGTGTGTGTGTTTGTTTTAATCTATAGAAGGCTTTAGGAAAAATCAATTTGTTTGAATAGTAGGTGCCCACTATTCATGAGGAATGTATAGCAAACTGTTTAATTGAAACTTATCCACATATTTTTCCCCCTATGGATTGCAAGTGGAATTTCAAGAATGTATATTTTTTAAAATTATACATTTTGTAGGGAAAAATTATATGTGAGGAACTTGTTCTTTGATAACATATTGATATGCTTGTCATCTTTAGGTTCTTGGTATAGTAGTGGGTGTCCTTCTGCAGGATCATGATGTTCGACAGAATGAATTTCAGCAACTTCCCTACCACCGGATTTTCATCATGCTGCTCTTAGAACTAAATGCTCCTGAGCATGTGTTGGAAACCATTAATTTCCAGACACTGACAGCTTTCTGGTAGGTGCTTGATCATAACATTTATTAGATTTTTGCTTATGTCACTACTTCAGTACATTTTTTGGTAGTATTTACACTGGTAGTCTGTTATAGGTAACTTGCAGAGAGGTAAAATCACTTTTTCATGTTAACTGATACTCTGAAATTAACTTGGGGGAGGGTACCACTATAATACTTTTTTTGAACTTTTCACAAATTGTGCTTGTAGCAGCAACTTAATGATTTTTTTTTCTTCTTCTAGCAATACATTCCACATCTTGAGGCCTACTAAAGCCCCAGGCTTTGTGTATGCCTGGCTTGAACTGATCTCGCATCGGATATTTATTGCAAGAATGCTGGCACACACACCACAGCAGAAGGTGTGGCTGTAGTCTGTCTCCTATAGATGAAGACAGTAATCGGTCTTATGGGATGTGGGACTTAGTGCTTTTAGATAGCCAGCTGGGGGTAGTGTTGGCAGACTTCTTTAAAGGGATGTGTAGGTAGTGTGAGTCTGTGTAGGAATAGTATTTGTATTTTGCAGAGAGAAAATTGTGGCTGAAAGGTGACGTTAAATTACATTCACTCAAATATCAGTTACCAGATTGAAACGTAGTTCTTTTTCCAAGTTAGCTCTTTCCATCATACTGTTATTGGCCTTAGTTCTCTTTGAACAAAGGATTGAGACCTTCTCTGTTCAGATAGGTCTTTTTCGTAGGTACAAAAGAGTAGTATAGGACAGGGACTTTGCCCTTGGAAAACAGAGCTAATTGGGGAGACACAAAAACTGTTAAGTTAAATAAAAGTATAAGGCAGCAGGGGACTTTGTTCTAAATCCCTCATGAGGTTCATAGCAATTTGGCTTCATAAGGAAGGATGAGGTTTCTATCCTGGGACTGTAGGAGTTTTAGATGTAACTGCCTTTGTTTTATAAGATTTAAATATTTTAGAGTTGATGGGGGGTTGAGCTGAAGATTGAACAGGTTTCATTTCAGTAGGATGGGAGGAAGAACTATAAACAAAATTTGGCTCTGCATGTCCATTCTGTATAAGGTACCATGACTTTAGCAAAGGAGCAGTGGCAGTCAACAAATTAGGGTCAAACTTGAGGGGCAGGGGTGGTTGTTGAGAGGCTTTTCTAATGAGCCATGTGTAAATTAAGGCTGGGGAGGAGTAGATTGTGTAGGTGAAACATAAAGGGGAGATCCAAAGCAATTACCTGAATGTATAGTGTGAGAAAGAAGTCAGATTTAACTCTAGATAATGAGACTTGGGTAACTAGGATGATGTTGATAGGATTGCAGGTTTAAGTATCTTCCATTCCAGGTTATAAAATATCCAAGTGGAAATGCATAATTAGACTGTAGATAATGCGTTAAGAGGTTAGTAGAATCGTTTGGGCCATCAAAGTTAGACTTGTGAGTAAGGCGCATAGTTACAAAAGATGTAATTATGAATTACCCCTCTTGTAAGGGAAGGGATTAGAGTCAGGATCTTAAATGTTGATGGTTAGGCAACTGAGTTAGACATTGGTAAAGGAGACAGTGGTTGCAACAGAAAAATTAAGATGGTCTTCATGAAATTATTATGCTAATGAGGGAACTTAAAGCATATGACTTTATCAGTAGTTAGACCTTGAAGGATGTTGTCTTGAGATCATTGGTGGTTCAGAACATCAATCTAGTGGTTTTGATATAGAAAAAGTAGGTAAGGAAATTGGGGGGGGAGGGGGGAGTGAGATTAAACAAAAGGAAATAAGTCATATTTCCTTGTTAGCTTACTGTGGTAGATAAATGGAAAAAGTCAGGTTTCCTAGTTTTTTGTTTTTTTAAACAAGATAGGGGAAGATCTGCACATGCAAATAGAGGCAGTTACTGAGAAGGAGATTAAAGATGTTGGGCAAAAGAAAATGGGATTGACAAGCCTAGAGAAAGAGGCGAAAAAGTGCAATTATTTGCCCAGTTTTAGGTGGAAACGGGACTGGGATTAGAAAGTTAGAAATTGCTGAAGATAGTTTAACTTTAGGTCTTAAGTATTTTCAGTGTCTTATTAGTCCTTAATTAAAGGTCAGTCCTTTGGTTGACCAAAGCTTTTTTAAGTTGTATGCTAAATTTTTTTTTTTTTTTTTTTTTTCCTAAAGAAGGTAGGCTGAAAATAGAATTTTTTGAGGTCCTTGTTGGAACCACCATTTTCTTTCCAAATAGGAAAAGTTAGGGACATAAGCTAATAGTTTAAGTTTGATTATAACAAACAAATTAATTGTTCCAAGTTTAGCCTGTGAGTAAATTCAGTTTTAAGCTGAGGATCCCTGGTAATAATGGTAATAAAATAGTAGTAGTAGTAGTAGTAGTAGTAGTAGTAGTAGTAGTAGTAGTAGTAGTAGTAGTAGTAGTAGTAGTAGTAGTAGTAGTAGTAGTAGTAGTAGTAGTAGAGTAGTAGTAGTAGTAGTAAAGTGGATGTTTTGGCTTTACATAGTTAATCACTCCTTTTCTTTATCTTCTTAGGGCTGGCCTATGTATGCACAACTATTGATTGATTTATTCAAATATTTAGCTCCCTTCCTTAGAAATGTGGAACTCAGCAAACCTATGCAAATCCTCTATAAGGTAATTTATTTTCATTTGTCAAATATTTTTGAATCTTTTAAAGATTAGATGTAAGCAGAGGTTCCAAACATGCCAGCCTTGCTCCTGGCATGCCAGGACCCTCTGTCCACTGGAACCCTGTTTCCGGTGCCCTTCTTATCTCTATCTTCACCTATTTCCTTAACTATACTTTAAACTTACTTCCAAACCCCATAATAAACCTCTTTTATATCAATCTTAAAAAAAAAAAAACAAAACAAAAAACGTAACCCTTGGTGTTAAGACCTGTAGAAATGGAGAATCTTCAAAATAAAAGTGAAAGAGAAACCTCTTTTTAATGATTTTTAGATGTGTTAAAGAACATGTCATCAGTTGGGTAGTAAACAATAATATGCCTAAATTATGATTCCATTTCTTTTGAGAGTGTAAGTTCTCCTTCCTTTCATCTAAATCGAACTTGGAATATATGTTCCTTGTGTATGTTTACATACAGCCCTGAAGTCAGGAAGATCTAGGTTCAAATGCAAGTCACTTAACCCTAATTACCTCAGCAAAAAAAAAAGAAAAGAAAAGAAAAAAAGTGGGCTTATGTATGCCTGGTGATGAAACTGCTGCTCTTTTTCACTTTTTCCTCTCCCAAACTTTTTTTTTCTCAATATACAGGGTACTTTACGAGTGCTGCTGGTCCTCCTACATGATTTCCCAGAATTTCTCTGTGACTACCACTATGGATTTTGTGATGTAATCCCACCCAATTGCATCCAGTTAAGGAATCTGATCCTGAGTGCCTTTCCACGAAACATGAGGCTACCTGACCCATTCACTCCCAACCTGAAGGTAAAAAGCTGTAATAGTGGCAGCTCCCAGGTCAGAGAGGAGGCCCCTCTTTACTATTCTGCCACATTTGGAACCAGGTGCTCCATGTGAAAGATGGTAGATTTTCAGGTCAATGAGCCTTCCCACTCATTTATGTGGGAATATGTGGTGAGAGGTTCTTTGTGCCTAGGATTTTAGACAGCAGTAACTGTAAGAGTTTATGTGTTGAAATGGCTACCTTCAGCATTTGAGCTTTCTGCCTTTGTCCTCAACAGGTGGACATGTTAAGTGAGATCAACATTGCTCCTCGGATCCTCACTAATTTCACTGGAGTGATGCCTCCTCAATTCAAAAAGGATTTGGATTCCTATCTTAAAACTCGATCGCCAGTCACTTTCCTATCTGATTTGCGCAGTAACCTACAGGTTTGATTCAGTTTAATCCTTACTTAATGCAATGATCTTAATTGATGCTTTTAAAATTTATTCACTCCTGCGTTGCCTGGTAACTTGGTTTTAAATCAGTACTTTCACAGAATCATCACATGAAGTTTGAAAGGACTTTAGAGGCCACCTAATCCCAGTCATATTTTAATCCAAAGCCCCTCCATAACAATCATCTTAACTTTGTACCTAATCAGAAGGTGGGTCCAAGATAGACAGTTCCTTCTCCTTTTGGCCTTGATTGAAAAGAAATATACTCACTCTTTCTAGTATTGGACAGGTGAAGTTTACATGGGCATTATTCCTGACTAAGCTTTTGTATAGTGCGATAGGTGTAGGTACTTGTCTATGCTAAGCATAACCACAGATCAGACACAGGTGTAGACCTCTTATTTTCGCTGCCTGCCTTCTCTGATTTGCTTAATGGGCTATCTTGATGTTTGTTTCTTCTCTTCTGGAACCCTTCCTCGGGGTTCTCTTTTACTCCATCCTCCCCCACTCCCTCTCCAACCCCTCCACTGAACATGTTCACTCCAGCATTTAGATGATGACCATCATCTTTACTATGTTGTGGCTTGGTCTTGGAGATGGGAAGCTGTTTTTCAGGGATAGAGTCAGACAGTCATCATCATTTCATCAGACAGTCCCTCTACCTCTGCTTCAGAAATAGTGGCTTGGAAATTTCAGTGTAAAGCAGCCCAGTGAGAATCCATAGGGAAGGCTTAACTTGGGTTTTTCTCACTAGGTATCAAATGAACCTGGCAATCGCTACAACATCCAGCTGATAAACGCACTGGTGCTTTACGTCGGTACTCAGGCCATTGCCCATATCCACAACAAAGGCAGCACGCCGTCCATGAGCACCATCACTCACTCGGCGCACATGGACATCTTCCAGAACTTGGCTGTGGACCTAGACACAGAAGGTAAGTAAATAGGGGTAATGGGGGATGGACAGACAAGGACTAGTCAGTTATTCTTCTAGTCACGGTGACCTTTAGGCTATTTAGAAGTGGTTTTTTGTGTGTCAGAGAGAAAACTGAGGGCCTCAGTATGGGAATGAGTAAGTATCACAAGGAAGGTTTCTCCTTTTCTTTCATCTCCTTTCATTAAGCATTATTGGCTGTAGAAGACAATAGCATGGGCAAGTACTGTAACCTGTGGGTGTCTGAACCTCCATCTCTCCCCAGCCTATTCAGGAGGGAGGTGGGAAAGAAAGGTAGCCTTAGCTATCATGAACAAGGACATCTCTTGAGCACCGTCATGGGACAGACAGTTCTCTGAGAAGCCATAACAGGCCATCTTACCTGTGCTCACCTGATTGATAAATGTCGGAGCTAGCTGGAGTGCAGAGCAAGTCTTCATTAGTCCAGAACCCTTTCCATTTCCTCCCATAGATTCAAAGTTCAGCTTAATGCCAAACCTGTGGATTCAAAATTTAGCTGGTTCCCTTGAAATGTTTTTATGATGTGAAATTAGAAAAGCAGTGCCAACTTGCCTGAATGGCCAAGTAGCTCATAGAGCCCTAAGTCTTGTTGTGATTTCCAGGTCGGTACCTCTTCTTGAATGCAATTGCCAATCAGCTGCGGTATCCAAACAGCCACACTCACTACTTCAGTTGTACCATGCTGTACCTTTTTGCAGAGGCCAACACTGAAGCTATCCAGGAACAGATCACCAGGTGAAACTCCTGCAATTTTGACTAGCGTTCCAAAGATACTCAAGGAAGAGAGGATGGGAGAAAAATTACATCTTTACTTTCATTAACTTTTTTCCCCTGAGTTATTTAAAAATCTTTTTATTTTGAAGGTCCATAGGCTTTACCAGGCTGCCAGACAGTTCTGTAGCACAGGTTCAGAATCTGTTTCAGACCATCATCCCTCACCTTTAACCCTAGTCCTTTGCTGTGACAAAATACAAATTAAATCTTAAATGGTCCCAAGTTGTAGAAATAGTAACTGAAAAATTCAATGAATTTACTGTTCTCGTTTGATTCCCTAACACCCTCCCCACCACCCCCATCTTCTATTACAGGGTTCTCTTGGAACGGTTGATTGTAAATAGGCCACATCCTTGGGGTCTTCTCATTACCTTCATTGAGCTGATTAAAAATCCGGCATTTAAGTTCTGGAACCACGAGTTTGTTCACTGTGCCCCAGAAATTGAAAAGTGAGTTTGCATGTTGGTGTGATTTTTGAACTGGAAAGGGAGAGCACAGGAATAGAGCAGAAGAGTACCCTTTCCTGGTGGGCTTGACTTGGTTGGGAGATTGTCAGGAAATAGACATGATGTAGCTGTTGGGTGTCCGTGCCATCGTTGGGAAGTTCTCAGTATTACGTTATGTTTTCAAGCGTCACAGGTGTCAGTAAATCAGGATTGAGATTTTGCTACCAACATCCCATTGTACAAAGTGACATTCAAGCTTTGACTCTCCTATTGGGGCTGAGGGGATTGTACCAAGACTTCTCAGGAGTTCCCGTCTACCTTAGGGACCTAACTCCTCTTTAACATCTTGTCCACTTTCTTTTAGGTTGTTCCAGTCTGTTGCACAGTGCTGCATGGGACAGAAGCAGGCGCAGCAAGTGATGGAAGGGACCGGGGCCAGTTAGAAGGGCTGCCTCTGGCCTTGTAATCGTGCCAGCCTGGAGGGCCCCATGCCACCGAATTTCACAAACTGACTGAAGAATCCTTTTGGCTCTTCCTGACCTTTCCAGCCCCCTTGGTTCTTGGGTATCCGCCCTTGCCTTGGGGAAGTCTCCCATCTTTGTGGGCACGTTCCAAAGTTTAAACACTTTTTTTTTTTTTTTTTTTTGACTGGCCAAAATTTAGAAGATGCTGTGAATATCATTTTGAACTAGTGTAAATACATGGAACCGAAACCTTTGTCTGGACTTTTTGGGTTTGTGCAAATTGTGTTAAAGGCAGGTGGATAAACTGGCACCTGTTCAGCTTGTAATAAAGGGGCAGCTGCTGATGCCAAGCACTTGTCTAGGGCAGATCTCCTTGTCCTGACATTCCCGGACTCCCAAAGAATATTGAAAAGCCAGTTTAATATTATGTAACTTATTTTTTTCTTTATGTGGACAGGGGACCTTTAAAATCACTAAGTTGTTAAAAAATGTGGATGTGTTGGAATATGGAGTACTGTGGAATGGGGGTGGGAGGGAGGGTTTGGGATTAAGGTCCGGTTTTTTAACACCCCTCCCCCATCTTTTTTTTTTTTTTTTTTTTTAAACCTCTCCCTTCCCCTTACCCCCCTTTCCACCTAAAGCTGACAGCAGGGAACACAGTAGTTGGAATAGCTTCTCAGTTCTGCTGGAGAAGACATACTTTGGGCCCTATGGGACAGGGTCAGCTCTTTTATCAAGAGAAGCCAGACCAGATCTATAGCATTTCTCCCCTCCTTCCTGACACTTGTAAATTGTGGGGGATGGGAAGGGGAAGGGAAAGAAATCTATGAACTGCCCCTCCCCCCACCTCCACCCCACCCCCCAATGGCCACACAGTCTAAGTTTGTAAAAAGAACAAAGGACCAATACAGCCCATTTTGTAAGGATTTTGAATGTTTTGTAAATGTATTGGTCCATGTGTTGTATTTTGTAGCCTTTATAGTTCTGGGCTTTAGTTCTCCCACTTCTTGTATGTATATGCATACTGTAGTTATACATTAAAAGTCATGACATGCACTCTAGTCCACTGTGGCTTTCTCAGTAGTGGTCAGTGCTTGTGGCAAAGATTAAAAACACACAGTCCCTGCCCTGAACAGCCACAAGGCACAGGATGGGGCATATTTAGAATAGGACCCTGATTCCATTTTGGATTTGAGAAGTTGTCTCTCTCTGTATACATTACTTGTCACTACAAATAGTGACGCTGAATAGAGAGGTAATAAATGGTCTCTAGGAAGGGTTGCAATGTTGAGGTCTTAGGATAGAACTTTTTTTTAAGGCTTTGACTTTGGCCAAGTTCCTTAGTATGCTCAGCTTTACGTAGAAGGCAGACAGGGCTTTTGTACCTATTGGTATCTAGAAATGACCAGTCGGCTAGCCCTCAACGTTGCCTGCACATCTTTACCCACTAATAAACAGCCCCTATGGAGGAATTCATTGGGGGGGGGGGGGGGGGGAAATCTAGTCTTAGGCCCTACATAAACTTTTTATAAATTGATTTGTGCTCATCTAGATATTAGACATTAAAGTGGTTCTCTGCCTTTATAATAGCTAATAGCCTCAGTAAGGCACCTATAAATTAAAAGTTTAATCCTGCACATCATGCTAGTTTAAAAAAGAAAAAAAAAAAAAACAGTGCCATGGGTTTCTATTTCATTATTCTGTAGTCTAGAATGGGGAGAAGGTAGAAATGACTTAGGAAAATGGCTCTGGATTCAGCTCTGCTGCTGACCCTTCACTGTTTATGTGACATTAGACAAGCTACTTCACTTTGCTGGACCTAATTTGTATTATGTATAAAACCAAGGGAGAGGGTTGGACTAAATGCCCCTAACTTGCTCTACCTTTACATCTAAGAGCTCTAATGCTTCTGACTGGAGGTATTAGGTTTGAGGAGAAAGAGCTAACCCTTGTGTCAAGCTCAAATTCTGAACAATCACTGCCACTTCCAAAAGCACTTTTTGCATTCCAAAAAAGGTTGTGTAAAGATAGGGAGTAGGATCTCCACCCAATGGAAATTCCTTGTTCTCTCTCCTGTGTTCCAAAATGTAGCACTTTTGCTTCCTCCTTCCCCCAAGTAGGATTTCAGTCATTAAATGAATTAAGCAATTTTATATAGCACAAATTGAAAGTCAACAGAAAGGTACACTAAAAAGTCCAGAGCTTGGAAACTGGACCTAGCAAATCCAAATGACTGAGAAGCGATTTTTGCTCATCTGCTTCCCTGGTTTGAGGAGAGAAGGGGAGGCCAGAGGTTAGGAGCTGGTCAGTTCCAACAACTGGTGCAAGATCCTCTTCTGCCCATAGCGCACCTGCAAGGCCTGTTCTTCCTTCCAGCTGAGTTTGGCCCGAGCCTCCTTATTATGAAGTAGTTCTTGGTCACTTTTTAAGTCTGTGGCATAAGCCTGCAAGGTCAGGAGGGTGCTGTTTCGGAGAAGCACCTTCCAGGAAGCTTTTAGTTTGGGGATAGTCTTATTTGTCAGAATTAAGCTATTCTCGCCATCTTCCTCCCAGCTGTCTCGTTTCTTAAGTTGCCTGAATTCCTTAGCTGGCATGCAAAGCACCTGTAATCAGAGTATAAAAAATTAATTGGAATTCCTTCCAATCTAAGAACCAAACTTGGTTTTCAGATTCCTAAAATTATTAGAAGGCAAAGCCGATTCAAAATGAGGCTTGACCAGTTCCAGGTTTCACCTTGAGTGTAGCAGACAGCTCCTCCTCAGTAATCACCTCTTCTCTGCCAATTACAAAGGCACCCTCCTCGCCTACCATCTCCAGCTGGCACAAGAAATCCCAGCGCTCCCCCAGCAGGCGCGTCTCTGCCTCTGTCGTGGCGCCTACGTAGAACATAAGTAGAGGAAGCATGTTCTCAGATCCCTTTCCTTCCCTTCAGAACTTGTTTTGGGGAATCCCCATCAGTGGCTCCCTTGGAGTACACACCCTGTAGGGCTGCTGCCCGCACTGTGGCCATCTGAATGTCAGCTGAGTCATTGGTGTTCCCAGGATATGGTTCAGCAAAGCCGTACATGTGGATCAGCTGCCAGTTGGCCATCTGGCCATAAGTGTTAAAGATCTCTTGGCCTTTGGGGATTGGCTGGGTAGCTACCATCTTTAAACATTCCTGCAGGAAGAAGCAGACAGCTGAGAGTCCACATCAATTATATTAATCACCTACCTGTTCTGAAAGCCAGATCAAGTTCTGTCCTTCTGTTCATTCTGTTAACCTAAAGCAAAACAACTATTCAAAGATGGATAGCAGGAAACAGTAATGGAGAAGGACAGAAATGAGTTACAAAGTCTGAGTACTACTTGCCAAATAGGGTTTTAGATAAGCTGCATCCTATCTGTGAAATGAGAGGAAGCAGATGGCGGTTTTAGGATCAAAGTTCAGTTTGCTTTGATTGCTGTTTGCTGATACTGGAAGAAACTTCTCGGTATTTGGATAAAAAAGTTGAAATACAAAAGTCAAGCAATAAAGGACCTTGGAGGAGGAATATGGTTCCTGTAATATGGCAGGAAACCAGGCAGCTAATCTATTGATACATTTTCTAAGGAAGGTACTAAAGAAGCAATAGCTCACATTTATATAGTATCCACTGTGTCAGGGACTGTGCTAAGTGCTCTACAAACAAACAGGCAAACAAAGTTGGGTCTTGCTCCAAGTTCTGTGCTGTGTGCAGCATGTTGTTCCTTGGGTGTCCTAGCATGTGTAAAACTGGAGCAAGAAATAGCAATGGGACCTAGCCCTAGGAACCCAGGATCTGTCAAGAACTAAATACAGCATTTCACTTGGGATAGTCAGGTGACAGAGCTGGAAAGAAAATGAGTCCTGGGAATGTTCGGATCCAAAAAGAAAGGCTGTTCTATTTCTTGGGTCGTCCGTGCCTCAAAGTCAGAAATTCAGACGTGGGACCTGAGTTTAGGCTGATTACATAAATGAATAGATAGGAGTTAAACTTATTAGTTTAACTGCTGTGATTATTATTACACCAGTTCCCATGCATTTGGGAGGCAAAACATGTGTGCAAAAGATGAATAATTAGATCGGCCTATTTAGCCTAAAATATACCCACTTACTGGGGAGTATTCCAGATTGGCATTGTGGTTGGCCACATGGTTCAGGATATCAGCAGCTGGTACCATCATAGGGGGATTGGGCTCCTCTTCCTCCTCCTCCTCCTCTTCAAGGGGCTCCTGAAAACTGTCATAAAGAAAGAAGCCCCAAAAAGTTGCCACAAAGGAAGGCGAGGGGAGAGGAAGGCCTACTCCAAATTTTGAATGCAGAGCAGAAAGATGAGCTACTGTTGCTGTCCTTTCAATGGATCAACACCTCTGGAGCAGAACAGACCAGACCAAGCCCTGGTCAGTTCCTTGGCTTCGGTCCAGAGAAGATCATAACCCTTAGGCAGTCTGGTCAAGTCTATCTCTTCTCAGAATCATATTTGTAAATGCACAAAATCCATAAGATCACAAAGGAATTAGATTAAAATAGCTAGCAAATCCTTAAGCAGATTTGTGGACCTAACAAGAAGAAATTCAAGATGGTGGCTCCTCCCCCATGCCCCGAGAACCCAATCCTGTATCCCCAAAATGTGAATACCCAGATGCAGCTCACCTGTAGGCCATGACCATCGCCACCAGTTGGCGGTAGAGTTCCAGAGATTGGGCCTGGAGGGGAAAGACATCTGGGTGGGCCTCCAAGAAGGGCAGGACGATGGTACCGTACTCGTAGCTGATGCTGGCTAGGTCCCTTTCCACGGCTTCAGGCACACCAGTGCCCTGTAGGAGCTGCTTCCGTTCTTCCTCGGACCTGGAGGCGGAATGGATCAAGGTGACCGCTTCAGACCAAGGCCCTGAGGAACACTGCAGAACGCTAGAGCCAAGGGCCTTCAGAGGGCGCTGGGTCAAGCCTCTATTTTATAACCTGAGGACCAGGTTCAGAAAGAGCTTGCAGATTTACAGCCAGTGAGTTGTAGGGGACTTGGGTTCAAACTATTTCTGCCACTTAGTACCTGTGTGTGCTCAGGAAAATGACAGCCTCTCAGGGCTTCAGATGGCTCCAAGTATTAGAGGGTATGGGGCTTGTGTCTCCAGAGTGGTCAAGCAGCCACAATGCATGTGGGCCCCTCGGTCCAAGCACTGCTCTATGAAGAATCTGGCTCTGGAGGGTTTCAAAGGGAGCCACTCTCCCGGGTTAGACAAGAAACCAGAGCATGGAGCTGACAGCAACTAACAGAGTAAGCCACAGAGAAATGGTCGCCTGGGGGCTCCCTTCCCCTCCCGAGCTTCCATCTCATTGTGTATAAAATACTCGGAGTATCAATGAGTTTGGTCACTTCCCACCAAGATAGTCCGGTTACTTTTGTCAGAAAAATACAATTGTGAGAAGAAAGGAGGGGAAAGAAGGAACAGAGAAAAGGAAGGGAGAGACGGAGATGGAGAGGGAGGAGAGGGAGAAAGGGACGAGAGGAGAGAGGTGAGGCCCAGGGGAGATTCTTCGCTCTGGGAGGCCTGGCCACTCTTAGAGGTCCGGAAGGGGTGAGTGGACGAAGCCCCTCCCTGCCCCCCCGCCCGCCCCCAGCTCTCACCAGAACATAGGGTGCCGCAGGCTGCCCAGCTCCGGCCAGAGGGAGAAATAGCCCTTCCAGGGAGAATCCTCTGCCAGGTACTCGTAGAGCAGGGCCAGAAGAAGGGGCACCCAGCCCGACTGGCTCTGCAGGGCGCCGTGCTCTGCGCGACAACCAGGACCCAGTCACCCCGGGGCCCCCGCACCAGGGCCGCCTCCCCAACGCTCCCCGCCTCCCTACCTTTCTCCAGGAGGCCCCTGATAGAGGTGGTCTTCTGGGACAGGAGCACCGCCCGAGGCACCACGAAGAGCAGCTCCCCGCGCTGCACGTCCTCCAGGGCCACCATCCCATAGCCGGACACGGTGCCTTCCCGGCTCACGGAAACCTGAAGCCGCCAGACGCTGGGACCCAGCCCCAGAAGCCACGCCCCCTCGCCGCCCCGCCCCCTCCCAGTTTCCAATGGCCACCAGCGTCCGAGGCCCGCCCCCACCCGGAGCAACCAATGGTCTACCCAGAGACCTGAGCCTCGTGCGCCGAACGCCCCGCCCCCTGCCATTCAGCTCTCGCCTTCGTGCCTGGGTCCCGCCCCCTCGTTAAGCTACCAATGAAGACCCGCCTATCCGCCCAGAAGCCCGCCCCCTTCAGGATCACCTTGGGACTCAGCTCCAGTCCAACCTCTCGACACCAGTTTAGGAAGGCCAGGAGAGGCTTGTCCCCGCCTCCGGAGGTTCCTTCCGCCTAACGAAAGAACGGCAGGGCTCCCATACTCACTTCCTCCAGGCGCGGAGGCTTTGAGCGCGCGCCGGCCCGGCCCTACGTCCCCGCCGGTGGGGGAGGGGACGCTCCGCGAGCGCCGGAGGGCGGGGCCCTCTCCTTCCCGCCCCTCCCCGCTCCGAGCGCCCCATGCCTCACCCTGGGCCGCTTCGCCGCCGTCGCCATTGTTTTGGCTGCGCGTGGCCGTCGCACTTCCGCCGAGCTGCCTGGCCCTTCGGGGGCCAGCCCTCTCTTAAAGGGACCGCGGACCGCCCCAGGTACGGAGGCCGCCGAGGGCCAAAGCGCTGTTCCCGCCCCAGCCTCTCCTAGTCCTGCCCCTGCTCTGGGCCGGAGCCCTGTGAAAAGGGCTGCTTGGAGCTGGAGAGGCCCGGGGGCCTGGGGCTCCCCGTTCCTGCGGCCCGCCTCGGCGCTGGTGATGAAGCGTCCCCAGGGCCCCGGGTCTGCCGAGAGCGAGTTACCTCATTGATGGGTCTCCCCGCCCCCACGGTCTCTGCAGCCATGCAAGGAACCTCCGGCCCCTCCCCCCAACTTATAATAGCATTCCCGGTATAATTGTGGGACGCATTACGTTGTGTTATAACATCCGTATGTGTAATAATATATATTACATATATATAGTTATATTTATAAAATCGTTACATAACATTGTGCTGTGTGATATTGTGTTATATAACATTGCGCCCTATATTATATTGCACTATGTGTCCTAATATTGCCCTCTATATTATATTGCGCTATGTGTCATAATATTGCGCTATGTGTTCTAATATTGCGCAATGTGTTCTAATATTGCCCTCTATATTATATTGTGCTATGTGTCATAATATTGAGCTATGTGTTATAATATTGCGCTATGTGTTCTAATATTGCGCTATATATTATATTGCACTGTGTCATAATATTGAGCTATGTGTCATAATATTGCGCTATGTGTTCTAATATTGCGCTATGTGTTCTAATATTGCCCTATATATTATATTGCACTGTGTCATAATATTGAGCTATGTGTCATAATATTGCGCTATGTGTTCTAATATTGCGCTATATATTATATTGCACTGTGTCATAATATTGAGCTATGTGTCATAATATTGCGCTATGTGTTCTAATATTGCGCTATATATTATATTGCACTGTGTTCTAATATTGAGCTATGTGTCATAATATTGCGCTATGTGTTCTAATATTGCCCTCTATATTATATTGCACTGTGTCATAATATTGAGCTATGTGTCATAATATTGCGCTATGTGTTCTAATATTGCGCTATATATTATATTGCACTGTGTTCTAATATTGCCCTATATATTATATTGCACTGTGTCATAATATTGAGCTATGTGTCATAATATTGCGCTATGTGTTCTAATATTGCGCTATATATTATATTGCACTGTTCTAATATTGCGCTATGTGTTCTAATATTGCACTCTGTGTCATAATATTGAGCTATGTGTCATAATATTGCGCTATGTGTTCTAATATTGCGCTATATATTATGTTGCACTGTGTGTCATAATATTGCGCTATGTGTTATAATATTGCACTATGTATTATAATATTGCGCTATGTATTATAATATTGCGCTATATGTCATTGTTCCATAATTGCGTCCTTTCTTGAAGAGAACCCACATGACATTATTATGTTAGCGTCTAGTAACACTGTGCAAATGATGGCAGATCGGACCAATATGAGCCGAGAGAGCCCTGCCGTAAGTCAGACACAGGGTCCTTATGAACATTTGGGGAGGTTTCCTTCATTTTGCACATCCCTGGTTTCCTTTGGGCCATTCATTCTCTCAAGTAGATGCCCTTTTCCTAGGTGTCGGGTAGTCCTTTAAGGAGGAGGCAGCCGTGCCTGAGAGACACCCCGTGTCCCCTGGAATTGTCCCAGGATGAAGACGGACACCGCGGGCATTCTTGAACTCCTTCCTGGGGCATCACTTCCTCTGCCATATAATCTGGCAGATTTCAGTCAGCTTGTGTGAGCCATTGACCTCTCACCTTGTAAATCTCCGCTGGAGTAGAATCGGGACCCGGTGCTTTACCACATTCAAAGCCTCTTCCTCAGTTGGAACCTCAGCTCGCTGAGTGATGATTTCAACTTGAGGCAAACAGTAATTTCAGCACTGATTGATGACGGTCTGTTGAGAACAAAACGGAGGTGATCAGTCCATCTCTCCAGGATCATGTCCTTATGATTAATCAGTGCGTCCCCATCAGCACTGAGTAGCTGGGATGCACCTTAGGTCTTTTGTCCCTAAGTAGCCTTCGCTGCATCATAAAAACACTTTGGATTGTTGACATCAGCATAAAACTGAATTTCATCTGCTTTTTTACTGCTAAGAATCCTGCATCTCTCTAAGTTTGGACTGTACTTTTGATGGGATTGAATGCTGTCTTCCTAGAGATGGATGAACTATTGTGCAGATACACCCTGTGCAGTTCTCATTTTTCATTTAACAGCTTCTGAATTTCCCCATGGTTTTCATTAAACCAGTCTTGACGTTTATGTTCTGATTCAGATGAGCAAACGCAGTGCTGTATACTAAATCTCTGAAAGCTGCCCGCTCCTTTTCTGCTCCATTGTTGCCAAGTGTATTTTGGCTCAATTTACCCTCCAAGTTGGTAACAAACTGTTACCTCTCAGAGAAGCAAACTGATCTACTTTCATTGATTCTTCTAGTGGTCTTTTTTTGCCTTTGGGCTGCCACTTTTATTGAATGTGAATATTCAGTTTGGAGAGGCTAAGTCTGTCATCATTCCAGCACTCTGCGCTGCCCATTGCCTTGCTCACGCTCACATCCTGCCTGTCTCTTCTCCTTACGATCACATAGTCTATTAAGTGCCAATGTTTGCCACAAGGGTGCATCCATGAGGGTTTACTGCAGTTAGAGAAATGGAATACAGAGTTGATGATGAGAATATCATGAGATGCACAAGTTTTCAATAGTATATAACCATTGCTGATGCTGTTTCCAACTCCATTCCTCCCAAGGACTCCCTGCTATATCTGGTAGTCTGAGTTTACTCCATCATTAAAGTCACACAGACTGGTAAACTTGGCCTCTTTTGCCACATTGATAAGAGTCTCCTGGTCTTCATGAAATTTTTCTTTGACTTTATCAGGGTTTGTCATCAGGTGGGAACATAGATACTGATGATGATGGCAATCTTGCAAATGCATTGTCATGAGCCTCTCATTCACTCCTTTCAGAAGGCAAACAAGCTTGTTTATTAGATTAGTTTTGATTGCAAAACCCATACTAGCTTCACTGTGGCTAGCTTTCACTGCAGCCACTCCAGGAAAACATGTATCCAGCTCCTACTTCATCAAGTAAGCCTTCATTTGCCAGCCTTGTTTCACTCAGGGATGCTGTTTGGACGCAATATCTGTTAAATTCTCTCCAGGTCTCCTGGATTTTGTGTTATCTCTAAGTATATGCACAATTCATGTACCAGTGATGAGAGGAATCAGCTTTTCGGAAGCACTTGTACATTTTTTTAGTGTCTCATCTGCAGAGTGGGACCCCCGCCTGCTGTAGTAATCAGGCCAGGATTTGGTAAGCACTTTTTAGGGCATCTTTTCTAGCCCCTTCCTCACACATGGAGCTGCCAAATCCTGCTTCCAATGAGAAGATGAAGCTATGGCCTGATCCACTTGTCTTCAGGGCTGTGACTACAGCTCCCAGTTATCCATACCTGCTGCTTTTTCACTTGCCCTTCACCACAGGACTTTGAGATAGGTAGAAATGGCAAAGTGGTACGGTAATGTCTTTTGGTTCACGCATAAATTGGGTTTAAGTGAGGCAGAGTTGCACGAAGTCTGGAGCCACCATTGTCCAGTGGCAGGACAGATTGGTGATGGCTCAAGACGCGGGGGATGACCTTGGTGACTTCCATGTCTGACCAAGTTCCAAGCACTCCACAGCATCTGCTTCCCCTGCCTTCATGGCCATTGGAACAAATTGTTCTCGTCCGCCTGTTCCACCAGGGGAAGTCTTTACCTGCCTGGGGTAGACTCCTCCCCCAACTCACCATAGGATTTGAAACCCTTGGGTTACCCTCAACCTGGTTTAGCCCATCTGCAGAAATGGTTTATCAGGGTGTGACTGTTGTGCATGCTACAGCTTCTTGGAAGCACAGGTAAGGGGTGGATCAAGTGGACACCAAAGGTGGAAAGCAGCCTTCACACCGGAGGTTCTAGTCTTCTCTGAACATACCCTACACCTGTTAAATATGATATATAATGTTGGATATTATTGTGTTATTTTATATTATTTTATATGTGTTCACATAGATTCAGATTTGGCCTCAAACACTCACTAGCTGTATGATCTTGGGCATGTCACTTCACTGCCTCAGTTTCCTCATCTGTCAAATGATGCCACATGGGGTTATGCAAAATGAGACAGCACTGAAATGAGGGAACACTACCCACTGCTGTAGTTCACCAGATGGAGGTGTTTCATCTTCCCTCCTAGACTCCAGTATCTTCAGCTCAGCATCGACTCGATAATCTTAATTTCATGTCCTTCCGTGTCTCTCCCTTTGCCACATTTCTCCTAACTCCCTGGGCCCTCCATCCATCCTTGCCTTTATAAGTTAACTATTTAACTTGAAGGTTTGAAAAGCACTAATGTTATATAACACACGTCATCTCATTTGGCCCTTACAATCACTGTGGGAGGTTGGTGCAATGTTATCCCCATTTTACAGATGAGGAAAACTGAGGCAACAGTTCACCTGGGCTCATACCACTTGTGCATGAGGCAAGATTCCACCTGACTCCAGGCCCAGTACTCCACCACTGGGCTTGTTTCCATCCTCTCTGCTTGTTTCTTAGGGAGGCAGGAGCACATTGGCAGGCAGCAGGGTAGCTGGGGGAAGGGGGCGGGATTTGAAGATTAGAGGTTTTCAGTGACTTGCTCAGGTCACACAGCTCCTGAGGCTGGATTGGAACTCAGGTCTGCCTGACACCAGAACTGGTGCACTACCCACTTCCCCATGAGTGGGGATAACAAGTCACAACGGTGGGTCCTTCTCTGCAGGATGAGAGATAGAAAACACCTATCTTACAGTGTTTGTGCAGAATTTTTGTAAAGCGCTCTACAAACCTAGATGCCATATAAACGTGAGCTCTTTCTGCGATTATGTCACCGAAGCTCAGCAGCCTGTGAACAGGAGCGGGAGCAATGCTTGTGTTATTTTATATGGATGGGTAGGTTCAGCAAGGCAGCAAGGCAGGGTGGGAGAGTGCAGCCAGGGCAGGGCGAATGGCCTGAAGCATCCAGGGCTCAGAGAGCACCTGGCCACAAAGGGGGAGTTGCAATGGCAGCAGATTATTCAGAGTTGGTGAATCAAGAATGCAAGCGGCTATGCGTGGGGCTGAGGTGGCCGTGAGAACTGTGCCCACCGAGGATCGGGAAGCTGAGGGTCTGAGGGAGTGTCTGAGTCTCCACGAGGAGCTGGGACAGACTCTCATTGAGAAAGGAAGGGTCAGGAGAGAAGTTACCGCGTGCTCCTTGCCAGTTCTGTGATTTGACATCCTTTCTAGTCTGGGCCCGAGAAGGGGTCCCATCCGTTCCAAAACTATCAGTCTTCTCATACCGCCGAATCCTGGAGAAGCAGGTTCTCTGGGAAGCACCTCGGTGCATTGGCAGGAGTGACAGACAGCTCTGAATCAGTTGGTAAAATTAAGCACCTACTATGTTGCCAGGGACTGTCCTAACTGCTGGAGATACAGAGAGACACAAACTGATGAGGGCTCTCTCTGCCGCCTGTCACAGCAAAGTCTACCTGGGCTACAGCAAAACTTCTAGACATTTTCCTGATACCAAGAATTGATGGAGTTGGCAGGATCAGAAGCCGGCTCCTGGGTATCATGGGAGTCTGTTGGGATGTAGGTTAATGGGTGCAAGAGGAGCAGGATTTTTAATATTGTGTGTGAGAAAAGCAGAGAGAGACAGAGCCGGGGGGGGGGGGGGGGAGCGTGGAGAGAGAAACAGGGACAGGTCAGAGAGACAGACACAGGCAGAGAGAGAGAGGAGGGGAGAGAGAAACAGGGACAGAGAGACAGTGAGTCGGGGTTATGTGGGCATCTCAGAACATTTTGGGGCCTTCAGGTTCAGTCACCTGGAGAGTTGGGAATGTGGTGAGGACGGAGGCTGATGGGTTCTGCTGCTAGAGCTGGGCACTCACTGGACCCGGACAGTGAGTCAGCCCTGGCAAAGGGGCCACCACACTGGCACGAGTTTGAGCCTCTCTTTCAGCACAAATGCAGACTGTCCCCCCAGGACAGCCCAAGCGGCCCCAGGAGGATCTGGTCCATCACCGGTGCCAGGCAGAATCTAAAAGGAACGCGCTCTGGGGCAAGCAGGCACAGCCACACTCACATTCTTCTTAGTTTATTAATTTTTTTTTTAACAGTTAATTCTTTCTACAACAAGAGTTTGTATTCATTTTACATTTGTGGTCATCTCAAAGTCTCATGGCATCAATGCCAACATTAGCATCGGCTGCCAAGATGCACAAAAATAGGTTTTTTCACCTGGTACAGAGAAATAGGGAGTCCATTGAATTTTATCTCAACCAAAGGGGGGAGGGAAAGCAAACCAACAGATGAGACCACGTCCAACAGAAAGCCACATAGAGAGACTCGTGTATATATATGTATATATATAATATGTATAGATATTTATAGATATCTCATCTTAAAGAACACACCAAAAACCCAAGAAAAGTTGCAGCACTATCTACAATAAAAAGGATTATTCCTACCAGCTTGTCAAACATTCACATGTAATGTTCAAAGGAAGCACACGGGACAAGGGAGCTGGGTGTTCTGGTCATTTCTGGGATGGTCATGAACATGGCTTATAGCATTATTTAAACCAGATTGTGTGTCAAGTGGAACTGGGTATGTGCTTTGCAATGCACACAAACCTTGGCTCTCCTAAAAGTAGGGGAGACCCCAGGGAACTCAAGGCCTTTGCATTTTCACCTCTCACCCCAATGGCTTGCCGGACTGTCAGAATCATTTCCTTAGGATGCCGACAAAATGAGCTTGTTTCTGCTTCCCTCCTGCTAAGGGGGGCCTCAGGCCGGAGCTGGGAGAGACTCTGCCCATGGCCATCTCCCCCCTTCCCTATTCAGAAACACACTTTTGTGTTCCTGCTTCCATGATACAAGCCATCCCCTGGACTAACTCTAGGAGTTGGGGATGAGATGTGGAATCATGGCCTCAGGAGCTCGGGCCAGCCGGAGACAGCGTAGATCTATCTCCAGCCAGACCCAGACCATGGAGGGTATGGAGGAAAATGACTCATCTCGTACAAGCTGCTTCTGGCCAGTCCATCCTTCCCGAAGCCTTTCTACAAGGGGACAATCTTCAGGACGATCCACTTGGTTTAAGACAAGGAGGGTCTCTTTCCCCATACACTGATCCTGGCTTCCACACTGCACCTCCACGGGATCTGGGTCAATCACCCAGGAAGAGCCACCTTTGGGATCACGGAGACTAGTGCTAGCTACTGCCAAGACTGAAAGTCCCTTAGGGGCCTCCTGGCCCAAAGCTGATCCCCAAGACTGTTCCTAGGAAATCTCCCCTCAAGACTCTTTCCCGAACAAGCTCTGTCCTAAGCAAAATCAGCTTTTCAGGGCTTGATGTTCTCTGACATTACAGCCCCCTACAAAAGACCTTACGCCCATTTCAACAAAGGAGTTTACGTGGGAACGAACTATGCTCTCCCACCAGAACGGAGGGGAATCAGACATGCCGATTTAATGCAGCAGCACCAACCAAACCCAAAAGAAAACTAGGGGAAGGGGAGGACAGCTAGCCCCCCACCCTGGGGGAGGACCTGCCTGGTCTCTGCGGGCACTTCCAGGCCACTTTCTCCTCCTCCTCCTCCAAGCAATCAGTGGAAGCACTCCCCCCAAGCCTAAAGCCCCTCACTCCCTTTCCAGATTTTTTCTGATTAGGGTCTCCAATTCCCTTTTGGGGCAGAAATGAAACTCCCAGGTCCTCTCCTGGAGCCATCTGTCCGACCATCCAGGTCAAAAACTACTGGCCCGCTACACAGGCACTGAGTCCCCAGTGCGGCCCAACAGGGAGGCAAGCAGCCTCTGGGGATGGGCTCCGGGGCCGTCCATCCAATGGTGCCCTTAGCCTCCTACAGCCAAGGGTGCAAAGGGTCGGTCGGGGGAGATGCAATTTAAACTTTTGGTTGTTATTGCTGATTGTCATATATGCAACAAGACTTAAAATATATATCAATCTCTATATCCCATAGTGGTGTGGGAGGGATGTAAAGGCTCCCAGGCTCTTCGCAGACATTTCCTCCCAGAGTCCTCCCCTGCTGCCCATCCCAACTCTCCTCCCCTGCTTTCCATCCCAGCTCTTTAGGCCAGTGGCTTTCCCAACCAGACAAGATCTCCTCTCTTCTGCTCAGCACTCTGGAGACCCCCTACCACTTCCCTGGGGTGGAAACCATAGCTTAGCAGTCTCACTTCCTCTTTGAGAAAAGATCCAGGTTTTTGGGGTCAGGGGAGAGGGAACAAAGAGGCAAAAGGAAGTGACTGCTTTCTCCCATGTCTACCGACCCTGATGTGGGACCAGAACCAGGGAAACGGATCCTTACAAAGCTCAGCAGACCTGTGCCACAGGAAGTTTCCTTGCGTCCTGGAGCCAATGGCCCAAGCAGATATAGGAGGGAACCATTAGAAAGGAACCTGAGAACATTCAAGTTCTTCGGCGGGGGGGGGAAGGGGGCATTTTCTGGGGGAAACGGCCGAGTGCCGGTGGCCTGGCTCCCCAGGGAGGCCCAGATCTCCACAGCTGAAGCATAGGGGGAAGGAAGGGAGGAAAGGTCCTGGAGGCAGAAAGTGACAGCTAAGGGTCACTTCTCGGAATGCTTTGGAGATTGTCGGGCTGAGTTTTTTAAAGGTGGTTTCCTCCTTGGGATATTTATCTTTGCTCTTTTTTTCCCCTTTTTTTAAAAAAACAAAACAAAACAAAAGAATTTAAGCCCTCTCCCCTCCCTCCCCAAAATAAAACCAAGAACGTGTGGGCAGGTGATCAGGGACGGCAGTTGGATGATGATTCGATGATGACGTTGGATCTGGGAGGCAGCTCCGGGGAGACAACGGGGGCCTCAGCAGGACACCTCCATGGTGTGGTTGATCTGGCCCAGAGCCTCGCTGCTCTCCGAGTGGGTGCAGGCCCGGGGGCGGGAGCCATCCACGGAGCTGGCGCTGGTGAGAGAAGCAGTGCGGGAGCGGGCCAGGCGGGTCATGCTGGCTGATGGCACTGTGGAAAATGGGGGGAGACAGGCAGGGTGAGGGATGGGGAGGGAGAGGGAGAAGGGGGGAGAGAAAAGGGGGAGAAAAGGACAGGGGAGGGGGAGAAAGGAAGGGAGAGAGAAAAGGGGGAGAAAGGACAGGAGAGGGGGAGAAAGGGAGAGAAAGTGGGAGAAAGGACAAGAGAAGGGAAAAGGGGGAGGGAAAGGGAGGGAGAGAAAAGGGGGAGAAAAGACAGGGCAGGGAGAGAGGAAGGGAGAAAAGGGGAGAAAGGACAGGGCAGGGGGAGAGAGAGGGAGAGGGAAAAAAGGGGGAGAGAAGAAAGGGGGAGAAAGGACAGGGTAGGTTGAGAGGGGAAAAGGAGGAAGGAAGAGGGAAGGAGAGACAGAGAGGAAAAAAAACAAAACACGGCAGCATTAGAGCTGGTAGGCAGGAGCCTGGAGACCAGTGGGTGGGAGGACACGGGTGGGCGCACACAAAAGCAAAGCAGCCAGCAGCGCCGTTCCTGCTCCATCCAGCTGTCTGAGGAACCCGGCCCTTCTCCTGGCCGCGGGCCCCCTTCGAGGACCACTTGATCAGCTCACTCACTCTTGGCTGGAAGCATGCGGTAAGGGCCGGGGGGCACTGCCAAGCTGATGGTAGCCGAGGGGGCACAGTGCTCGGGCACAGCATGGCCAGCTCACACAAGGGCTCACCTCAGCATTGATCTCGATGCCCCTTATGGGTGACTTCTGGGGGTAGACAAAGGTGGAGGGGGAAAATTGGGGGAGGAAGTCCAGAGTGGGGGATCGGGGACAGTCTAGCCATGCATTGATGAGTCCCAGGGTACCAGGTGGTCCCAGAACGCCACTAAGATGTGCGGGATTGAAGAATGTTGTCTAGACGAGGAGGGAAGGGGCGCTTTCTCGGACCCTGCTTCTGGAGGAACTCGGCAAATGCTTCTCAGACTAGAGGAGCCAAGAACTGCTGGCTCACCGGGAGGGTGCAGAGTGGGAGGGACCTTCCCCAACTCCTTCAAAAGCCCCCAAGGGGTTCCCCGAGCTCTGGGCAGTTTGCACTGCACTGATGGCTAAGGTATCCTGAGCGCAGAAGCCCAGGGGGCCCTAAGGAGCGCGTATCTCCTCTCTCCTTGGAGACCTGCTACTTAAGACATCTTTCGGCTGGGCCCTCTGTGCCCACCTGGGCAGCCCCTCCTGCCTTCACTGACCACACTCCCTGCTTTGGGGTTCTCCTCAGGGCCCTAGAACCCCAAATACTCAAGAAGTGGGAGGTCGGGCGCCCAAGCTGGGGCTTTCCCCCGATCGCTGGCGTCAGAGGTCACTCCTTGGGGCAGGTGGGCAGCAAGCTACAAAGCAGCTGGGGACCCCAGTCAGAGCGGATACGACTTCCCTGCTGTGATGCATATAGAAAGGGAATGGGGGAGAGGGGGGTCCATGCAGCAAGTAGGTGGGGGCGAGGACAGGTGACAAACGTGAAGGGGATACCTGCGCCTCCACTCAGCCTTCGGTCCTTCAAGTACGCAACTAAGAGAGAAGATAAGAGAGCAAGAAAAGGGGCGGGGGGAGGGTGAAAAACATGGTTTGAAGAACTTTGTCTCCCCAGGATAGGGGAGTCAATGTCACGGCAGAGACACAGAGAGAGGCAGCCATGGAGGGAGAGTGGGCTTCCCCCCAAGCCCTGGCAACTCCCGGAGGCCAGGAGAACGCTCGGGCAGCACTGCCAGCCGGGAGGGCTCGGGCCACAGAACCCGGTGAAAGCGTATCCCATGCAGACCAGGGCAGGGACCTGGTGGGTCCATCCTCCCCAGCTCTCCTGGCCCATCCTCTCCTGCGTGAGCCCTTGGGACCTGGCTCGGCTGTGGGGCCAGGCTCCTCCTTTCCTGACCTCAGCTGTTTGCTTTTTTGTGACCAGTGTGAAACGGACTAGTCTAGGCCGGGTGGGGAACTCGGAGCCCCGGATTCTCAGGCCCCGTCCCCTGCTCATTACTGACTTCCCATCTGCTTTCTGGCTCGTCTCTGAGAAAGCTAGCGGACCATGCTGGTTTTTCTCCCGAGGGAAGATGTTTGGGCAGATGTCCGGGAGGCTATGGCGGGCCTGAGGGGGCTGAGCACCCTGGAGATGTGCTGGGAGGTGAATGCAGGGAGGCCCCCTGGGGCATGGGGGGGAGATATGGGAGGAGAAAACTGCCCGGCACAGGGAGTGAGCTGGCCAGGACCGCCACGCTTCTTCCCTACCTTCTAAGGTGAGAAGGGGACAGGGAGGCAGGGGAGGGCGGCGGGGGACCGCTGCCTTCCAGGCTGGCCTTCTGGATAAGCCAAACCACTGCTAGGGCTACTTCTCCAGTGGGCACGAGACCCAACATTCCACTACCTTTCCCATCACATCCGGCCTTGTTCCCTTGGCAACAAACCAGAAATGAGTCAAGGGCCTACCTAGTGGTTCCTCTGCTTCCTGAACAGCCCCCTGGGTTTGGGGACCAGGACCTGGCTTTCCGGGTGTGAGCCAGCCCGTCTGCAGCTGGTTCCCCAGGAAATGCCTCAGGCCCAGACCTGGGGCTCAGGGCATGGGGACTGTCTTCCCAAGTCCTGCCCACCCGCTCTGGTCCCTTCCCCAGGACAGAAAGGACAACTTGTACGTGCTGCAGAAGAGCAGGCGACAATCCCCCACACTGCCAACATCCTCCAGCGTTTCCAGGAACTCGGGACCCGGCGGTCCCAGTTCTCCCTGATCTCATGTGCCAAAAGCAGACTCCCTTTTCCTCCCTCTGCCCCCAGGCCATGGGATGCACACCCCCTAAGGGGGCCTCACCCTCCAAAGCCTGTGAAACAGGGCTGCTGTCTCCTGGGTACCAGCACCTTTGGGGAGTCCTGACAGGTCCTTCCAGCCCACGCAAGTCCTGTCAGCGAGTGGCTGGGATGGCCCAGGGGCCCAGATGCTTGGACATTCCTAGCAAGGGGGAGCTGCCTACAGAGAGACCTCGACTGGCTCTGCTAAGGGTGCAGACCAGCCCGCCAGCCCTCTGCATGGACCCCTGCCCCCCGATGCTCGCTCTGGCCCACCCCGGCCTCCACAGCCTGAGCAGCACTTACTATAGCCCATGCCCTGAAGGAAGTACTTGAAGGCTTCGGTCAGTTTCCCCGGCTGTGGAGAGGAAAAAGAAAGGCATCGGTCAGCAGCCGGGAGTGGAGCGGAGGACCCTTCCACTGGGGATCCCCACCCTGACCCTCCCACAAAGGAGGACCCCCGGCCCCTTGGGAGGACCAGCACTCGCGCCCTGCATCAACTGCTGCCCTGGGAGAGTATGGGGGCCCTCGGAACTCACCTGGGTGACCTGGGGAAGTCCGCCAGAGTCAGCCATCTGCAGAGGGAAGCGGCACACAATCAGGCCTCCTGCCTTCCTCCCCACCTTTTCCCCTCCAGGATAATAATGGCGGGATTTACACGGCATTGTATACATTGTCTCATTGGTAAGTGGTACAGATGTTAGGAATCCCTCGTGACCGGGGGGAGCCGGCTTAGGCTCCCACGGCTGGTCACCCCCTTTTGTGGATGGGCTGGAAGAGAGGCGCGGGCCCATGTGGCTGAATCTGAACCCAGAGCTTCCTGCCTCGAAGTCCCTCTGAGCACAGGCTTTTCACACATGAGCTCGTGTACAGCACACGCACACACATGCGGGGACTCAGGGACGGCTGTCTGGCCTTTGGGTTCTGTGCTTAGGTCAAGGACCCAGCCAGACCCTCCAGGGGAGGTCCCCATGTGGGCAGTGGGACCGCAGGAGCCTTACCTTCAGGAAGGTGGTGTTGGTTGGGTCCAGCTTGGAGTTACACTCAACCTGGGGGAAGCACAAGAGCTTCAGGCTTCAGAAGCCAAATGAGACCCCCTGACCCCCAAAGGGTCAGTCCCAAGCAGCCTCCCCCGCGAACTCCTCCCAGGGACACCTATGGGAACCAGTACTGGAGCTTTCTTTCTGTGAGGCAGGTCTGGGACCATCCTCATGTTACTGATGGGGAAACTGAGGCAAACAGAAAGAGGGCGTGTGACTTGCAGGGTCACCCTGGTCACCCCCAGGCAGGTTAACCAGGGGGATTTCCTCCTGCGGAGGAATACCAGCCGGACACTTTCTAGACACTTTTCTCTTTCAGACACCTCTGAAGGAAGTTGGGGAAGGCTCAGTTTTTCAGAAGAGGCAAGAAAGGGGCAGAGTCAGCAGCAGAGCCGAATCTCTGTCCTCCAGGTACGGTGTATTACCACTGACCCGCAGGTAGGGCGTCCTGCTCTGGGGGGGAGCAGCGTGGCCAGGCTTCCGCTGCGAGAGGGGGTTCTTCAAGCTGTGGAGGACCCTCTGGCAGTGCTAAGCTCTATGCTCTGGGAACCAGCCTCAGCTAACATGCCGGCATCAGGGGACAGCCAGCTAGGAGCAGGAGGGAGACCCAGGCCCAAGCAAGGTGCTGGAAGGGCCTCGGGGCAGTGACTGCACACAGGTGCCCCCGGCCTCAAGGGACCTGGGCACACCTGAGGCTGAGAGGGCTGCTCACACAGGGTGACAAAGGTGCTGCTGGCTGGGCCAGAGAGGGGCACAGGGTGGGGCAGAGGGGCTCCTGGGGCTTGGTTCTAAGGGGGGAGAGATGGGCAGAAGGAAGGGCCAGTGAACAGCGGGCTCGGACCCTGGGACACAGGTATCCACCCGTGGCTGCTCTGGGCCAGGGCCCGTCCCTGATTTCTCCCATGAGGCGGCTTGTGTGGTACTTACCACCCCATCCTCTGCGGGCGCATTGTCCCCGACCACAAGCATCACTGGGCAGCTGAAACAAAGAGGGAGCAAAACCAGAGTATTATTAGGCCTTCAAGGACTGGGAAGGGTCTGGGCCGGAAGCCGGCATGAGCGGCTGCGGCAGGGACACTCACCGAAGGGTCTTGGCGTTGGGGACCGTCCCGGGCCGGTTTATGTCCAGATCTCTGCGGCTAGGAAGGGGAGAATGGGTGGAAGGAGAGGGTGAAAGGTTTGCTGCCATGGCCCCATGGAGATCATTCCCGAGCCTGTCCCACCTCCCCAGGGCAATCCCACCCAGCCCGTGGCCATCATCACTGGGGGCTGGGGTACGGCTCAGAGCTACAAGAGTTCAAAGGGATCTCAGGGGTCTATAGGGACTCTACCTGGGACCCCCGAACAAGGACCGCTCCCTTAGATTGCCTTCACACTGGGAGTTACCAACCAACTCCCAAGGCCTTCAAACACCTGACAGTGGCCCCCACGTCCAGTCCGGCCTGCTAGATCCCGGCCAGCACTTCAGTGAAAGCCCCCGGGGCCCTTGGCTTGTGGTTCTAGACTCGAGCATCTTGCTTCTCCTAACGCAGCCAAAGCCTACTTCTGGGGCCACTGCATTGCCCTGTTAGCTTGTGCACTAGAACCCCACAAGTCACATTGCCTTCTTGAACCCAAGTGGGAGCCTTTGCATTTGTCCCTATTCAATCTTATTAGAGGCAGCCCACCATTCCGGCTTTCCAGACCCAAAGGGCTCTTTCCCCAGCATTCTGCCTGTAACCTGCACATCTGGGAAGGATGCTCGGCGTCTGGGTCACTGATAAAGCGTGGCCCTGAGGGAGGCCGGTGGAGGCTTCCTGGAGCCCTGCGCTGGGGGGCCCCTCCTCCAGACCGGCCTCGAGTCCAGGCTGGGGCTGGCCACCAACCCGTTTCAAACCCACTAGGCCTAATACTGACTGGTCTTCATCTCGCCCGCTTGCCGGACAGGTATCCTACTGACTGCCCCTTCCATTCAATGTCCCCGCTTCTCGGGAAGGTGAGACGGAGGCAGCGGCTGGAGCTGCCCATGGAGCCCTTGGAAGCCGGCATCCTGACACCCAGCCAAGAGACCCCACCCAGCTGATCCCTTTGTCCCGTAAAGTAGGGCAGGAGAAACCTGGGAAATAGGGCTGACCCAGGCCTTGGCAGGCTAAGAACTCTTCAGCCCTCCTTGGATGAGACCAGACTCCAGGGGGCTCCTTCTGTCCTGACTCCAAAGCGGTCGGGGGCAGTGGCCCCAGAGGGGCGGGATCGGCCCTAACTCCAGGTCCCCCGGGGGGAGTCAGAGACAGAGTTCACTGGGATGGGGGGGAGAAGGGGCCGGGGCGAGCGGAAGGATGCGGGGAGAAGGTCCCCAGGGCAGCTTCGGTCCCAGTCCCATCCCACCTGTTGTACATGTTCCAGAAGAGCTGAAGGTTGAACTGATTGACGGTGCTGCTGATCTGCTGCCGATAGCTCTGCACTAACTCTGTGTTGTTCACCAGCTCCTCCTGGTCCCCCCAGGAAATGGACAAGAGCGATTGGATGGGGCAAGCCCCTGGCCCCAGCCCCAAGGACCCCCAAAGCAGCCCTGGCTTTTGAAAGTGTACACACGTGTACGTTTGTGTATTCTCGGTGTTCATAAAACACTGGCCTATAGAAATGGTTTTTACAATTTTCGGTAATGTCTTCTTCTACATGGCAAGAGAGTTTTCAGGATTCATTTTTGTAAGACTTTGTGTTCCAGTTTTTTTCCCTTCACTCCCTTCCCTCCCCCCTCCCCAGGACAGCGAGTAATCTGATAGAAGTTAAATATTTAAATAATTCTTTTAAACATATTTCCATAAGGACTTGTTTTTAAAGAAAATAAAGCTCCGGGCCTCCGCCAGCTGTCTCCTGGCGGTACTTAAGTTCCTAGAAAGGAGGTTCAGTTCAGGGAGGGAGAGAGGAGCAGGAAGGAGATCTCAGGGAATCAAGGAGACTTGAGAATTCTTCCCACAAAACCAGCCCCCAAGGCCTGCCCATTCCTCACCCTGCCCCCCTCCAAGCAGGACAGTCACACGCCCCAGAGGAGGGGCTCAGCACACAGTAGGTCCTCAAGGAGTGTCTGCTCCATTGGAGCCAGAGCTCTAAGGCTCCTCCTCGGTGGATTCCTCCCATATGCACTTTGGAGATCTTCTGCCTCTGCTTCCCTGGCTAAAGTCCCACTTTCTCCCAGAAGCCTCTTCTCGTCCTCCATAACCTTTCGCCAGCTTGGAGGGGCTGGTCTGCAGGCTACTCCCTGTCACCCTGTGAGCTCCCCAAGAGCAGGGAGGTCAGCTTCGTCTTTTTTGGTATACTCGGCCCTTAGCTAGTGCACGGCAAGTGCTTAATAAATGCTCAGATATTGCTCACAGCCCCTTCCCATCACCTTCTCTTTGGGTTGGTCTTTGCGAGGGGGAAGGAGGTGAAATTTGGCCCCAGGAAGACATGAGGGTAAAACCTGGGGGCCTAGGCTTACACTTATCAGTCAACAGGGGGCTGGGTGGTGCCATGGACCTGGAGTCAGGAGGGCCTTGAGATTAAAGTCCGGCTTCAGACACTTACTGGCTGTGAGACTTTGGGGGAGTCAGTTAGCCCAGGATGCCTCAATTTCCCTAACTGTAAAATGGGGATACTCCCAGGGTCGTTGTGAGGATCAAAAAAGATCCTAATTTGCAAAGTGCCTGGCACACAGGAGGTGCTTAATAAATGCTTGTTTCTTTCCTTTCCTCCCTTCCTCCTTCCCTTGCCTTGGAGGATGGCTGGGTTCCAGAGCAGGCTCTGTTCCCAAGGGAATGATTGGGATTTTCAGATCCTCACAGACCCTGGAGTCTCCCCAGATCCGTACAAATCCCTGCTCCAGAACCCAAGGGGAGCAAGTGGACACAAGACCTTTCCCTTACCTGGCTGAACAGGTGAGAAAGAACTGTGTCAGGTAAAGTGCTCGTCAAGCCCGAAAGCTGCAAGGGAAGCAAGGGAAGTGTGAGTGGCCCCAGGAGGCTGCTGGCCCTGCTCCCCCCCTCCCCCATTCCCCCCTCCCTTCCCCCACTACCTCCTCCTTTCCCCACTGTTCCCTCCCTCCCCCATACCCTCCCCTCCCCCAATGCCCCCTCTTCTCTCCCCTCTCTTCTTCCCCTCCTCCACTGCATCACCCAAGGCCCCCCTTCCCCGCCCATTGCCCTCTCCTGTCCCCCATGGTCCCCTTCCCCCCTCCTCCTCCCCACCCCCCCCTGCTCACCTTGGTGGCTGCCCAGTCAATCCACCCTTTGCCATTGGGGTCAATGTTCATGAGCACCAGGCCCTCCACAAGGTCAGGGAAGATCAGCTGTGGTCAGGGAAGGAGGGGGTGGGCTGGTTAGGGGGGCCCCCCAGGGAGGGGCCACTCTGGGAATCATGGGGATGAATGCCAGTCTGTGCCCAGGCAAGTTACTGGGCAGGGGCCACAAGCTCACTCTTGCACCTTGCCACAGGCAGAGGTGGCTGGCCTCTTTGGGCCTCAGTTTCCCCATTTGTAAAATGGGATTGAAAAACCCTCCTCTGTCCCCTGCCCTGGGTTGTGGCTGAGAAGATCAGGGGAAACAGCAGATGTGAAAAGGGTGTGAGCAGGAGGTGAGAGGGGAGTGAGGAGGAGGAGGGTGGAGCCGGGGAGAACAGGGGGGCAGGGCTGTGTCACTGGGATGGCAAGGAGGGCCAGGGGTTCTGCTCCCCACTCCCACCCCCTCCCCCGGCCCGAGGGCACAGACACTCACAGCAAACTTGGCCAGGACATAAGCTCCGGCACCAACCCCAATGCCAATCACGTACTTGAACCTGAGGGAGACCATGGTGTCAGGTGTGCAGAAAAGACTGGGGAGTCCTCCCGGAGATCCCCTGGAAGTCGGGGCCCTGGGGACTGTGCCCCCTCCCTGGAGGTCTCCTGGAAGGGAGGAACCCAAGCAAACCCAACCCCGGGTCCAGGGCAGCCCCGCCGCCGGGACACAAAAAATGCTGGATCCACGGGGACCGCAGCCAGGCCCATCGAGGGAAAGATCGGGACACGGCAAGGGCTGGTTTTTTTTTTTTTTTTTTTGGGGGGGGGGGGGGGGGGGGGGGGGGGGGGAGGGGGCGAGGAGGAGGGAGGGGAGGGAAAAGGAGGCAAGGGGGGGGGGAAAAAAAAAAAAAAGGGGAGGAGGGAAGGGGGAAAAAAAGGAACAAAGGAAGGAAAGGGAAAGGGGGGAAAAGGCAATCAGGGGGGGGGGAAAAAAGGGGGATTGGGGGGGGGGGAAAAAAAAAAGGGGGGTAAAATAAAAAAAACGGGGGGGGTGGGGGGAAAAAAAAAAGGGCGGGGGGGAAAAGGGGGGGGGCAAAGGGGGGGGGGGAAAAAAAAGAAAAAAAAAAAAAAAGGAAAGGGAAGGAAGGGAAAGAAAGGGGGGGGAATGGGGGGGGGGGGGGAAAAAGGGTGGGGGTTGGTCAGACCCAAGGTGCCTGCCCCATGAGGGTGCAGGGTGAGGTGGGGGGTGACGGGGAGAAATCCCTTCACGCTGATTTAACACTTGCAGTTGTCTGTCTGGGCAGGGCGCTCATCCCTCACTTGGACCAGGCAGATGGGGAGGGGCTGTTCACATTGTGGGGGGCAGGAGTACTTACCCCTGAGGGAACTGTGAGGCCCCCACCTGCTGCCCGGGGGCATCCACATGGCACACCACAAAGTGCTTGGTGATCTCCTGCATGTCTTCAAAGTTGAAGAACGCGTTGAAGCAGAGCTTGTCTACAAAGAAGACAAGTGGACTCTTGGGAGGATGAAATAGGGGACCCCCTCCTGCCCTATGCTTTGGGATGGAGGACGTGGACTCTCGTCCCCCCTCCTTCCTGATCCCCCTCAGCCTCCTCTTGCTTGGCTGTTTCCTGTACTTCCTCACTCCCTCCAAATACTTCCCCTTCCTCAGATCCAGACTAATTCCACGCTGCTCTACACTTTGAATGCAAGGATACAAAGGACAAAAATAAGGAGAACTATTAGCATTTTATCTTGTGACTGTTCAGTCATATCTGACTCTTTGTGACACCATTTGGATTTTCTTGGCAGAGACAGTGAGTGGTTGGCTATTTCCTCCAGCCCGTTTTACAGATGGAGAAACTAAGGCAAACAGGTGACTTGCTCAGAGTCACACCGCTAGTCAGTGTCTGATACTGGATTTGAACTCAGATCGTTCCAAAGTCCAGCACCATCCACTGAGCCACCTTAATGTCTCTTCTAGCACTAGCTGTGAGACTGTAGACAAACCACTTGGGCCCTTCATCCATTAAAATGAGGATAAGAATCCTTGTAGTATCTTACCTCACAGGGTTGATGTGATGCTTACATGAGATCATGGATGAAAAATGCTTTGCAAACCATTATATAAATGTCAGTTATTACAATAAATTTTAATTAATCTTTGGGAAACAAAAGGAGCTCGGTGTCCTTCAAGTTCAACCCACTTCCAGAGTTGTTATGAAGGTGAAAGGGAACACTGTAGCTGTCCCTTCCTGGTTTTATTTCTCGCTTTCACTTCCCTGATCTGGCACTGAACTGAACTCTAAGCAACTGTAAAGCTGGGAAGAAACTCAGAGATCATCTAGTCTAATCTTCCATTTTCCAGATCAAGAAACTGAGGCCCAGGGCAGAGAGGAAAGTCTGTACTGTAGGGGCAGAAGTCAAACTCTACTTACGGTTGAGCCCCACATCATGGTAGGTGAGGATGGCAGGGCGGTTTCCCTTTGGAGAGCCTCTGATCACCACATGGAGAAGGCCATATGGGGTCTCTATGTCATGTTCCTAGAAAATAGACAATTACAATTCATTCAAGCATCAGACTGTATCCAGATGACTAACTCTAACCCTATTCCTTAAGCCTTTATGTTTTTTTCCCCCTAAACTTGACTTCTTAAGTTAGGTTAATAAGTAACTACTAACTCAAACCAATTTCCCAATGTACAAATATTAAAATTTAAAAACATTTATTTATATTTATATCTATACCTGTAAAACATTATTTATAATCACACAAACATATTTTTGTCATTATTATTGCTCTCAATAACATCTTCAGGGAGCCAGCCATCACAGTAATAAGATTGTTAGGTCAAAGAGCACCAATGGCTTCAAAGCTCTCCCTGCTTAATGCTATATTGCCTCCAAATTTGTAGTTCTCCCAACAGCGCTTATATCTTCATACCCAGCACTGAATCTTAGAATTTTAACTGAATTCAGCAGTTCAGTGGGCAGAGGGTAGTATCTCAGAGTTGTTCTTATTTACATTTCTCTAGTAATTAGCATTTTGAACTTTTTTAAAAGTCATTACTGATGATTTGTGGGTTTGCTTTTTTTTTTTTTTTTTTTTTTGAGAACTGCCTACTCATGACTTTTGGGAAATAGATCTCAAGTCGTACAAATCTGTACCATTTCTTTTAGCCATAAATTTCAGAATTTCATTAGAAATAGTTTTGGATAGTCTCTTTCCCTCCCCATCCTTTTCTCTCCTTTTTATATTGGATGAATTGATTTTTATTGTATTAAAATTTTGAGGCATCTAGATGGTCTGAATCTAAGAAAACCTGAGTTCAAATCCAGCCTCAGATACTTATTAGATGTGTGTCCCCCCCTGTGTCTGACTCAGCTCTCTCAATTAAAAATTAGGGATGGTAATAAGAGCACCCAAAAGAGGATCAATTGAGATAATATTTGTACAAGTATTTAGCATGGAGCGATATATTTATATAGGTGCTATATAAATATTTATTCCCTTCCCTATTAAAAAAAAATAACCAAATCCTTTCTTTTACTTATCTATAATTTCCTTTCCCAATCAGAGGTGCAGGAGTGGTCCTGACTAAGCAGAAAGAGGAAAAGCCTTTCATTCCAGGACACAGCTTGCAGTCATGGAAGAAAAACAGTCTCCCTGGCAATGACTCGGAATGCCAAATGAGGTTTTCCATTTATTTCTAATCCAAATCGTGTCAGACTCTGCTGGAACAGCAGCCTTTGGGGACCCAAGAGGCAAATGAGCCATAAACGCAGGAACACCAGCCAGACCAGGACTGTTCCAGGGTGAGCCAAATGCAGGAATAGAGATCCCACCGGGAAGAAGGAGACCCTTTTAACTGCACTGTGACCAGATTCAGGGCTGGGTCATTATCATCCTCCCTTGGGTCCCTTGCTCCTCTGGTGAGTCTCTCTGTATGCTCCATTTTCTCTCCACCTTCTCTGTCCATTCTTGCTGCCATCCCTGTAAGTCAATCGTTCCCTGGGATTACTGGACCAGCTTCCCCACTGCTTTCCCTGATTTTTCTCTCATGCCCTCAGTCAGGCTGGCTTTCCTCCTACCAAAACAATGACTTTGTTCAAAAATCTTGTCTCCTAATCACCCTCCAAAGCAAGCCCAGATTTTTTAGCTCAAGATTTCTGTGCCTGTGAACTCGGTTTAAAAATCGTTTTGATAGGGGTAGCTAGGAAGTGCAGTGGATAGAGCACCAGTCCTGAAGTCAGGAGGACCCGAGTTCAAATTTGACCTCAGACACTTTTAACATTTCCTAGCTGTGTGACTCGGGGCAAAGTCATTTAACCCCAACTGACTCAGCAAAATAAATAAAAATAAAAATTGTTTTGATAGCTGCATTTCAATACAATTGGTTTTCTTTATAATCCCAAATATTTGATTTGCTGCATTTCTAAGAAGGGGTCTCTGGGCTTCCTCAGTCTGATTCCACTGAATCCATGACACCAGCAAGATGATACCCCCTGTATTTATGCCCATCGCTGTCCACAAGGACCTTGATCTAACTCACCCTCATTATGCCCTCACTATCCCCTTTCACACAACCACACCACAGCCAACTAGGCGGCTCACAATTTCCCCTCATCTTCTCCTTTGCTGATGAGTTTTGACCACCCTTTTCTGGGTGGTCCCTGCTCCCTCCCCTATATCTGAGCGCCAATGCATTCTGCAAGATTCAGTTCCCAAAGCCACCTCCTCCAGGAAGACTTCCTTCATCCCTCCCCTAGCCAGGCGGTTTATAAACATTGATGAAGTGCCTACTGTGTGCCAGGCCAGGATGAAAGATTCATCCTTTCTTTAGTCTGATGGTGAAAACATGCAAGTGTCTACAGGACAAGTTGAAGATAATAATTGGGAATGAACGTGTTATAGCCAGCCTAGGTGCTCTGAGTCTAACAAACTGTACTTTTATGATTCCTCCTTCCAGGTGTATGGATGTTTCCCGGGCAGGGGTGGGTCCAGGATGGATCCACGTGAACGGCGTGGGCAGTGACATCATACTGCAGCTGCCACACGGGGCCCAGGCAAGAAACAGGCCACTGTGTGCCCCCAAAGCACCTTCCTTGCAGAGCGCTCAGCTCCCTGGCACTGCAGGGGCACCCGCCTGAGCGGCTGCATCCCATGTCCTCCCCCCCATCCCTCCTCTCCTGCCTGCTCCCCAGGTGTAGGGTCTGGGGGACTCAGGACCACCTGGCCCATTTTACTGCTAGTGGAGCTGCAGCCCAGAGAAGACCATCCCCACCCCAGTGTCCTTTCCACAGTGCCATATCACTCATCCCAAGGAAGAAGACCCAGTCTCCAGGTGGGAGGAGGGCAGTGCTCTAGGACTGGGTGCCCCGGCACAAGGCTAGGCAGGGGTAAATAGCCATGCCTCCTGCCCAGGTCCCCTGGGAGGTCCCAGCCTAGAGCACAAAGCCTGGGGGGAGCTCCCCGAGCGCAGGGCTTGGGTCCTTGTCCCTTCTCCCAACTTCCCCCTCTCTGGGAGGCCGGAAGGTTTCCAAAGTGCTCTGCCAAACACTCCTATGAGGATGCCTCATTTTACAAGGAGGGCTCACACATGGCAGAAGGAACCCCACGCATTTGTGGCAGAACCCCCCGGCTGCTCAGACTTGCCCCCGACCCTTCTCCTTCTCCCCTAGTATTAGAGCAGGTTGGAGGGAGAAGACAGTGGGCTTCCCAGAGGCAGCGAGTATAGACTGCTGGGCCTGGACCCTCGGGGAGTCACTTAACCCCTGCCTCAAGTTTCCCCAACTGTAAAATCAGGATAATATGGCCCACTTCCCCGGATTGCTGTGAGGATCAAATGAGAGATCATTATAAAAATCTCTTGGCTCAGGGTCTGAGACCCTTTGCCTTCATCCATGGTAACCTCTTCTCTGACTGGAGGCTATTCATGGACCTTGTCCCTCCCCTCCTTCCCCTGACTCTCTCTGACTCACAAGACTTATTGGATGACACAAAGCACGTAAGAGCCTCTGGAGCCCCAATGCCGTGAGCTGCCAGCTCAAGGGCACACATCCCTGTTCCGGGACATCCACGGTCAAGGTGATCAAACTGCCATTATAATATCAGGCTTGGGAATGACCGAGGGGCCCGAGCTCCGTCCTCAGCCTCAGGGTCAAACGCAGGGTGACTTCTGACAAGCCCGGTCCCCTTCCCAGCCCCTGCCCAGAGACCACCGGCCATCCCTGCAAAGCACATTCAAAGACCGGATCGGGCAGACGAGCTCCGAGGGGAGGACTTGCCCATCAGCCGCTGCTCCCAGCTGCGACCTCATGCCCCAGCCGAGGAAGCAGGGTCTGACCGGGAAACCGGCCCCTCGGGGATCATGGGACTCAGAGCAGGAAAGACTGACCTTCACGATTATCTAGCTCAGTAATGACGACACTGGCTGGGCTGCCCAACCAGGTCCCGCAGGTACAGAGGCAGGGCCAGGACGAATAACGGCTCCCTCTGGTTCCAAATCTAGGGCCCCTCTGAGGGAGTTAATGCGCAGAAAACATTTTGCTCCCCACAAAATGCGAAGCAAACGTTAGCTATTCTCTTTTTACTCTTTCTAGTCATCTCTCTTGATACCGACTGGTTCTTCTTTTTTATTTTTTTGCACTTAATAGTATTTTGTTTTCCATTTATGTGCAAAGATAATTTTCAACAGGACTGGGTCTTCAGCACTACCCTAGCCCCCAGGGCATCCTGTCTAGACTGCCTCCAAGGAGTTGCCCGAGGCTGGAAGGCTACCTCCCACAGGGGAGCAGGGCCAGGGAGAGCCAGCCCCATTTGCCTGTCTCGGTGCCCTCGGCTGCCTCTTTGCCCCTCGGCTTCACTCCTCATTTCTCACCGAGGCCTCCCGGGATGACTCAGCCGGCTCAGAGGTGGGAGGGAGCTCGCCCAGCCAACTTGGGGAGAACTCCCTCGCACCAGCCCAGACAAGCGGTCACAGCCTTGCCCCGCGGCCCCCCCCCCTCCCCCCGGCCCTGGCCAGTCCCGGAGTCCAGCGCGCTCCCTGGGGACAGCTCCGCATCCTCGGGCGAGGGAAGCACTCGCAGCCTGGCTGCTCCAGCACCTGCCCCGCGGCTCCGCTCCCATTGGCTCCCGGTGATGTCAGACCCAGCGCGGTCCTCCCGCGGGCAAAGGACTGTTGTGCTCCTCCAGGCACCGCAGCGGCGGGGGGCGGGCGGGGGAGGGTGGCCAAGGCCCCCCCCCTCGCCTTCCCCTCGGGCCCAGGCTGCGGCTCCAGCTCTTGACCTTGAGATGCGTCCCAGCCTTCCAGACTCGGCCAGCGAGCGCCCTCTGCCCGAGGGTCTCCGAGGCCGGACCCGTCCTGTGCCCTCACCTCCCAGGGATGGGGCGAGAAGCCGCGTGGGCTTTAGCAGGGCCACCTCGGCCCCAGAGAGGCCCGGGGAGCAGAGGGGAGGGCACGGCGTTCTCATGAATAATTCAAGGCCAACCCCACCCAGCTGCGAAGGGGAGGGGGCATCTCTGCCCCCAGACGTGCCCGAGGGCTACAGAGGAGTCCCGGCCAGGGAGGGCTAGAGCCCTCCACCCAAAGGAGGCTACGTGGGGGAGGGGCGCAGCCCCCCCAGAACCCAGCCAGTCCGGGGGGGGGCGCAGAGGAGTCCTAGCCCTGCCACTTCCCAGGTCCAGAGCGTTCCCTGTCCTCCTCTGCCCTTGTTCTCGGACGCGCCCGCTTTCCGTGGCCCCACCTACCACCCTCTGGCTCCTAACCCACCAACTCCGGTCCCGACATCCCGAGGGGGCCCGAGAGCCCTTGCGACTGACCAGAGCACCGGGGTGGTGCTGGGGAGCCAGCCCGGCGCCCCGCGCGGGCACACACACACACACACAGAGACAAACACCCCGTTGCCCTAGGGAACCGATGGCCACAATTTGCCAGTCATCTGCCCTGAGTTATCGAGACTGCGTGGCCCTGCCCGCGGGGGGGCCGTGTCCCCCGGTTTCACCTCCACACACTGCGCAGGACGGGGGGACTTGCGTGGAGGAGGTAGGTACGCCCCCTCCCCACCGCAGCAACAGGAGCAGCTTCTTAGAGCAAAACAGACCGCTGGGCTTCCCTGTCCACTGCGGTGAATGCAGTCCCTGCTTGGGGGTGGGGTGGGGGACTGGAGGGCGGAGTCACACAAACGGCAGCATCCCCCTCCCCTGACACTTCCCCCAAACACACACACACACACACACTTGCACCACCTAGCCAGTGCCTTGTGCCCCCCAGCCGGACGGACAAACCGGACACGTTTCCCTGCCTCGGGCTGATGTCTGTCCGTGGCACCGACGTCTGCTGCCCCTCTCCCCCTCCCCCACTGAGGTTTTCTCTGGGGATGCTTCCTCCCGCCCTCCCACCCCGTGCCCCGCTGGCCGGCGGACCCCCCCATCTCCGTCTCCGAGGGGCTTGGGCAGCTCCGGGCGGCCGCGCGGTGTACCTACCCCATCCCAGCACTCGGGCATCTTGCAGGGTCTGTGCGGGCCGTCCCTCGGGAGGACCGCGATGGCAAGGGATGCTAAAGCCTTAGTCACCCGCAGCCCCGGCAGGAGTGCCCGCTCCGAGGGGTGCGATTGGCAGCTCTGCAGCAAAGGCTGGGCTTCTCTGCCGGGATTTATACCCCCGCTCCAGCCCCCGGCGTGGGCCCTCCCCCTGCCCAGCCTGCCAGACAGGGGGATGCAGTCACTTGCAGAGATGGAGGCCCGAGCTCCCTGATTGGCTGAGGAGGGAATTAGTCACCCTCCGATTGGCCCGAGCCATCCTCTCTTGCTCTAGTCTTATTTTTTTTCAATTTCTTTCTCAAAAAAAAAAAATCATTACTGATGTTTTCTTCCTCCTCCATCTTTCTTCCTCCCACTACACATATGAACCAATTCAGTTCTAGCCAGCGCACAGACGCACATGGGCAGGCATGTGCTCCCTCACTGCCTCTGCCACCGGCACACGCGGAGCACAGAGCATGCTGGGGCTGGAGGACCCTCCGAGCCAGCAGCGAACAAAGCAGGCTGCGTCTGGGTCCTTGACACATAAAGTCCGCCTGGTCCAAGGTTACTTTCCCGCTAACTCCCGGCCGTGCCATGCGTGCCCACGGCAGCCTCAGAGCTGACCAGCCTCTGCCTCCAGACCCAGGCCCAGAGAGACGGGCTTTGCTGCATCAGAGGGGGTCCCCCCAACTTAAATGTTTCCTAAGTGCAGACTACATAGAACTATACAATAAACGGGGTACAAACGGGAGAGGAGACAGGGCTCTTGTCCCTAAGGAGCCTCCCTCGGAGGCGCTGCACTGTGTGCATCAATAACTATGAGGCAATCCCTGGAGAGGGCAAAACGGAGGGGCATTAAGAGAAAAGATCCAGGCAGGCTTCCTGGCAAGGGGGGCAGGGAGAGAGAGGATTTTTTTCTTGGTAAGGCTTGCTCAGAGTCACACAGCCAGTAAGTGTCAAATGTCCGAGGCTGGATTTGAGCTCAGGTGGTCTTGGTGCTCCAGCCATTGTACTATCTGGCTGCCAAAGAGGAAGTTCGGCCTTACGAGCCTCTGTGAGCTTCTCCTTGGGATCGGGGACTGCAGAAAGGCCTGAGACATCTGTATCTCAGGCTCCCACTTGGATGGGGGCAGGATCGGGAGTACTCCTAATCTACCAGAAACTGGCACAGAGATGGGGCAGACAGGGCCTTTCCCATGATCCCAAAGCCATGGGCTGGGCACGGCTGGCATCTCATTTTCTGGGGAAGAACCCCCAGCTCTGGGCCTTGGCAAGCCAACCTTCCTCTGTCCTAATTCTGGCACAGGAGGCCGGTTCAAGAAGGATCTAGCAGTCCCAAGTCCCAAGAACATGACTGCCCTTTCTCCCTTGGCCTTCTTGAAAGATCAGAGAGAGAAGATGGGGTGTTCCTCCAGCACAGGATCACCTTCTAGCTGGTAGTTAAGAGGGGAGATCAGGGAAGGCTTCCTGGAAAAGGGGGCCTCAAAGGAGAGGAAGTATTTCCAGGGGAAGGATGCGGGGCCCTGTTCTCAGTCACTCACAGTCTTGTAATCTTGTACCTCAGCTTCCTCATCTATTAAAAAGGTTTAGCCTAGGTGGTCACAGCCTTGGACCTATGGTCCTAGGAGCCCCCAAGCTCATTTTCCAGGTAACTAACTGGGCTTTCGCTGGGTAGGCAGCAAGTCAGAGAGCCCAGCCTCAGTCTGAGGTCCCTGGAGGCCCATCTTAGGAGGAAGGGGAACTCAGCAACTGCCTCCTGTTTTCCGGCTCTCGGTTTCCTTCTTTGTTCTGAATCTGTCTAGTACTCCTCGCTGTCTCTCCTGGGAGAAAGCGAGGGTCTTAAGGGGCTCGGACCACCCATTATCTTTTCTTCCCATCTCCAGCCTCAGACTGGTCCTGGCTCAGAAAAGGTGCTTAATAGATGCTGCTTGACTCGTAAAATACAGGGGAGGGACAAGATGGGGGCCTCTACCTGGAAACCGGTTTTAAAATCTATTAATGTATTTCAAAAGAATGGGCTTCCTTCGTAATCCTGAGTTTTCCTTTGTGCATTTAAAGGCAGGTTTCTGAGCAGAACCTTTACCGGAGGGGTCTGTGACCCCCCAAAGCCTAAGGCCCCCCAGACGGGATCTCTGGGCCATTTTCCAGCTCTGACATCCGGGAGCATCTGGCCCAGGGGTCTGGGGAGGAGGGGCGGGGAGGAGCCAGGGAGTCCCAAGCAGCTCCGCTAATTGCTTAGCTGGCTTCTTAGCCCCCCAGGGACCGCGGAGGGATGTCAAGAGGGGGATGCATTATGTGCGAGACAGAGAGAAGGGGGGGGCGGGGAGGGAAGAGGCCAAGCCCCGCTTTGTCCCCGAGAGGGTCCGCCCCCCTGCACCTGACTGCTCTGCAGCCCTGGCTCCAGGTTCTCCACTGCCCTTGCTCCAGAAATCCCCCCCCACCACCACCATGGTTACTAGGTGGGCTGATTGACGTCTCCCAGCCAGCGCTGCCCCCGCCGGCTTGCACCCACTTCAGGAGGGTTAAACAGGGGCGGGTCGGCGGGGTCCGAGGCTGCAGGCGAAACGCAGCCGCTTTCCCCCAGCGCCGGGAAACCGCCCCCTTCCTCCCCAATTTTCTCCCCCAGCTCCTTACTGCCCTGAGGCTTCCTGTGTCCAGGGGGCTACGGGGAAAGGTGCAATCTCCTGGCAGAGAAGTGCCCACTGTGTGCCAGGCGCTTAACAGAGTATCCCCTTTGACCTTCACAAGCACATTCTGAGACTGTGATCCCTATTTTACAGATGAGGAAACTGAGGCAGGGGCTCGCTAGGGTCACCCAGCTAGAAGGTACCTTCCCTGTGGCTTGGCCCAGCGCCGGGTACCCTGCCATCCCCGCTGCCCGGCTCACCCCGTCCCCCGCTGCCCGCACCCGTTTCCAGGCTAACTTCCCCCAGAGGGAGCCCCGCCCCACACTCTCACAGCCCAGCTGCGGACTGATGGGCGCCAGAACCTCGATGCCCTGTGGCCAGTGACTCACAGACCACAGTGAGCCACTAGTGGAAGTGGCTGCGGTCCGGGACGGGGCTGAGAGACCATCGAATCCGCCCCGCGCTGGAAGCGTTCTCGGAGGTCCCGCTCCTCGGGTTAGTTTTCACCGTCTCCAGCCGGTTTTCAGTCCTGCCCAATCCTCCCGACCTCACCTGGGGCTGTCTCGGCAGAGACATTGGAGCTTGGCCAGTTCCTTCCCCAGTTCGTTTTTACAGATAGGGAAACTGAGGCAAACCGGAGTGAGTGATTGGCTCGGGTCACCCGGCTAGTAAGTGTCTGGGGCGGGTTTGAACTGGGGCTTCCCGGTTCCAGGCTGGAGATACAGAGGGACAAACAGAGGCGCAGAGCGACTTGTCCGCTATCCCCCAGACAGTAAGTAGGATTGGAACTCGGATCTCGGGACTTCAGATGAGGAGAATTTTTCCGTCATACTTCACACCTCATTTAAAAGTAAAAAGCTGTGGCCCGGAAGGTCCGCAATCACACACACAAAGACAGAAGCAGAATTCGAATCCAGACCCACACATCATAAGGATGTCCCCGGGGCTTGGAGCCCCATGGGGCGGCACTTGAGAGTTTGGACCTCTGGGGGATGGATGGATGATGCTCTAGTATCTCTCTTTAGCTTCTAGACTTAAGGTCCGGCAGTGTGACGCTGCAGGCATCTCTGGCCCGTCCCGGGAGGCAGGAGCCGCCCCAGCCGGAGGACTGGCCGACACGTGGCCCATGAGCCTCTGTGGTGGTGGAAGGAGCCCGTGGGGGCCGAGCCTTTCCCGGGCAAGTTAGGGGAGGCGCGGCTGTAGCCCCTCTGCCCCAGCTCCCCCCAGGCCGGGGCCACCCGCTCCCCTTCTCAAAGGGGCCCGGTGAGGAGCTAAGGGCTCGGGAGGCAGAACGGGCTGAGGCGGAGCCTCCTTTTCTGCCTGGGCCGGAGCCCAGCCCGTGTGCACAACCCCAGGGATGCAGGAGACTCAGCATCAGCCCCAGACCGGCCTGACGTCACTGGGCAGAGCCACTCGCTGGAGGGAGAGATCCCAGGACATGCACATGACTCACCTTGCAGGCGGCCGCTGGCTGCGCCTCTGTCCTGTCTCTGGGGCACAGCTGTGTCCTTGCGTTTGTCCTGGGGCATCCCTCCCGAGGCGAGAACTGGCCAAGAGAAGGAGGCCTTGGGCCCCATCATCCCCCCTGCCCGAGGACTGGGAGCCAGGCCCAGCTTGTGGTGACAAATGCAGAAATCCTGGTTTTTGTCTCAGGAACCTGCTTCTGTGTGTGTGTCTCCCCCAGGTTTGGAGAAAGCCTGAGAATGGGCACTAAGAGCTGCTTCTGCAACACTCAGTTTTCCTCCCTGGAGCACCTTCCAGGAAGCGGGGGGATTGATTTTCACACAATGGATGCTCCTAGTATTGGGAAAAGGGCCCCCCTAAATCCAGTTCCCTAACCATGCCGGGAAGGGCCCTCCACTCTTGGTGCCTGAGCCACAAGAAAGCCCCGGTGCACAATCCTCCTCAGCTACAAGATGCAGCTACAACCACCAGTTAAGCTCCCCGTATCCCAGGATGACTTGCTGCACTCACTCTATCCATCTACCTTTGAAAGCGGCAGCCCTGAACTGGAATGTATTCACTGGAGCAATCCCTAAGAATTTCAGGCCTCTCCAGGTCCTTGGAACCCTCAGAAACACTGTTTGCTCCCTTTGTTTCTGGGGAAAAAAGCTACCAGTGGGTCAGGCAACTAGTTAACTCTGGTGGTTCTGCTTCCCCCCTCCCCCCCCAAAAAAAAAGCTTTCTTTTTTTCTTTTGAGTATTTCAGGACAGATTGAACTCCACTGGGGGTGGGGGGGGGAAGAGAAGGTGCATTAAAATGCTCGCCATGAATTGGCTTTCCCTGAGACCACCGGCAGACTTCCAGGAGCCCCAGACTTTAGAAAACCCCATTCCTACCCAAGTCTCATGAAGCCGCAGGGCTGAGCTGATCCCCAGTGACCTCACGCTAAGAGCCCTTCTCATCTTGCTTCTGGTCTTTGGAGAAGACACGTGGCCGGGGCTTATGGGGAAGGAAGCCACGGGGAATGGTGGGGCTGAAAGTGCTGAGCCGGCAGGAAGGAGCTTTCTCCAAATGCTTAAATAATTCATCTTGTTAGTCAGGACATTTGTGCCAGCTCGGGCTCAGAGCCAGCTCCTTTCAATGCCCGCACCCCGTCGGCAGGAGGTCCAGGTGGGCAGTGCTCAGAACCGATGGGATGGGCAGCATCAGCATTAAACGGGTCCTTCGTGGGGCCTTGGCTACCCACTGGGGGAGGGTGGGAGGGAGGTGGGAGATTGCCAGTCACTTTTCTAAATGTAAGCTCCCTGAGGACAGAGGCTTTCTCACTTTTGTGCCAGGCCTGGCACATCATGGAGCACACTTAATCAGTGCCAGCTGAATGCCCCATCACTGATTTTTCACTAACCTAATCTCTAGAAGCCTAGAAGCTGCCATCTCCCTTTCCTTTTACCAAGGACACTCTCTCCTCATATGTATATGTATATATATATATATATGTGTGTGTGTGTGTGTGTGTGTGTGTGTGTCTGAACAGTCTCTCTCTCCCTCACCTCAAGTACAGCTAAAACATCAATGCCCTCCTCCCAGGACTGTCATCATCCCTTTGCATCATTGCACCAGCTCTTCCTGAGAGCTGACCGAGTCTCCCACTCCCCCCCATTCTCTTGCTGCTCCTGCTAACTTTTTAATGTTATCTAATTTCCAATTTCCCATCTGGTTATAACCACATTTAAATGTCAGTTTAAGGTTTGCAAAGCGCAGGATACAGAGTGGATCATTTGATGCTCACATAATCCCGGGAGGTAAGTGCTGTTGGCAAGCTTATTTTCTAGATGAGGAAACTGAGGCAGGCAGAGGTTAACTGCCTTCCCTTCCCCAAGGTCACACAGAGAGTAAAGGTCTGAAGCAGGATTCCAAGCTGGGACTTTCTGGCTCCTGGTCTAACATCCCACCTTGGAACAAAGTGGCCCCCTCTGTCCCTCCCTCCGTAGGTCTGTCCAGCCCATTCCCATCTTCTCATTTCCCATATCCCCGTTGGTGACATTTATGTGTGTGTGTGTGTGTGTGTGTGTGTACAGAGGGACAGAGAGAAGGAGAGAGACAGAGAGACAGACACAGACAGATAGAACGAGAGAGAGACAGAGACAGAGAGAGACACACACAGAGACAAAGTGAGACAGACAGAGAGAGAGACAGAGACAGAAAGAGACACACACAGAGACAGAAAGACAGACAGAAACAGAGACAGAGAGAGGCAAAGAAAGAGTGAGAAGGGGTAAAGAGGGAGGGAAAAAGGGAGGGGGAGAGAGAGACAGACAGACAGACAGAAACAGAGAGAAAGACAGGAACAGAGAAGTATGTCTGTGTGTGTGTGTGTGTGTACATATATCTATGTAAAACATCTTACAAATATTATCTCATTTTATCCTCCCAGTCATCCTGGGAAGCAGGTGCTGTTACTTCCCCCATTTTATTGGTTTATTTTGGGCACAAATCTGGGTTCAGTGACTTGCCCAAGGTCACATAGCTAGGAAATGTCAAGTGCCTGAGGTGATTTGAACTCAGGTCCTCTTGACCCCAGTGCTGTTCTCTGTGCCTCTCAGTCACCCCGAATTTCTCCATTTTACAAATGAGGAGCAGGGAGTGAATGGCTAAGTGGGACATCCAAGGTCACAAGACCAGGGAGTGTCTGAGCCTGGCTGTAGATGCCCTATAATCAACCCATGTTTAGACTGGACAGAAGCGATAACACAAGGGAGGCAGGGCTGGGCTGGGGTCTGGAGATCTGAGAGAGAGGCCGGATAATGTGTGGTGTCATCCTGGGCAAGGCGCTCCCTGCCTGGGCCTCAGTTTCCTGACCTGTAAGCTCGGGGCCCCCGGCTGGCTCTAGTCCCTGACGTACACTCACACAGTCTGTGATCTTTTAAGCCACCAGACCCTGACAGTTCCTCACCTTGTTACGGGGCTCACCGGTCCTCCAGGAGCACAGCTTGACAGCCCCCGCTCCCTCGGGTCCACGTCCCCACATCCCCCCAGCATCCAAATCCCTGGGACAAGCCCTCCCAGATCAAGAACTTGCAGGCCTGGCCTAGGGGGAACTATGGTGGAATGACACCGGCCCTGAGCCACAAAGTTGGGAGAAAAATGTCAAGGTAGACTGTTCCCTCCTCCCCCGCCCTCTCCCTTATCCAAGCCTGGGTTTGCCTGGCCCTCGGGGTGCGTGCTTTTTGGCGGTTCCCCTCCCCTTGGCACCCCCAGAAGGAAGGGCCCAGCTTGAGCCCCCCCTAATTTAAGGGCTCCCTTGGCGGCCTGGCCAGGGCACCCCGAGCCTGTAGTGGGCAGGATCACTACAAAGCCCCTGCTTTGTGGACAGAGACTGGACACAAGAGCAAACATTCAGAGGCCCCAAGAGGCATCATGGGCGGGTGTACCCCTGACAGGGGGTCAGCCTGTAGTGGAGAATGGGACTAGGAAGGAGGGCAGAGGCTTATTTTGAAGGAGGGGGAAAACCCCCAAACCTTTTCAGGGTTAGCAGATAATCTGTCATCAAATGAGGGAGGACAGAGTTGCTAAGGCAACAGCTACCATGGAAACAGCAGCTATTTCTGAAAGCCAGCCTGGTTTTCATTGGTGGAAAACGCCGATTCAGATCACAGCACGGCTCCCCCACCTCTCAGGGAGCCCGTCTCTCCCCTTGCCTCCTCCTGCCCTTCCCTGTCTGAGAAAGACTGATGGCCTAGCAAACTCACAAGGGTGTCACCCCGCACCCCTTCTGGAAGGAGAGGGCCGGGGGGCCTCCAGAGGGGGCACCTCAGGGGCCAGCTCCCTTAGCTGCGAGCCCCCCAGCCCTCCATTCCCAAGCTGGCAGCGGGAAGGGTCAGCGGAGGAGTCACCCTCCTTTGTTCCATCCCTTCCCCTCCTCTTGACACCCCCAGACCTTGGGGTATCTCTGCTGCCCCCCAAACTTGCAAAGCTGGGATGAGAAAGTGGTGGCCCTACCTTCCAGTCTGTGTCCACAGCCGAGAGGAAGGTGTCAGAGTTTTCCTGTAAAGATAAACGGCAGAAAAGCGCATCAAGGCTCCCGCTGACCTGAGTCACCAAATATCCCTTTCTTTGAATTTGGGCTGAGGCTCGGAGGCTGCGAGGGAGCACAGTAAATAGACCCCCAGGCTCATGATCCTCCCTGAGCCTTAGCTTTCTCCTCTGTAAAATGGGGATAACAATGACATCTACCTGACGAGGTTGTTGGAAGGATCTCCACAAGCACTAAGTAAATCTTTCTGACTCAGTTGGGTGCCAAGGTGAGCTAACTCAGAGGGCTCCTTCCATGGGACCTTCTGGTGATTATGGGACCCTCACAGAATGTGGGATTGAAGTTGGGAAGGTTTCAGTTTGAATCCAGACTTACTGTGTGACCCTGAGCAAATTATTTAATCTCTGTTTGTCCCAATGTCCTCATCTGTGAAATGGGGCAATAACGGTGCACTTTCCTCACAGAGTAGTTGAGAGGACCAAATGAGGTAATATATGTTTAGCGCTTTGAGACTAAAAGCACCCCATCAATATTAGCTCTTCCTCATTATTATCTGTGTTCCCTTCCCTTCCTTCCTCGGTCTCCCCTCTAGAAGCAGACATCCATCTTTGGGCTAGGGTGGGGAGGAGAAAGGTAAGTATCCAGTCTGGATGCTGTGTTAGGTGTCTCAGGAAAAAGTGCTTCTTGAATTGATTTGAGGGGGCAGAGAGAGCGGACAATCATTAGGTGGGAGGACTGGGCCAACTGTGGCCCCCAAACTCTCCCTTAGAGCTTACTCAAGGGAAGAGGCATCTGTCACAGGCAGGGGATGGGAAGATGTGGGTGAGCCCCACAGAGCCAACGAGACGATGCAGACACGGCTTTCTGGAAGCCCTGATGGGCCACCTGACCCCAAACATTCTGGGGGGGACTTCACTCTGGATTGGGGTGTGCTCCGGGATGGACTCCCAGAAAAACTATAGAAACAGGGAGCTGCTGGGCAAAGGATTCAGCACCTGGGACAGCGGAAACCCTGGAGGGAAGCAGGGAAGGGGCTTCAGACCCAGGGCCAAGGGCCAGGCTGACCTGTAACTAACTGAACATCAGGGTGGGGGAACGGCAGAGTGCCCTAGGTGAGGGGCACAGGGGGCCCTTCTGGGATCCCCATTAACAGGGAGCTGAGGGAAGAGCCCGTAACTGCTATACGTCTCTTCCATGTACCTGGTTTTTTACATGCCTCTCCCCCATTAGAGTGTGAGGGAAGGGATTATTTCCCTATTTTCTTTGTATTTCTAGCACTTAGCACCATGCTAGGCATATAATAAGTGCTTAATATGTGCCTGCTGGCTTGATGAAGAAGGAGAGGGGAAGAGGGTAATGAGAGAGTAAAGAGAGGAGAGGGAAGAAAAAGAGAAGAGATGAAGAGAAAGAAGAAGAGGGGGAGAGGATAAATGGTAATGAGAGAAGGAGCAGAAAAAGAGAGGAAAGAAAGAAGGAGAGGGGGGGAAAGATGGTAATGAGAGGAGGGGACAGAAAAAAGATAAATGAAGAGAAAGAAGAGGATAAATGGTAATGAGAGGAGGAGCAGAAAAAGAGAGGAAAGAAAGAAGGAGAGGGGGGAAAGATGGTAATGAGAGGAGGGGCAGAAAAAGAGAAAAGAGAGATGAAGACAAGAGGAAAAGGGTAAAGAGAGGAGGGGAGAAAGTCGAGAGAGGGAAGGGGAGGGAGAGGGAAAGAAGAAGATAGAGAGGGAGAGAAGAAGAGCAGGAAGAGAGTAAAAGAAGAAGGGAAGGAGACACAGAAACAAAGAGAGAAGAGAGGAGAGAGAGAAGTAGGGAGTTCTTTTGAAACTTGGAGAAGTATAAGATATTTGAAATTCTCCCTGGGAAAAGTGCACTGTTGAGATGAGCAGGAATGAGATTACACACAGAAAACATGGCACTGCCCCGGGCACAAATTGTTCTCGAGATAGCTCTGAAGCCCCAGGTCCAAGGTGCTCTATGTGACCATAGGGAAAGTACCCAACCTCTCTGAGGACCGGGCTTCTTTGTAAAATGAGGGGGCTGGGGCTGCGAGATCTGAGGTGGTGGAGGGAATACAATCTCCACACCAGTGAAACTGCAGACCTCTCAACATATCAAGTTGCTAGAAAGATTTCACAGTTCTCCGACCTCTAGCTTCTCGCCAAGTACATTTGAGGAATGGAAGAGAAGAAGTGAGCTGAGCTGGTGATATCTATTTTCGAGAAAGAATTAAGGAATATAAAAGAAGAGAAGACAATTCTTTTTGTCTGATGCGAAGGGTCCCATGAACTCTGAGGGATGGAAGGAGAAAAATAAAGACAGGGAGTTTGAGCTTAACACAGAGATAGGTCAACATGGGGAATAATGCTGGCAAGATGAGTGATGAAGGGGAGAGAAGAGACATTCCCTTCTGGGTATGTTTGGGACTGAAGGAAGAGGCCGGAAAACCAATAAAATCAGGAATAAGAGAAATAAGAACTAATTTGGGAGAACAAAATGGCACTTAGGATAAATCAGAGATTTATTATCGGTAAATAGTTGATTTTTAAAATTTTATTTTATATATCTATATGCCCAAGGTCAGGTAAAAATTTCTTGGGTGAAAAGGGGTCTTGAGTAGAAAAAATTTAAGAAGTTCTAGAGATGTTGCTAGGAACACACTCGAAGGAGCATATTGCTTAAAGGAAGAGAAAGGGAGATAGCTGAGGGAGGAGGACCATGGAAAGGGAGAGAGCAAAGTTCTGGAAAGGAGGGGAGAAGCAAGCAAGAACTATGGTCAACTGTCAACACATTGAGACAAGTCAGCAAATGACTTACTGCGATATCCCCAACCCCCAGGTAAGAAGTATAATGAAAGGCTGGCTGCAAGTCAGGGGTCCTCAAACTACGGCCTGCCAGGCAGATGCAGCAGCTGAGGACGATTATCCCCCTCACCCAGGGCTATGAAGTTTCTTTATTTAAAGGCCCACAAAACAAAGTTTTTGTTTTTACTATAGTCCGGCCCTCCAACAGTCTGAGGGACAGTGAACTGGCCTCCTATTTTAAAAGTTTGAGGACCCCTACTGCAAGTAATAGGAGAATATTTCTCAGATTTGTTGAAAGAAAATGAAGATTTGCAAGAAATAAGGAGAAACTCTGGGTTATTTCCTACCACGCCACATCACTGGAAGGAAGCTCAAGAATATGGAGGGAAATTAGCTTTGGTGAAGTTAAACAGTCCCTGGGCTAAGATCCAGAGCCCCTGGGGGCTGGTCCTTAGCCACAAATTCACTGGTTGTCTGTTGTTGCCGTTTGTCCTTCCTTCTCAAAGAGGATCAAGACATCAGGGAGGTGATACCATGACAGGCAAGTGAATTGATTTAAGTGAGGATGAGCCATGCAAGGTCACCTGCCTCATCTAGGTCACCTGACCATCTATGTCCACAGGCAAGATATCCTCACGTACTATGTGACTTTGGACCAATCATAAACTTTCTCCCAGCTCAACTTTACTCCTGTGCAATATGAGGGGATTGATTTGACCGAGAGATCTCTAAGGAGATTTTAACTGAACAAGAAACAACAGCTTTCAGATCTTGGAGGGGGAGATTTTAACAGATTAAGAAACAATAGCTTTCAGATCTCTAAGGAGGAAGTTTTAATTGATCAAGAAACAACAGCTTTCAGATTTTGAAGGGGGAGCTATTTATTTATGTTTATTCATTCATTTAAATGTTTATTTATTTATTTATTGTTTGTTTATTTATTTATTTTGCTGATTTTAACTGATCAAGAAACAACAACTTTAAGATCTTGGAGAAAGTGTTCCACTTTCTGACTTTTATAGCGAATACCACTAGAGGGAGCAGGGATAGAAAATAACTGAGCTAAATTGTACAATATTTCAGAGTCTGATTCTTTTTCTACAGCAAAATAACGTTTTGGTCGGGTATACTTATTGTGTATCTAATTTATATTTTAATATATTTAACATCTACTGGTCATCCTGCCATCTAGGGGAGGGGGGGGGTAAGAGATGAAAAATTGGAACAAGAGGTTTGGCAATTGTTAATGCTGTAAAGTTACCCATGTATATATCCTGTAAATAAAAGGCTATTAAATTTAAAAAAAAAATAACTGAGCTAGGCAGAAAGAAGTCATGGTTCCAAGCCTCTGGGGGCTTTTGAGTTTAGTGGAAAGGGAAGAGGGTAAGTCCCAAGAACCAAAGGACCACATCCCCAGGCTCCTGAATACGAGCTACAAAACCTTTGTGAGGATTGCGTTACAGAGATTGGCTAACGGTGGTTGGCTCAAAGGTACATACATGGAACCTCAAACTTTTCAACAAAAGGAGTAGAAAGCTGGGCAGCAGAACCAAGAGAAATAAGGGAAGGATCGGGTGGTCTGGCAAGCCCGGCTGAAGGGGAGATGAACGACAAGTGAGGGCATCACATTTACTCTGAGATGATGCAGCAGAGTGGGCTGCCACTGACCTTAAAGAAAGTATCATGGGCCACAGCTATACCTCTGCTCCAGCTGGGGACCAAAAAGATAGAGGTCACAAAACAAAGATGTCTCCCAGCTTCCCGCCCCTATGCACTGATGACAGATAAATCAGAAACTAGCGATTTAAGGCCAGTATAGTTAGTGGTGCTGTTAAAGAGTAGCCAGCCCCAGCAGGAAAGGACAAACTGTGAGCTAATGGAAGACTTAAAACTCTTTTAACAAAGGAGCCCATGATATCATTATATATTTACCTAAAAAGCTGAGCCTTAATTATAAGCCAGGCACTACTGCCCATTGGCAAATGAATTTGGGTTTTCATTTCACTTCCTGTTTGAATTCCTTGCATTTTACCACTCTCTTGGAGCTGCCCTTTCCCTTCCTAACACATTACTTTTTTTCCCTCATAACTATCTTTTCTAGGGAAATTACAGGCTCAAGGTAACCAGAGCATTGGTTTGCCCCAAAGCTAAGCTCGTGTCTCAAGAGGCAGTTCAGAGAGGTTGGTGGGGCACCTTCAATTTTAAAAAATGTCTCTGGCTCCTATCCCAGGAACTTGAATCAATGTCAAAATCCTTCATTTGTGATTCATTTCCTTGGCTTCTGTGTTCTACGTCCAGAACAAGAGAAGTGTGAAATGTCCAGGTCAGAGCAGCTAGAACACTCATCCGGTTCTGGGGACCACATCTTAGGCAAGGGGGCCTTTGACTAGCTGGACCCCATCCCATCCCTGAGAGAGTAGCCAGGAAGGTGAAGACATGCTAGAGAAGAATCACCCAAGGAACTGGGGAAGCTTAACTTAAGATTTAGGGGGCTGGCCATGATCCCTATTCTTGGAGTAGAGTCAAATGAAAGAAAGAACAGACATTCTGCTTGGCCCCAGAAAGGTCAGCTAAGAGGTATCTCAGTCAGGATTTACACCCAGGTCTCCACTGGTTCAATGGCTAGAATGCTAGGCCTAGAGTCAAGAAAAATGACTTCAAAAAATGACCTTGGGCAAGTCACTTCACCCAGCTTGTCCGTTTCCTCACCTGTAAAATGAGCTGAGAAAGAGATGGCAAACCACTATAGCATCTCTGCCAAGAAAAGGCAGATATGAACATCAATGACTCTGGGTCGAGCGCCCTATCTATCGTGCTATGATACTCCTGAGAGAGAGTGAGAGGGGCTTCACGCTTCCGTCTGGACTGAAGTTCAGTTGGATGAGTTGACTTCTCCCACTTCTGAGGTTCAATCATTCTACCCATTAAACAAACGATTCTCCAAATATCTTTTAAAAAGCCAAAACCCTTGTGTAATGTCATGTTACAAAGACCATCGGATATTAGTGATGGGAGGAACCTTGGAGATGAGGATAGAAACTGGTACCAAACCTGCCTCTGGTGCTTACTACCTTGGGAACCATGGACAGGGCTTTTAGCTTTTATAAGCCTTCGCACAAAAAGAAAGCACAGGGGACAGTCTTTAGGGGCCCCAGTGAGCCGAATATATCCCGCCCCAATCCTTCCCCTCATTTTACAGGAGTGGAAGTTAAGGCTTGGAAAATGACTTGCTCACTTAGCATGAGTGAGGGACTGGCTCGTTTTCCTCCGCAGAAGGAGGGATTTGGGAGTGCTAGCGTAAAGTCAGAAAACCGATTTCTGAAAGGGGAATGTGGGGGCCAGGGAGGGGAGGGAGAAGGGTGCAGGAACCCGAGTCTTTCCTTAATTGAGCTGGTGAGGGACAACTGGAATTTCTTTTTCTGGCCGCATGATGGCACTACTGGTGCTTGGCAGCCAGACCTAAGTTAGTGGGGGAGGCAGCTAAAGTAGGGGCTAAGTGGCACCCCCGGGAGGAACTCACCAACTCAGTGTCTTGTCCTCTGAGCAGCGGCTTCTCCTCGGTGAATCGCAGCTCGTGGAGCCCTGCCATGGTCACCTCTTGGAGCAACAACCCTGAGACCAAGAAGGAAACATCTCAGTTAGGGAACAGGGAAGCTATAGAGGAGAAAAATGGACCCCTTGGGGCCCAACCCTGGCCTTAGGCCTCACTGTCCAGAATCCACTTCCCCAGGCATCAGGGAAATGGGGATCCTGGGGCTCTCCTAGCTTTCACCACTTCTCTCCTAGCTTTCACCATTAACTCTTTTCTCAACCAGTTAACAAACATTTATTAAGCACTTATGGTGTACAAAGCACAGTGCTAATTGGCTACTTGCAGGTCAGAGGCCAAGCTCCATCTGGTCATCGGTTTGGGTCTTGATGGAGTCAGATTGAATGTAATAGCAATCATTTCTGCTTTGGCCACAAAGTCTGAAGGCCTTCCCCGCCAGATTCACTCATTCACTTATTTAGATTTTTTTTGCCTAGATGAGAGAGATTCTTTGCCTTGATTGTTACCTAGCCTAATCACTGCAGCCTTATGGTCTCCCTTGCATCCAGGGCCATCTCCAGTCCTCCTGACCTATGTCTGGCCACAGGACCCAGATGGCTCTGGAGGAGAAAGCGAGGCAGGTGATCTTGCCCAGCTCCCTGTCAAGTGAAGGAAGGAAGGACGTTATGGCATCAGCTCCCTGAGTCATTGGTCCTCTTGAAAAGGAAGGACAAACAACAACAGCCAGACAATATTAATTGATATTTTCTATTAAGCACATGTTATGTGCCGGGCACTGTGTGAAATACCCGTGTTCGAGTAGAAATATAACAAACAACTGGGAAGGTCTTGCTACAGGCCCAGATTCAATTATAAAGGTTAGAGGGATGGCTTCAGAACCCACAAAGAGGTATTTATTGTGCATTTCCGTGTGGCACCAAGGACTAGGATGGGGAGGGATCATACAGACGTGGAAAACCAGCCTACCTGCCCTCAGTGAAGGAATTCTGGGAAACGAGATTAATCCACGTAAACAGAGCAAGGGAAGGACAGTTAATGTTCGCCTGTGTGTTCTGGTTCTAGGTGTTGGGGAACAGCCAGGGAAGACGTAAGAAAGAAAGCAGGACACCTCAGCTGGGTGTGAAGGGATGAGAATCAGAGGGGCAAAGTGAAGAGGAGGGAGGGAGGGTGACAGGGAAGCAACTGACTTAAGATGGAGCACAGGGTCTGTATCTGGGAATCAGCCATCACTCACTCAACAAACTTCTGTTGGCCACTTACTATAGGCAGGCACTGTGTTAAGTGTGGAAGTCCAAAGAGGGGGCATGGACATAAATAGGTGCACAGAAAATAAATGCAGAGCAGGTGGAGTGTAACCCCTAGGAGCTGGGGAACCTGGGGAAGAGCTCTTAGAAGTGCTGGTGTTGGAGAGAGAGCTTGAAGAAAGCCAGGGACTCTGAGTATGGAGCGCTTAATCTAGACCTGCTCAATCCTCTTCTCTCGTGTTGTCCTCTCATCTTCTCTTTTCTTATTTACTTTTCTTTTTTTTTTTCCTTCTTTCATTTTTTTTTTCTGAGGCAATTGGGGTTAAGTGACTTGCCCAGGGTCACACAACTAGGAAGTGTTACGTGTCTAAAGGCAGATTTGAACTCGGGTCCTCTTGATTTCAGGGCTGGTGCTCTATCCACTGTGCCACCTCACTGCCCCTCTTCTTTCATTTTTCATCTTCACTCAGTCAATCAATAAACATTTATCAAGTGCCTGCTATGTGCAAGGCACTGTACTAAAAGCAGAAGGTTAAAAAAAGAGACATGGGACAGTCCCTGCCTCAAGGAATTTAACAAACAAATTATACCAATGAGCTACATACAGAATAAACAGGACGGAATAGAGGGAAGACATCCTCCTCCCTCCGTTCCATCCTTCCTCCCTTCTTTCTTTTCTTCCTTCATTTCTTTCCTTCCTTTTTCCCTCTCTCTTTCCTTCCTTCCTTCCTTCCTTCCTTCCTTTTTCCCCTCCTTCCCCCGTTCCTTCCTTCATCCCTCCCTCCCTTCTTTTTAAAAAACAGTGTCTTGTGCTTTCAGGATAGAAGTCTGGATAGATATCGTGGGGCCAGCTGGTTAATGCAATGTCAGGTGACTAAATGGCCAAACACTGGTAGAATACTCTGACATTTCACTTCCAGCTACAACGGTGCTCAATGATCCCTTTGTGACGTGATGGTGGAGAGGATCATGGGAATGTTCATTGGCTGGCCCTTCTCTCTCCACAAGGGCAAAGTGAATGGCGTGATGCTATTTTTTGACTGCTTGTTTTGAATCATCAGTCACTCCAAGTGACTGGCTACAAGGGCCTGGCCTGGCTGGTCCATTTGCTTCTGGTTCTGTTTTGAAATTACTGAGAGCCAACAGGATATCGACCATAGAAGTGGAAATGGGACCTGAGGAAAGGAGGCTGGACCCAAGTGGGCAAAGTCCCATTTCCAAGATCCAACCAGGGCCTTTCAGAGCTACAGCAGAGGATGTGACCCAACTCCCAGCTGGGGATGGTGAAAGAAAACAGAGACTGATGGACGCCAGCATGGGAGGCCAGGAATTACGGTGGAAAGTGGGGCATGGGGGAGCTGCTCTCTGTAGCAGCAGAGGTATCCTGATTATGGAGGGGACGGGCTCAGATCCAAGAACACAGGAAGAAACAGAGCCTGGCCTTGGCCCAAAAGCTGCAAATATGAGTAAACAGAAGAAAATTACATTTACCCTGAAGAAATACTGTGGGACAGACCCAGAGTAACCCTTTGAGAATTATAAACAGAATCTCAGAAAAAGTCAGCTTGATCTCAAGAATGGCTAGAAAGCTTCAGGAGGAAAAAAAAATGGAGAGTTCTATTGTAATAAAAGATTGGAAACTTCATCTGAGAAGTAGAAAAACAGAATGGGACAAATATAACGCAAGGATTCTAGGAGACAAGAACATTACAACAGAATCAAAATACTAAAAACTAAGAAAATATAAAAGATTTTGATCTACCATTGCAAACATCTGACCTAGAAAAAAAGGCCTAGGAGAGTCAATTTAAGAAACATTGGCCAAAAAAAAAGCTTACGTATTTTAACAAATCACAAAGGATATTATCCATCTTTATTAGTACCACAGGACAAAGAGAAAATAGGAGGGGAAATCCATTAGTTCATTCCCAAAAGAAATATAAACTAGAAACAACCAGGAGTTTCATAGCCCAAATTCAGATCTTCTAGGCCAAAGGAAAAAAAAAAACATTGTAAGTTATTAGAAAGAAAGGAACTGCAGAGAGTTCAGATCCTAGAATGTGATATTTCAAAAGGAAAAAAGCTTACAACCAGGAATAATTCGCCTTTTAAAGCTGGGTACAATCCTCACTAGCGGAACACTGACCCTTAATAGAATGGAGGACCTTTACGCATTCTTGAAGAAAAGACCTGTGCTAGAGACAACTGTTGAAAGGCAAACCCAGGTGACAAAAGAACATAATAAATAATTATACAAAAATAAATAAATAAGAAAATCATAAACATTTATCATTACACCCAGAATCGACTAAATGATACTGAAATGCTTCCATGTGCATGGGCCAAGCCCCTTTAAATTCTCCCTCTCACAGAGGAACTTCAGAATGCTCCAGAGGATCAGGAAAGGAGGAGATCCATTTTTAGAAAAAGACCTGTTGTAACAAAGTCTCCCCTGGAGAGCCAGGAGATGCTGTGGGGCCATCCTTGAGAAGCAGAAAGGACCACATATCCAGGATGCTGTGAGGATACTTGGACTCTTCAGTAGATTTACAGCTTCGTGAACGCAGCTTCTCTTGCTGTAATGAAGGTAATTATCTGTAATGGGCTGAAGTTTGAGTTGATGCACTTAGGTCCCAAGTACATGAGGCTAAATAGTAATTGGGCTATACTCTATTAATATACATGATTGGATAAAGAATGGTCCCTGCCCACTCTCTGTGCAAGTCCTGATGTGTTGTAGAGGAAATGACGATTTTGGTGGGTGGAGGCAGAGAGGGAGACAGGAAGAGAAGCTGGGAGAGATTGGGCCTGGGTCCATTCTCCTGGCTGCTGGTCGTGTGGCTGGTGATCTAGCTAGCTTCTTGACTCAGCTGCACACATTGCTGTTGCTGATTCTCTTCCACCTCCGATCCTTCTTCACTGAGAATAAAGACTGACGATTTTCCCCTAACCTGAACTCCGGACTCCTGCTGATTTTAAAATACGCGATCCTCACAATTATCCATCCTTCCTCACCCTTCCACAGACCATTTACAGTCTGCTCGTCCCACTGGAATCCTAACTCTTGGTTTCTTCAGTTTCTTGGATTCTCCTTCCATTCCCTCTCTCTTACTACCTATCTCCTTTCTTCAACCACGTGTTTCCTTGATGATATCTTAAGGATGGTTTTACAAATGAAAAAGGCCAGATCCCACTGGTTTTATTTCAGTCAGATCTCCTTAGAGTGGAGGCTCAATCCCTCCAGGTGGGAACCCTCCCTTCTGGTTCTTACTCCCCCCAACACAGAGAGCCTGGCACCTGGGCCCACTCAATCTGCTCTGCCACCCTGGGGAACAGTCAGGCACCCTTGCTCTATCCCGGGGGTTTGGCCAAGCTCTTGATGTTCCCTGATGGTTTCCTTGGAAACTGGGTAACACAATGCAGATGGGGCATATTTTTAGAAACCCATTCTCTCCCCTCTCCCACCCTTTCTGACATGTGGCTTGATGAAAAACCATCGTACATGAACACACCCACAGCAGAAGAGACAAGTTTCTCCAGAGGGAAAGCAAGAGCTTCTTCCTTGTCAAACTCTTCCCCCATGAGGAATTATCTTTTACTACCTGCCTCCTTCAACGCCCAAATAACCACCTGGTGAGACCATCCCGAGCCCATCCCTGACCAATTCAATTATGTAACTGCACTGGAGACTCTCTCCCAGGAGGATGCTATAAAAAGTCTAGAGAGTGGGCAGTGTCAAGGCAGATGGCCCAGAGTGGGGAAGATGAATGCTACCAGAGAAACCTCACTGGAAGGACCCAAATGTTAGAGACCACGGGAGAATGGAAGTTGTTTCCACTGGGAGATCTGGGAACGTAGAATTTTTCCATGTTTGCTTGTAGGATGGTGGTTGTTCGGGGTGATGGCCCCAAATCTGCCAGAGAAGACCAAGAGTGTTCTCCTTAAGGGAGTCATTGTGAAAGACCAATTTAGTCATTAGCCCACCTAGAATATTAGGTTCAGTTCTGCGAACCTGATTAATGTCCTAGGAAGGACATTAACAGAGGAAATATTAACACAATCAAAGAAGGGTACCCAAGATGGCGAAGAACCTGGAAACCATTCCACTGGAGGATCCATCAATGAAGAGTGGCACTTAGTCTGAAGAAGAAATAATGGCGTGCAGGATGGGGAGAGGAAAGTCAAATGTAAGGCTCTGAGGACAAAGACTTTCATTTTTGCCTTTTGATCCCTAGTGCCTACCATATCCCTGGTACATAGGAGGCTCTTAGTATTTCAAATATTGAAAAGGCTAGCACGCGGAAGAGGGATCAGGCTGGTTCTCCTTAGTCCCTTAGGGTAGACTGAGGACCAGTGGGTAAAAGATGAGAGATGGTAGTACAAATTTAACACAAGGAAAACAAACCATTTTATCCAATTCCCCCCCAAAGTATAGAGGGCTGCCTGACAAGGTGTCATGTTTTTTCCTTCATGGAGGGGGTGCATTCATTAAATGAATGAATGAAAGGTCAGATAACCTACTTAATGGGACAACTGTCTGATACAAGTTGGACTAGATCGGGATTCCACTTGAAATCGTCTTTAACCCAAGAAATTTTTACCTGATCCTGGCTATATAGGTATAGAAATCAAACATTTACTGACAATAAATCATAATTTCACAATTTCCCCCCTCACTGAGTTATATGACCCCATATGCAGTTGCAACCCACAGTTTAAGAAGAGAGAACCTGGTGGTCCCTTCCTGCTCTGACAGTCCGGTATTCTAAAGCTAAATATAAACCAAGTCATTATTACCTCAATTAGTTATGGTCCACAAGAGGTAAGCAAGCACAGATGAGAGCAAATTATCATTAGGGATACCCACGGCAGTTTCTGGTAGGAGTTCACCCTATTTCATCCTTTTCCCCACCCCCCACCTTATATCTTTTCTTCCATCTTTTTTCTTACTCTTCCACTTGCCTTTTATTCATTGATTTATTCATTCTCTCATTCATTCAACAAACATTTTTTAGCCACCCACCATACTGTGTACCAAGGGAGTTAGAAAAGAATAGATGAGACATTGTTGTCGCTAAGAAGTGTATTGAACCAAAGGAGCACAAGAGACTAACAGAGATACAGCCTTAACACACACCTCTACATGATGAGTGAATTGGGCAATTATAGAACAAAGTGTTCTACGAGCTCTAAGGGAGAAAACACCGGACAGCAATGGGGTGCAGCTTCATGGAGAAAGTCGAGTTTGAAACAGACTCTAAAGGACAGATTTAAGCTAAGAAGGGACCTTAGAAGTCTTCTAGTTTAAGCCTCCCATTTTACAGATAAAACTAAGGTCCAAAGGGTCCAGGTCACAGAGATGGCAAGTGACAGAACCAGAATTAGAACCCAGGGTCCCCATCTTCAACACAAATGGAAGCCTTGTTCTACAACCCCATGGACTGTGTGATGAGGGATGGTTCAAGGGACCAAGAGGTACAATAATTGCCAAGCATATATTTAATGTAAATGAGAGACTAGGAGGGCTGGGACACTGTCTTTTCCAATTCTTTCCCCTTCTGTTATTTTATTAAACAAAGTCTATTATTCTGTTTTAAAATGTTATTGACACTTTTGTTCATCAGGGTTTTGTTTTGTTTTTTTTAATACCCGGGACATTTCTCTCTATCCCAGAGAACCCTTCCTTCTCATAAAAAAAAAAAAAATAATAAGAAAACAATGGAGTTTGATAGTGGATGCTCCATTCTGTCCCTAGAAGGACTAAGGGATTTTCTCTTCCTTTTGACTCTCCTTCTCAGCTGAGCCCAACAAGCCCTAAAGCCCCTCCCTGGGTGCTGTCTGGCCCATTGACGGAGCTTGGGAAGAAAGAAGCTCACGATTTCTTGAATTACAAAGCATTGTTGTCTTTGTCAGTCACTGTAGTTGTGCCCAATTCTTGGCGACCCCATTTGAGTTTTTCCTGGCAAAGACACTGGAGAGTCTGCCATTTCCCTCTCCAGCTCACTTGACAGATGAGGAAACCAAGGCAAACAGGGTAAAGTTACTTGCCCAGGGTCACACAGCTAGTAAGTGTCTGAGGCCAGATTTGAACTCAAGAAAATGAGGCCACCCGGCTCCAGGCCTGGCGTTCTAGCCACTGTGCACCCAAGTGTTAGAACAACAGGTCAAAGTCTTGTCATTAATTATCCATGCTCAGGAGAATTACTTAACCCCCCAGCCTGCCAGTTGAGCAGGTGGGCACCTGATGGGGGACCCCAAAAAGATGACTAACAGGATAATATATTGAATGACTTGATGCTTCTCAGAAGAAAACGATTGCAGAAACCCACAGAAATGCAATTTCACCAGCAAAAAGCTCTTCCTTTGTGGAAACTCCCTCCACTGGTACAGCTTGGTAACCGTAGAGTTAACAGGGGCCATGGGAGGTTGCCCCATGTCCCGTCCAGAGCAACATACCCAGGGCTCCATGACCTCGTGGCCAGCTCGCTCTCCATCAGACAATGGAGCGCCCAACATGGAGCCGTCCCAACAACCTGCCCAGCGCGGATTTCTCCTCCTGGACCTCGTCCCCCTGTCCACCTGTCTCTGGGCTCCTGCCCACAGTGAAGACCATGGCTTCGGAGGGCACTCAGTCTGCGCTCTCTTCCCCAGCTCCTACCACTCCCCACCTGTGTGACGTGGGCAGGTTCTGCCCAGCCGACCGTGGAGTGCTACCGTGGACCATGTGCTCTGTCCCTCCATCTCCCATCCGGCATCTTCCCACTGGCCATCCTAACGCCCAAGCTTCCCAGCCTAACACCCAAGCTCCCCAGCCCCAGCTACAATCCCAACTGCTCTGGGTCTTGCCCATTACAAGCATCTTCCCCTCCCGGAGACTCAGTGCACTGATCTTGCACGTTCCAAGTCGCTGCCGTGTTCTCCACTAAAAAGCAGCTCCTTGAGGTCGGGGATTTTTTTGCCTTTCTTTGTACCCCTGGCACTTGGCGAAGGGCCCAGCCTATAGAAAGGTTTGCTGACTGCTGACTGACTGTGTGCCCGGCACACAGCACAGAGAGTTTCTGTGTTGGGTACCTGTGAGACCACTTGGCCCCTGCTCCCCCAGAAGTGCCCCTTGTTGGAAAGAGTCCCAGGAGCTGGCCCTTCCCAGGAGGGATTCTCTGCTCCTACTCCTTCCAGAACCATTCTGGGAATGCATCTGAGTCCCATGGAGGGGCCGAGGCAGCCGGACGATCCTGAGTGAGCCCACAGGGCTGGGCTCAGAGCACAGGGGGCTAAATGATCCAATGAGAGGAGCACACCTCAAGTTCTCTGGGAACTTAAAGGCCTGTGGGAGTGCAAGCTACCTTTTTTGTACCCCCCACCCCTTGCACTTAGCATGGTACCTGGCATTAGTACTCCCAACCCCTTGCATTTAGCATCATACCTGGCACACAGTAGGTACTCTCTTGCCACTTTTTGTAACCCCCATCCCTTGCACTTAGCATTATACCTGGCATACAGTAGGCACTCTTGCCACGTTTTGTACCCCCCCACTCCTTGCACTTAGCATCATATCTGGCACACAGTAGGCACTGTTTCTTGCCACTTTTTGTATCCCAGCTGTGGAGGCCGTGCCCGAGAATCCTTGAGCTCAGCTCAGATACCAGGAAGGTGCAAGATCTCTTCCCACAGACATAAGTCCTTGGACCCTCTCCCAGGTATAGCAGATAATAATAACCAATGTTCAGAAGGAGAGGTGCATACATTGTGACCCTCAGTACCGGGAAAGTTCAGGAACCACTCAAAATAATGATACAAAATGTTAACACGAAAATATGCTCTCCTTCCCTCACTGCTTTTCCCATGTGACCCAGTGTGTTTTCTCTGGGATACGAGGCCCTGACTGGCTTGAATAAACTGGTCAGGTCCCGGACTGCAGCCCGACTCGCCCGGCCTGAGCTTTCCTCTGTTCTGCTCGCCCTGCACCATGGCCGCCCCCTCCGGCACTCAGCATCGTGCCCAGTGCATGGAGGTCACTTAGCGTATGTAATCATTGATTACCGAGCACAGCTGTCAGTGCTGGCTTTTACTCTCATAGTGTGCAAGCCTAGAGCAGGCCCCCCCTTCCTCGCCACATAGTTTTCCCTTTGTTTCCCACTAGGCTCCGTGGGAGCCGCTGAGCTCCCGCCATGACACTTGGCACAGGCACTTACTGTTTGCTAAATTCAGTTTTCTCCTCATCACCATCCCATTCAATTTAACTTAATTCAACAACATTTATTAAGCACCTACTGGATGCCAGGCACTGTGCTAGATCCTGGAGATACAAAAGGAGGCAAAGGACGGTCCCTGTCACCGAGAGCTTACATTCTGATGGGCATCCAAGTGCGCCGCACACCTGGAGGCGTCTGTCCCCACCTGATTGACAGGGAGGAGAGGCAACCCTCAGGGGCCCCAGAATCACGGCTGTCAGCACCGGGCTAGGCTCCTAAAGGGGCATCCTTGCCGAGGCAGGAGCGGACAGACATGGAGAGCTGCTCCCCGGGCAGGAAGGGCCTGGACGGGCCTGGGAGGCACCAACTGCCAGCTAACTGCCACCCAAATGGGGAAGGTGGGAGGGGACCGAGGGGTCTGCAGCCTGGTCCTACCTCTTTTCAGGAGGGGGAAGGGGCTCTTGCTCATCTCGGAGCGGTGGGACCCCAGGGACATGAGGCGTCCGAAGCAGGCGGAAGCCATGGCACTGAGCAGGAGAGGGAGCCCAGTGCCCCTAAGCCAAGATTCCCCCGTTTCCACGGAGACCGCCCAAGCCCAGCCACGGGGGGACTGGCCGAGCGGGGGTCAAAGGCAGGAGGGGGCCTCTTCTGCAAAGCTCCTCCTTCGGTCCTCCTGTCTATCTGTAACACAGCTGAGGATGCCGCAGTTTCATCCAGGCGTTGCTCCTCCTTGGAGGTCACTCATGTCCGGCCGGCTGCCGGACCTCAAAGTCACAGAGGGGGGGGTTCCCTGAGCTTGGGACTATCTGGCCAGTTCTCTGAAAGTGCTTCTTCAGAGAGACAGGACACCACAGGCTCTTGAGCTCAAAGGGAATCTCAGGCGACTTCGCCCCAACATTCTCAACTTACAGATGGGAAAACTGAGCCCAATTCTCTGAAACTGCTTCCTAAGGTGACAGAACGTCATAGGCTCTCGAGCTAGAAGGTGACTTCAGCCCAACACTCTCAACTTACAGATGGGGAAACTGAGCCCAGTTTTCTGAAAACACCTCCTAAGGTGACAGAACACCACAGGCTCTCAAGGTAGAAGGGAATCTCAGGTGACTTTAGCCCAACATTCTCAATTTACAAATGGAGAAACTGAGGCTCCCAATGGGACACGGGACTTTCTCAAGGGCACAGAGAAAATCTGTAGCAAAGGCAGCATCTGAAATCAAAGCTTCTTTCTACTAATACTTCTGCGACTCCCTGAAAATGCAGAAAATGGAGAAAGGAGAAAAAAGGCAGGTTTGGTGAAAATGATCATTGTGAAATCCCAGGATGCCGAGGTCTGAGAAAGTCTCTTAATTCTACTTGACTTTTGATGCAGAAACTATGGCTTTGCTAAATGGGCCTGGGGCTTGGAAATCCTGGGGCATTTTCAAAGCACTGAATTTTTTAATGGAAAATACAAAGTACAAACTCATATCACAAGACAATTTCTCTCACTCCCATTAGGTGTACATGAAGGTTTATATTATAAATATAAATAGATAGCAAATATATAATTAATATAACATAATATAAAAACAAATAGAATATATTTAAATGTAAGCATATATTCATATGTAAATGCATGTATATATGTATGTTTTTTACATTAAATTTAAAAAATTAAAATATATAATATCATACAGTGCTTTTTTGCCTTTCAAAAATAATTTTTAATGATACCTTGCAAACATGAAGGGCTATCTTTGAACCACTCTCCTACTTTCTACCTCTGTCATTATTTTTGTTACCTTTGATATTAATTTAATAAAATTAATTTAATTAAGTAATTTGACCTCAGTTTCTTCATCTGTAAATTGAAGAGGGCTATGTGGTGTGTGTGTGTGTGTGTGTGTGTGTGTGTATGTTGGCTGGTCAATAGGATCCCTTCTAGTTTTAAAGCCATAATGCTCCTGCCTCTGGGCTTCTGTGAACTATCCCTCACCTTTCTCACCTTGATTCTGAATAGGTATGAACCTCTTCAGCAGTTCTTACATTAACTATTGAAAATATTACTTAATTTCATGAATTTCATGAAGATATCTCTTAATTTTAGCTCACAGTTTTAGAGATGAGGAAAAGCACAGTGGTTAATTCAGGCAATAAATGGATTAGGCTTCAGATCTCACCTCTGATGATTACTATTGTGTAAGTAGGCAATTTCCTGCACCTCATCTGTAAAATGAGGAGGTTGCACGGGGTCAGGGTTTTTATCTTTTTTGTGTCCTGGACCGTAGTCTGGGCAAGCACAGGGACCCCTTCTCAGAATCATTTTTGAATGCATAAAATACACAAGTAAAAGGAAACTATTTTTTTCTGTCTTGATATCACCCCCCCAACCTGAAGGTCTAGGGATCAGAGGGAGGAGGGACAATCAGGAAGAAGGAGCTTCTGCCCAGCTCAGGGGCTCCATCGTGGCTCCACAAGGGATGGACACCTCTGCCTCCTGGCGGGTGGGTTAGTAATCAGTCCCCTTTGGGAGGACGGCTGTCTGCCTTGGGCCCTCCCTCACCCAGCCCTGGGTAATCATCCCTCAGTCTGAAGGAGGGACCATTCTCCCTGCAGAGTTTGGGGATGGCTCCCAGGAGACTTCCTAAGTGGCCTCCTCCCAGCATGCTCTCCTTCTGTGGAGCCCTGCAGCTAAGGGCTCCTCATACCAGGCTGCCACAGGTGCCCAGGCTGCCGCGCGGCGTCACTGGGTATAAAACGGCGCACTCTGGGGGCACATCCTCCCACTCCCTTACTGGTCAGCTTCTCAGGGGCTGGTGTCTCCACCTTCCCCTCTTAGGACTTCTGGGGATTCCACCTGGGCGACAGAGAAGGATGATGGATGGAAAAGGATTGTTTTACTGAAATGATGCTTAGGGAAAAAACAATGATGGGACTTTGCCTTAATGGGGACCTCAAAGTACCAAAAACATGCACCACAGAACACACAACACCTTTATAGACTAATCCAGTGGTTCTCACACTTTTGTTTTCAGTATCTTTATCCTATTAAAAATGATTGAGGATCTCTCCAAAGCCTTTTTGGATTTATCTGGATTATATTCATAGACATTTACCATATTGGAAATAAAAACTATTTTTGAATTTGTAGACCCTCTAAAAGGGTTTCAGAGATCCCCAGGATTCTCTAGACCATACTTTGAGAACCACTGGACTAAACCCTCATATTCTTGTAATCTGTGGCCCCAAACCAGAGCTCTGGCTTTATCTGCAATCTGCAGTCTCAGTTGCAATCAATCTCTCTCTCCTTCCCTCCATCCCTTCATCCTTCTGTCTTTGTCTCTGTCTCTCCTTTCTGTGTCTGTCTCTCATTCTCCCGCCCCTTCTCTCTTTTTCTCCCTTCTTCCCTCTCTCTCTCTCTCTGTGTGTCTGTCTTTCTGTCTGTCTGTCTCTCTTTCTCTCCCCCCCCCCTCCCCAAGGTCTGGCTGGCTGTCCCTTGTCTCTCATTCTCTCTCTCCCCCTCCCCCGTCTCTGTCTCTCTGTCTCTCCTTGGCTGGTGTCCATACCCAGAGCTTCTCCCAATGACCTCTGGAAGCCTTGCTGTTCTTGTGGTCAGCTTGATTGGTCAGATACTTTTCCTAAGAGCCAGATCAGATTTACCTCTTTGCAATTTCCCCCCATTGTTCCTGGATCTGTCCCAGAGGGCCTGAGTCGGTTTAATAATCCCTTTTCCATATGATAGCAATTTATCTACTTTCCAAGCTTAAAATTTCCCAATTCTCTCAACAAGCCTTGTAGCATGAACCAGACACTTCTCATGTGGCTGCCCTCCCTTAGGCCCTCTCCAAATTAGCGATATTCTCCCTAATATGCCGTGGTGGGACAGCCCCTGCTCTCGAGGAGCTCCCACCTTAATTAATGATCACAGACCCTCTGAGATCTCCTTGTGGACCCCATGTTTTGTTGTTTTTCAGTCGTATCTGACCCAACTTGGGGTTTTCTTGGCAAAGATACAGGAGTAGTTTGTCATTTCCTTCTCCAGCTCCTTTTACAGAGGAGGAAATAGAGGCAAACAAGATTTAGTCATTCTCCAGATGGGACGGAGCAGAGCATTTTACAACGGCACAATAATCTCCCAGTCCCAGCCCCGCTATCTCTTCTAGGGGAACCAGAGTTTGCATGGGCTGCCATAATCACACCGCTGATTCCTATTTTATTTTCATCCCAATAAAACTCCCAACAATCAACAGGAGTTTAGTCCCATCTTCATTTTGTGTTCATAAAGCCGATTTTCAGAAGCCCTGATGTTGCCTTTACATTTGTTCCTATTAAATTTCCTCTTCTTACAACCAGTCCAATATTTCAATCTTCAGTCGTGGGAAGTGGGAGAGAATTGTACTGCACTGTTGGAACTTAGCCCCGTGTGGCTGGGACGCTGGACCACTTCTTGTTGCTTAGGGAACCCTCGTGCTGACCAGAAACCCAGTCAGCTCCAAAGATTGATCAAGAAGTTTTCTCCCTGGATTAAGTCATCCAGATTTCTTTATCTGAAAACTGGTCCCTAACTGGCCAATCAACTAGCGTTGCCAGGCTCCTTTGGTTATACATATTCTAGGAAGGGGGCCCTAAGTTTCATGGGATTTATAGCCCCTGGTATAAACGGAAGGTAATCTCAGAAGGGCACCGGGGGGAAGGAGGGAAGGAAGTTGGTGGTGAGGATATTAGGAGAGGCTTCCTGAGGAAACTGGGGTTTGATGGAGTCTTGAAGGAAGGCTGAGGGAAGAGGAATGGCACACCAGGCATGGGGAACAGCTAGTGCAAAGGCAGGGAGGTCAGAGATTGGAATCTCATGTGTGGGGAAACAGCAATAAGCTAACGTGGCTGGGGTGTGGAGTGAGTAGGACGGGGTAAAGCATAAAAAAGCCTGGTTGGAAGGCAAGGGGCCACGTTGGGAAGGGCTCTAGCTACCAAACAGCAGAGTTTTCCATTTGACCAGAGGTAACAGAACCATAGAGAAAGATGATTTCAATTTTGCCTACTGCTTTGTATGGTTAAAGACCAGAGCAGCTACCTCAGTTTCTTCCTGGAAGCAGAGGGGAGTCACAGATGATAAATGAGTACAGACCCTAAGGGCTGTTGGGGTTCTTATAGTAGCAAGGTGAGCTCAGGTGGTCACGGAAAATGTCATGGGGATGACTGGACCCTGAGGACGGAGTTAGGTAGAGACTAGACAGGGGAAGGTCTGCCAGGCAGAGGGCACAGCTTGAGCAAAGGCGTGGAAGCAGAAACAGGAAAAGATCTGCAGAGTCGGCAGTAATCTGGCTGGACTGGAAGCGGGTTTGGGTGCACAGGTGTAGGGGGAGATAGGTTTGAAACCTAGACTGACATTGTGGGAAGAGCCTAGAATGCCGGGATAAGGAAGGATGGGCCGATGGGACCTGAATGGAGTCAGAGGGAGTGGAAATGGCATTTTGGGATACTGAGTCTGTCAGCAGGTGAGTAGAGTCAGAGCCCCTCATAATTCCAGAACTTTTCCCTTTACAAACAGAAAGGAGGAAATGATCTGGGGCACCCAACAGCCCCTTGGGAACCAGATCCAAGCTGGTATCTAGAACGTCAGGATACAAATTCTTCTCCTGGATTATAGGGTTGTGCATTCACAATGGCACACGCGCCCGGCTCCTTCCCCCCTGGGACAATGACCCTGGTCCTAGGGGATGTGAAGATGGCCAGAGCATTTTCCTCGAGGGAGGTGGTGCAAGAAAGATTTCCATTTAACAGATGGGCAAACTGAGGCTCATGGGCCGCTGGCCAAAAAGCTGGAGAATGTTGGAGCTGAGTGCTCCTAGCTCCAAATGCAGGGTTCTTTCACCCATATACCATAACCAAGATTCAAACTTAGACTGGAAAAAAAAACAAACCCAAAAGCTATGTTTTTCTATCAGTCTCCTTCCTACCTCCTTCCTCACCTTGACCTCTTGCCTTCCTTCAAAACTCGGCTCAGGGGAAGCTGTAGTGGATGGATATAGGGGAGTCAGGAGAACCTGAGTACAAATGTGCTTTCAGATACCGGTGTGTGATCCTGGCCAAGTCACTTAATTCTGATTTCCCACTAAAAAGGGAAAAAACTCAGTTCAAATCTCTTCTTTTACAGGAGGTCTTTCCTGATCTCCATGGCTAGAGACTTTCCTCTAAAACTGTCTCCCATTTATACTTATAATTATATATATATAATTGTCAATATAATAATAATACAAAGTGGTTTAAGACATGCAAAGGGCTTGTAATTCATTCGATCCTCACAGCAAGGAGTTGTTATGGCTATTTTACAGATGAGGAAGCTGAGGCAGAGAGAAGTTAACTGACTTGCCTATGGTCACGCAACTAGTAAGTAACTGAGGCAGATTGAACTCGGATCTTCTTGACCTGAGCTCCCTCCCACCGTATGTATCCCATTTACATATTGTTTTCCCGTTAGAATGCAATTTATTGGAAGTCAAAGACTCTTTTTCCTTTTCTTTATAATTCTAGTGCTTAATACAGTGTCTGGCAAACAATAAGCATTTAATAAATGCTTATCCATCACTAGAGGGGTGAAGCACAAAGTTTAAACATCTGCTTAATGCTACGCAATTCTTCAGGCCAGCCTTAGCCAGAGATTCTTTTATCTTGGATTTCTTTACACCTGTCTCCACTTTCTAAGTTGCTCAGACACTCTCATTTTTCTCAGAGTAAAATATTTGGGTAAATATATTTGGGAAAAAAACAAAAAAAAAATAAGATAACATGTGACTAGTCTGAAAAATTGGGTGGTCATTGCCACCATGATGCTGATCGCATATAACCACCTACCACATTTCATTTTTAAAGCCCTTTCATTGTTCTTTTCTTTCTTGTGAATTGTTCCCTTTTGATCTGATTTTTTTTGCACAACATGACAAATGTGGAAATATATTTTTAAAAATTGCACATATTTCACTTATATTACTTGCTGTCTTGGGGACGGGGGAGGGAAGGAAAAAAATTTGGAACGCAAAGTTTTACAAAAATGAATGTTGAAAACGATCTTTACATGTATTTGGAAAACTAAAATACTGTTTAAAACCCTCTGCTTTTTGTTGATCACTTTTCAGTACATTTCCACTATGGATCAGACACTCTCTTAAAGCGGGACATTCTACTCAAGTCTTGTCTGATGGATTTGCCTTTTTTTGTATTCCTAGTCTTTAGCCCTGTCCCTGGTATGCTGAAGGCTCTTAATAAATGCTTACTGACTTCACAATCTCTCCAATGGGAGGACGGCATGGCGCTGTTCCATTGTCTTTTGGAAACATCCAAGGGCACGAAGCAGTTGGGCGCGAAGCAGAGTCACCTTTCAGAATACTGTTTTGCTCCCCATCATGGCTTCTCCTTCCCAAGGACCTTTTGGGTTCTAGAGCTCCTGTCCAGTGACCTATGGCTGGGGGTTTCTCAAAGTCACGGGCTGGGCTTTCTATTTTTTTTTTTTTTTTTAATTTCCTGTACTCTAAAACCTTCACTAAAGGCTGACCAGCTTAAACGCCCTTCTGTATAGTTAAGGTCACTTATCTTGGAGGTCACACGCCGTCCCGGACTTCCAGGATCTCAGCCCAGTGGTATGATTGTAATTCACTTCCCTGGCTCCGGCACCTCCGAGCTTCCCATCCCTGGGTATGGGAATCAGGAAAGGGTCTGGGCCTGGGCTCTGGGGTAGCCATAAGAGCCATTTCCTTCTCTGGACCTTAGTTTACTCTTCTCTAAAATGGGAGGGCCGGACCGGACGATGCTAGGAGGGCCCTCCTCTGCCGCTTTTGGCCTGAGAAGTCCATGATCCTCCAGAATGGTTAGCAGGGGCTGGAGTGTTTTTATTTTTTGAAACCGATTCTTGGTCTAGGCAGCTCCCGATTTTTAAGCTGGCAAACTGAGCAGTCCCGCTCGACACTTCCCAGATGCTCCCCTGGTCTATTTATAGAGAAGGAAAACCTACGTGCTTAGCTTGGCGTGGCCCGGCTTCTCAGCGGCTCGCCTCCCCCCAAAGTCAAGGACAGCTGAGTGGGTTGTTCAAGGATACCCAGACGGAGAGCATCTCCCGAGCCGCAGGCGGGGCTTTGGACCTTCCGGTGACTAACGGGCCGCCCTGGGGCCTCAGTCACATTTCTGGGCCCGGCCAGAGGGACCCTCCTCCACCCCGACCCCAAAGGGCTGGAGGACAAACCTCCCTGGGCCAAACACAGCTTGTTTGTCCACCCGCAATTTACCCTTCCTGGGGCTGCATTTTGAAAAGTGCTCATTTGTGCTCTTCACATCAACTCAAATCCACTGTGGTGATTAATTATACTCGGGTAAATGTCAACTTCCTGAGGGGGGACAGTCTCATTTTCTTGGCACTCGGTGCCAAGTTCACTGTCCAGTATACAATAGATTAATGTGGTTACGGACTGACTGATGGAAAAGAGTATGATGTTTCTGCCCGGCTGCGAGCCAGGTCTGGAGTCAGGAGGACCCGAGTTCAAATCCAGTGTCAGACTCCCCAGCGGCGTGACTCTGGGTAAGTCACTTACTCTGGTTTGCCTCAGTTTTCTCATCTGTGAAATGAGCTGGAGAAGAAAATGGCATCTTTGCCAAGAAATCCCCTAAATGGGGTCCCAGAGAGTCAGACTTGACTGAAATACAGGACAACAATAATAAAGGAATCTTAGAGAGGTCGACACGGCGGCACAGCAGAGTGGATGGAGGCAGGAGGAGCTGGATTCCGACCAGACAAGTGGCTGAGCCTCTGGGTGTTCTGGGGACCTTAATAGGACCACACTTGTTGAGAAGGTGGTGTTGACCTGCATTGTGGAAGGGGCGTTTCTTGATGCTAAAGTCACACTTCTTTTTCATGGAGCAGCCAGATCACAGCAAATACTAATCTAGAGCCAGAATAAGGACTTAAGTTCTGGCCCAGATCCTTCCTGGCCCCGTGCTTCCGGCCAGCTCTGTCCCAAGGTCTCAGTCACACTTTCCCCAAATGTGAAACGGGGACAGACTGACAGCAGCCACCTCGGGGTTCGGGAGGCACAAATGAATGAACACACTTATGTAAATCACTCTGCACACCTCACTACACCATGAAAATGCCAATTACGGTTATCAATCAATACTAATCATTATTATAACACTTATAAAATTCCTTGCCATATACATTTTGGCCCTTAATTACTCCTGGTCTCTTCCAGAGCCAAGTCTTATGACCCTGTGATAACCTCAAAGGACAACTTTGGAGAAGTGTCAGGGATTGTCAGGCATTTGAGTCCCATCCTTTATTCACTGATTCATTGATTCAACAAATATTTACAAAGCAGAGATTTTGTATGAGGCGCCAAAGGATGAAAACATTAGGTCTGTGTCCTGGGTAATATCCTATAATAATAACTGTGCAGACCCACTCAGAGCCCACCCACTCAAGAGCAAAACCATGCCCGGAGAAGACAAACCCCAGCGTGGAACAGCCTGGCAGTGACTCCGCAGCCCCGCACTGAGCTAGGCTGACTCTCAGGAGCCGAAGGAGCAGAATCGGGCTGGTTTCCTGACCAATATGGAGCACGGCCCACACCGGCTTTGGGCTCCTTGGCAAAGCAGCAGACAGAAAGGCCCCAGGCACGTCACTGGTGGCGGGCAAGCCCCCTCTCCCCTCTCGGGGTCTCCTCTGTCTGGTTTGTGAGGGAGAGTCCATCAACAAGCAGGATTAAGTGCTGAAGTTCTGTGGTACATGCAAAAATCTATATACACACAGAAAAACACACACACACATATAAATCTCAAGGCAGAGTTTTTATCATGGTTCACTTGTGACCAATTCTGTGACCCCATTTGGGGTTTTCTTGGCAAAGACACTGGAGTGCTCTGCCATTTCCTTCTTCAGCCCATTTGACAGATGAGGAAACAGCTTGCTCAGGATCACCCAGCTGGGAAGTGTCTGAGGTGGGATTCCAACCCAAATCCTTCATCTCCTGATCCTTCTCTCTGCCTCTGTAACATAAATGTCGGAAGGGCACAAAGGAGACATGACAGCCTCAAAGACAATTTGAAGGGTGCGTGTGTGTGTGTGAAGACTCGGAGGAAGCATCTTAACCCAACTTTAAAAGAAGAAATGTATTTTAAAAGTGATGAGGAAGAGGGAATGTGTGTGTGTGTGTGTGTACACATATGTAGAAATACTATTTACACATATGGACACAACATGTGTGTCATGTGTATATATTGTGTGCATAATATACATGTTATATACATATATGTAGAAATACTATTTACACATATAGATACAATATATGTATTGTGTGTATATGTTGTATGTATAATATACATGTATACACACATATATGTACACACATATATTATATATATATATATATATTTTTCCCCCCTCACATGAGGGATGGTGTGCAAAGAGCAGCAGCAAGAGGCGCCTGCTATTCTGGGTGCAGGAGCGGTGCTCGCAGTCCAGGGTGGGTGGAATGTAAAGTGTGTAGAGCGAGTAGGAAATGAGGGCAGAGCCAGTTTGGGGAAGCTCTTGAACGCCAGGCTAAGGAGAGCCAGTTTTATCCCATATACCAGGGCTGCTTAAGCTTTTTTTTAACCCCTTTCCTCTTGAGAAGTTTTTACATGAACTCAGGTATAAAGATGTTTAAATGGGTATATTAAAAAAAAAACATTTACTGAAAATAAATAATAATTTCACATCCTCCCATTCCATTATGAGACTCCATATGGGGGGGTTTAAGAAGTTTACAAAGCTGGATGAGGTCATATATAGGAAAGATTATTTTGGCAACTGGGGGAGGTTGGGCTAGTGAGGAAAGGTTGGATTAGGGAGATCTTCTCGGAGGCAAATAATCCAGGTGATAGAGGCTGCACTAGGGCTGCAGTCGGGAAGAAGGGCAAGGAAAGGGGTCGTGGTTATCGCGGCGGCGCAACGAGCAGGACGCAGTGACCGACTGGGTGTGAGGAGGGCTGATGAGGGTGACTCCAAGATCTGGAACTTCCACATCTGCTCATACCAGTAGAAATAGGGAATTGGAAGGGAGAGAAAGGCATTTTTTTCAGGGTTTTTTTTTAAAAGCGGTCTCTAGAAAAATATTATTATTTGTATATCTTGATTTTGTAGTCCTTAGTATTAGACTCACATGATTTGGAGATGGATGGAAACTTAGAAAGCAGCCGGTCCAATCCTCTCCCTTCACCGATTAAAAAAAAAAGACCAAGTTCCAGAGAAAGGAAATGCTTTGCCCCAAATCAAACACATAGTTAAGTAATTGAACTGGGACTTTGAATCCAAATCTAACCCCAGATCTAGTATTCTCTAACTTTAATTGCCCAGAAAAAAAAGTGATTGCATTAAAACACACATGCACACAATTTTTTTCCTTAACCAGGAGTTTCAAAATAGCACAGTCCCAAACATCCCCGGCCCCAACCAAATATGGCTTGGCTGCTGGTTGTCAGGCTTCCCAGGGCTCCACATTCTGTCTCCAGGGAAGGAGTCAGACACGTTAAAATGGAGTCCATATTCCAAAGAAACCCTGGGAAAGGAGGTTTATTATCACATGTCAAGCTCATTTAAAAAACATTCCCAGAGGTTCCCAGAGGACCACTGGTGTTCAGTGGTGTCCAACTTTTCACGACCCATTTGGGGTTTTTGTGGCAAAGGTACTGGAGGAGTTTGCCAGTTCCTTCTCTACTCATTCCTCAGATAAGGAAACTGAAGCAAATAGAATAAAGCGACTTGCCCAGCTACTAAGTGTCCGAGACCGGATTTGAATTCAAATGCTCCTGACTTGAGGACCCGTATTCTATCTATTATATCACTGAGCTGCTCTAAGGGATAGAACCCCAATTCTGCCATCCCCGACTTCTTTCTGATTCCAAAACATGAGGGATAAGTAGAGAGAATTAGTTGGTCACTATTTCCTTGCTCCAAATTGAATGGTGGTCTCTGAAGTCCCACCCAGCTCTGATTCCATGAGCCTATATCCTAGCAGGGCCTGTTTCCTCTAGCCATCAAGGATGCCAGTTTCCTGGATTATCGTTGTAGCTCCTCAGCTAGCCTTGCTTTCTAACCCGTGGAAAGAATATTAGGTCTAAGAGGAGAAGTACACATTCTCCAACAATTCTCTCAAAAGTTCACTGGAGTATCAAAGGCCCAAAGGATTAGCCCTCCAGGAATGATTGTGCCCCTCCACTGGGCCACGATGCTACACTAGGCTTATGGTTTCCTTCGGTTAGACAAGCAAGGACATTTATTACAGCAGGGGTTTGGGGCAGGGAGAACTTACCACTGTCTCTTATAAAGAGATCTCCCCCCCCCCCCAAGCTATCTCCAGTCTGTTGAGGAAGCTGGAAGGGGGACAGGGCAAAGAGGGTCACAGGGTACAGGGTCAGAGAGAGACAGGAACAGAGGGCTGTGGGCAACAGTTCCTTACTGTCCTACTTCCGTGCACTGGTATAGAGGAAAGTCTCCTTCAATGGGACAGAAAAAAATGTGAACGAGTATTATTAACGTGGACTCAGTCTCCCACCTCACTGCACAGTCAGGATAATAGAGGCCAGAATGTTACTACTCTAGGGAAAAGCCAATGGGAAGAACATCGGGTTGGGGGTCAAAGGACTCAAGCGGGAATCTCAGCTTGGCCATTTACTGGGGCAGAGACCAGGCAAAAATCGCTTTCCCCAACTGGGGCTCAGTTTATTCAATTATAAACTGAGAAGTTTATATGATCACTTAGACCCCTCCCAGCTTGAAGTACAGTGATCAGGGCAAAGGGATGAAGAAAAAGGAAATGGTGGCTAAAGCCGGGGCCTGTGCCTGCTACAGACTGGGCAGTCAGAAAAGATAGCCGGAAGAGCCAGCTAACCCCATTATTCTGTTAACTCTTTATGACCCAGGGACCACAGCACGCCGGGCCCTTTTGTCCTCCACCATCTCTTGAAGTTCATGTTCGTTGTTCCCTTAAAGCATTTTACAAATGTTAACTCATTTTATCACCAGTGTGTGCTATTCTTATATAACCCTTTTACAAATAAGGAAACTGAGGCAGAGATTAAGGGACTAGTCAAAGATACAAAGGCAGTAAAGTAAATGTCAGAGGCCATGTTTGAACTCAGGTCTCACTGACTCCAGGCCCTGTACTCTATAAGGTGCACTTCCTAATCAGCTTTATAACCGATAGGGGACACATCCCCCACTGTGACAAGCCACCCACCTGGGAAGGGGTTTGGCTCAGAGCTGATTGGACTGTGGGCAGTAATACTCACATTACTCTCAAGTCAGTGAAGTTGGAAAGAAAAGTGTTAAATGAACAAAGAATCAGAGACTGTTAGAACCATTAGAACATGAATAGAGAGAGAAAGAAGAGAGGGAAGGATGGAAAAAGGGGGCAAAATAGAGAAGTTTAGGAAGATGGAAAGAGAAAGGGAAAGGGGGAGGACAGGGGGAAATGGGGAGAATAGGGAAAAAGGGGGAGAGAGGAGGAAAGGAGGACAGACAGAAAGAGAGAAAGGGGGAATGGGGAGAGAGGAAGGGAAAGGTGAGAGGGGGAGGAGAGGAAATATACAGAGAAAGGAAGGAGGAGAAGAGGGAAAATGTGGGAAAATAAAGAGAAAGGTGGGAAGAGGGATAAAGAGATTGGGAGGTGGGGAAAGAAAGAGAGAGGGGAAAGGACAAGAGAAAAAGAGGATAGGGAAAGGAGAAGAGAGAGAGGTAGAGACACAGAAACAAAGAGGGAAACAGAGAGAAGGGGAGAAAGATGAAAAAGAATCGGTGAAAAAGAAAGCTGGAGAGAAAAAGGGAGAGGAGGGAAGAGTGGAGATGGAGGGAAGAGTGGGGATGGAGAGAAGCGTGGAGATGGAGAGAAGAGAGACAAAGAAAGGAGGGAGAAGGAAAGAGATATATGGAGGGGGAGAAAAGGGGAAAAGAGAGAGGAGGGGGAGAAGGAAAGGGAGAAAAGGAGAAGAGAGAGAGAGAAAGAGAGAGAGAGAGAGAGAGACAGACAGACAGACAGACAGAGACAGAAAGAGATACAGAGAGACAGAGAGTCAGAGCTACCATTATTTACATTTTAAGCTGACAGGTGCCTGAAAGAAAAATATTTATTTATTTGGACTAAGTAAAAGAGGCCATCCTTTGCCTCAGTTGCTACATAGCCTTAATCACTAAATGGGTGTGACATCAGTCAAAATGAGACCTGTTGAGGATTTTAGCCTAAAAAGGCCCCGGCCTCCCATTTCATTCAGGGCCATTTCCAGTTGTCCTGATTTCTATCTGGCCACTGGACCCAAACGGTTCTGGAGGGGAAAGTGAGGCGGGTGACCTTGCACAGCCCTCCTTCACTTCAATCCAATTCACTTGCGTGTCCCAGAACCACCTCCCCGATGCCACGGGCCTCTTGGAGAACGAAGGACAAACAACAACCTTGTGACCACACTGACTGCAGGCTAAATTACATTCCTCCACAAATGTGATAAAAAGCCAGACCAAGCACCCAAGGCACAGCATAAGACAGAGAGCCTATTAGGTGGTTTTTGAAAGTTTGACAAAGTACCTTGTCTCCACCAGCCCTGGGGAGCAGACAATCCTATCTCCCATTTTACAAACCGCAGCCCTGAAAAGTTAAATGATTTGCCAAGGTTACAAAAGGAGCCAACAGGCAGATGTGATATTTAAAATGACTTGCCCAGGGTCTCCAGAGCTGGAATTCAAGGCCCCCTGGATCCTAGCCCAGTCTCCTTTCTATTACATCATTCACATCACAGTATTTAGATGTAACATTCAAGAGAGCCCAGAGGCCTTTTAATCTCCCCTCCTTGTTTCAGAGAAGAAGAAGGGCTAGGAGAAGCTAAATGAGTTATCCAACATCACCCAGATATTTTTCTTTTTTTTTTTTTTTTGCCTTTATTTAAAAACTTGATCTATACATTGTGCCTTTTTCTTTTTTTAAAATACATATTGCTTTATGAATCATGTTGGGAGAGAAAAATCAGAACAAAAGGGAAAAACCATGGGAACAAAGAAAAACAACAGAAAAAAGAAGTGAGCATAGCATGTGTTAATTTACATTCAATCTCCATAGTTCTTTTGTTGATGGCAAGTCTATCTATTAGGATTGCTTTGGGAACACCCAGATATCTAACACCTAAACATCTAAATTCAAACTCGGCTCCTTATTCCCAAATCCAACACTCTTTCTCTGACAGTACACTTCACAAAGTGAATGTAAACCTTTAAAGGGTAAGGACAATTTTTGCTCTTTTTCTTGGTATCAGCAGCACTTAGCAAATGCCTGTTGATTGATAATCGCTCTCAGTGTTTGTCCACTCCCACACCAAAGACATAAAAAAGTTCCGTTAGGCTTTGTATCTCATAAAGATACTTACTTGAAGTACACAATGAATTTTTGGGATATTTCTCATCCAACCATGCCATTAATAAGGAAAGAAAAATACAGCGAGGTCCCCATTTCTGGGAATAATTACTCCTCTGAAGTGGTTAAATGTATTCCATTTTGTACTATTTGAAATTACAATTATGTAAAATATGGTAATTGGTTCCAGCCCAGTGGAACTGTGCAGTGTAAATTCTAATAATGTGATCACTTCAGAGGATTTAATATTCACACTATCAGGACCCTCTGTGTCCCCAAGCTAGACCCAGGAACCCCAATTCCCAATAAATAAATAAGCAGGGGATCATTCTTCCCCCAGTTGTTGCAATCTAACAGTTGTACTTAAGCTCCAAAATATCAATTCTTGAAAGTGCAATAGCCTGCAATGACAATCAGACTATCATTAGCCAGAGAGAATGTCCTTCTCCATCACTGACTTCGGTTCTAAGAACGCTGCCATGCTCATCTTTGGAAAGCCCCAGAACCCCCTTTCCCATCCTCCCACATTTAATATTACCTAAAAACTAGAGAAACTGCTCATGAACCTATTTCCATTCAATGAGAAGAAAAGGAAGTGAGATTGGAGAAACAAGTGGTAGGGAGATCAGACGAGAGAGGGAAGAAGGGAGGCCTTCCTAGCAAATTCCTTTTGTTTTAAAAGAGGATTGCTTGAGCTTCCCCCATTTTGGAATTTCATGCCCTGCGTGTGGAGGAAGGTTTCTCTCTGCCAGAGAGGTGGGTAAGCTGGGGAAAAGGGCCCGGCCATTGCCAGTGATCAATCTCCACTCTTGTAGTCCCTCCCTCCCCATCTTATTAGCTTGCTCATTCACTCTTGATTTAATTTTAATATCCAAAAAATCTTTCCTGGCAGAGAGGGAGAGAAGAAAAAGGGAGAAAGAATACAATACTTCTGCCCTCATTTTATGGGAGGACCAGTATCAGTAAACAAAAAATGGCAGAGCTGCTAAAGGTTCTGGATGGTTTTGTCTTTGGATCTCTCCCACCAGGTCATTAGTTTCTTGGGTTGATATTCTTAGGCTGAGTACACATGTGTTGGCTCTGGGAGAGGGAACCAGAAGGGTCCTGGAAGGTGGTATATGGAATCTCTGATTACCAAAGCTGGATAATCCCATAAATCCCACCAAGTCACTCAGTCTCATAGCCAGGAAATCCCGTTTCCCTGGAAGTTATTCAGATTCTGCTCACAACAAGAAACTTTTTTCCTTAAAAAACATAGTGATTGGGGTGATATTTGTAAAGACATTTACAAAATTTTAAAGTGCTAGATAAAGACTACCTATGGAAAAGGCTCAGAACACAGAAGCCTCTGGGGAAGGGGGTGGGGAAGAGGCAATGGTAACCGGGGTGTCCAAGACACCGGCCCCCTTAGTTTCCAGTAGCCAGCAGTGGATCTTACTCTTTCATGTTGGCGACATTCTCAGAGGAGTCACATTCGAATCCTGACCCAGACAATGACTTAGTTGGGTGATCCTGGCTGATCACGCCCTCTCTGTGCCAGTTTCCTCCTATGTAAAGTGGGGATAATCCTCTCTCACACCAAAGAAGCACCAAGTAAGATGACACATATAGAACATGTTAAATGACATTAAAACGCTAGCTATTATTCTTATTTGATGTGCACACATGCTGGAACCTGAGATTCCTCAGGGGTTGAGACAACATTTTTCACTTTCATGTCTGCTGTTCTCTCCTAACAGCTGCTTGATAACGTTTGGATTTAATTTAGATAAATACAAAAGGAAGGATGGAGAAGAGCTGAAAAAAGTCCAATAGCCAGGGACGGCCAAGTTCATTTGCCGGCGCCAACTAACGCCCCGTTAATGATTGCTGTCGGTAAATGACCTTTCTGGTTACCAGCCTTCCTTTCCCCAATCTATGCTCCTCTTCCTCACGGCCTCCGACCTTAGAACAAATACCACACAATTTCTCCCCGGCCCCCAACGTCCCCCAGAAAAGCACGCCGGCTTTTAGAGCAGTAAGGGCCGGCTAGCACCTAGGACAGAGCACCTAAGACAGGGCGCCTAGGACAGGGCTCCTAGGACAGGGCGCCTAGGACAGGGCTCCTAGGACAGGGCGCCTAGGACAGAGCGCCTAGGACAGGGCGCCTAGGACAGGGCTCCTAGGACAGGGCGCCTAGGACAGGGCGCCTAGGACAGAGCACCTAGGACAGGGCGCCTAGGACAGGGCTCCCGGCTAGGGCAGGACCAGGGAACTAGCAAATGCAAAGGCTAAGTAATTAACCTTCCGCATCCCCTGAAAGAGACCAGAGTTAGGGTCAGTGAGAAATCTCACACACACGCACGCACATACACACATACGCCTGGAACTGTCACATTTACCTGTTAACAACTCTATCTTATGGCCCAGGACCTTCATCTCCGCGATCCCCGCCCACAACAGGTGCCCGGGAGCGTCAGGGGCGAAGCTGCAGGAGAGGCGGCGGAGTCTCCGAGGGGCGGCCGGGAAGGGGCAGCGAGCAGCGGCGCCCGGCGGTGCCCGGCCCGAGGCGAGGCGGCAGGCGCGGCCGGGAAGGGGCAGCGAGCAGCGGTGCCCAGCGGTGCCCGGCGGTGCCCGGCCCGAGGCGAGGCGGCAGGCGCGCGGCGAGCGCCCGGGGAAGCCGGCTGCCCGACTACTCAATGCGGCTGAGGCTGAGTAGCCGCCTCGTGGGCTTTCCAAAGAGGAGCCGCCAATTGCAGGAAAGCGAATCCCCGAAAGGCGGCTGCCACCTGGCCCCGAGGATGGGGTGAACTGGGGGGAGGAGGAGGTGGGGTGACGACGAAGCGAGCTCAGCCGCAGCCCGGGAAACCAACCCCCGCACCTCCCCACCCGCAACAGAGGAGGAGACTTCTCCGCGCGTCCCGTCCCCGGCGTCGGCACCGAGGAGCAGCCGCGAGTGGCGTCCGCGCACAATGTCACCCGGCAAGCCCGAGCCGGCGCCGGCCCCACCCCGCCCCCGTCGCCGCCGCCCCCAAAGCAGATGGGTGCCTTCTCTCCCGGAGAACAATGGCGGGGGAGGGGGTGGGCGCGGGGCTGGGAGCGGGGCGAGCCAAGGAAAGAGAGAGCGAAGGAGATACCGGCCCCGTCGGGCTGCGCGGGCGGGCGCGCGGGGCCGGGGTGAGGGGCTGGAACCCGCCGACTGCCCAGACGAGTCCCACGCGCGGCGGCGGGAAAGCTCCGAGCCCGGGGGCTGGGCGGCGCTAACGGGCCGCGGGAGGGACATCGGGGAGGGCGAGGCAGGGCTGAGCATCTCCTCCCGAGGTCTGGGACCCAGGGGAGGGACGCATTGTCGGGGCGTGAGTTCCCCCACGAGAAGCGGAGGGAACCGGGGTGTCCTAGTGGGGTTCTGAAGGGAAGAAGGGAGACAGCCACAGACTTACCCGCTCACTGCCCCTTAGCCGCCGCCGCCCTCCTCCTTCTCCTCCTCCTCCTCCTCCTCCTCCTCCTCCTCTCAGGTGCCAGCCCCCTAGGGGAGCCCCGGGTCCCCGCTTTCGGAGGCTCCCTTTCTCGCCTAGGGTGAGGGGCGGGGGCGGAGCAATCCAGGTGTGTGCGGGGGGCCGCAGTTGACCGAGAGGGGAGGAGGGCGCAGGGACAGGGTCTGGTGTGGACGCTCCAGGGGCTGTCAGGGGCTCCCGGAGCCTCCTTCGGCTGCTCGGGGAAGGCTTAGGGCCTGGGGGAGAGAGGCGGCTACGTGGCCGGTTTAAATGGGGGCTGCACCACTGCGTCAGGGTGGGGAGGGGGCAGGGGAGAAGGAGGCTCCCCCGGCTACGGACTAATCAAATGCTGCAGCCAGCGGGGCAAGCCCGGGTCACAGGAACCCAAATCCGAGACCCCCCCCCCCCCCCCCCCGTTTCCCACCCCTTTTTCATTCCCCTCCCCTCCTGGTCATACTCCTCCCCGAGCTGGGGACTGCTGGGATATTTGCCTTTAGACACGGCAAGGGGAGGGGTCTCGTCTCCCTTCCTGGTCCCCGCTCGGGGCGATTCGGGGCCGAGTCCGAGCCCTGCCCCAGCCTGACCCGCCCTTGTGATCCCACGGGAGCGGCCCGAGGGTGTCGTCGGATTGCCTCGGGAGAGACGCCCACGCCGGCTGGCTTTGTTTAGAAGCCTAGGGTGGGCGGGGGCGGATGAGTCTTACTGGATGGTTGGAGACTAGGACCCACCCCCCCAGATCCTGCCTTCCCTGACTCCCCTCCTCTCGGTGGACTAGTCTGCTGGATGGAAGGTCCAGAAAAAAAGGCAGGGGAAGGGTTGTGAGGGAGGGAGAGGGGGGGCGGCCCCCAGAGGGGTCCCACAAGTCCATCAGCTTTTGTTTCAGGCCATTAGGGTTTTCCTCCACGATTTATTTCTTCCGGGGATGAAAGGATCCGTCTGGGGTGTCCTCATCCCTAAAGGCCCTCCTAGGACTAGGGCTGTTTCGAGGACGTGGAGATGGGATCTGGGGGGAAAAACACCCCCATTATTTTTACCCTGAGCTCATCCTATCCCAAAGTGTCCCATTGTCCTTGCCTAAAAGTCTGGGGAAAGCCGCCCCAGAGAACGGACCTTCTTGTGATTTGGAGAAAAGGGAAATGGGGAGAGCAGTTGGAGGAGCTGTCCTGGGAGCGAGGCGGCTCCCGCGCGCAGGACTCCTGAGCCCGAAGGAGTGGCCGGCGGTCCGGCCGCCTGCGGCTAACTGGGCAAAACGAACGCAGCTGGCTTTGTGTCCAAGGCCTGCCCCTGCCCTCGGCCGCTCGGCTCCCGGACCTCTCTGAAGTTTCTCGCAGCGTCTGGCCAAAGGATAGTGAAATGAATGCCAGAGCTCGGGCTGCTCCCGGCCTGGAGCCGGCTCGAGCCCTCACATGTCACAACAAACACGCCACGCTGCCTGTTTACTTAGCGGGTGTTCTCATTAAAAATGTCGCCACGTGATGGCTAGGAAAGGTAGACTCTTACGTCTTGCACAGTCTCCAGGCTCTCCAGTATTCCCGAGGAACTAAGGGGCCATTGAACATCCCAGCAAATCTACCTCTGCTTCATCTGGTGTTTGAGTCTCTGCTACCGCTTGGGACTTGGGGCATTTTCATTCTTTTATTGTTTTTTTTTTTTTTTTTCTGAGGCAGTTCAATGACTTGCCCAGAGTCACCCAGCCAGGAAGTGTTAAGTGTCTGAGGTCACATTTGAACTCAGGTCCTCCGGACTTCAGGTCTAGTGCTCTATCCACTGAGCCACCAAGCTGCGCCTCTTATTCATCTTTCAAAAATCCTTATTGTAATGCTGTATAAATATCATTGGCAAGGTCTAGATTCTTCCTCAGACTTTCTGGACGGATTATTAAATTGTTTTCCAAAGAATAAGCTAATAATGAAAATGATTCAGTGCGAGTGTCTGTGTCTATGTGTCTGTGAGATGCAGAATCTAGCTTTGTTTGTTGTCCCATAATCTAGCAGAATGGGCTAATTCACTCACTTTTTATAGGTTTGGGGAGGAAGTTCTAAATTTGCATTAACGACCTCTGGGACATTCAACAAATGGCAGATTTTAAAGGCATGTATATATACATATATATGTATATATATATATATATATACACACATATACATGTATATCTATATCTATATATGTTTGTGTGTGTGGCTATATATATCCATACACATATATTTGATTATTTCCCAATTACATGTAAAAAAACATTTGAACATTCCTTTAAGAAATTTTGAGTCGCAAATTCTCTTCCTTCCTCCTCCTTGAGAAGGCAAACAATTTTATTTTGATTATACGTGTTAAATCGTGCAAAATATCTTTCCACATTAATCCTGTTGCAAAAGAACATACACACAAACAAGGAGCTTTAAAAAAAAATCCAGCCAGAATCCTGCATGGAGCTTTTTGGCCCAATGGAATTGTTGCTGTTTGTCCTTGGTCCTGGAGGAGGGCCGTGACCTTTGGGAGATGATGCCATGACATGCAAGGGAGGATTTAAGGGAGGGAGGGCTGGGCAGAGTCACCAGCGTCACTCTCTCCTCCAGAGCCATGTGGGTCCAGTGGCAAGATCTAGATCAGGTTGACTGGAGATGGCCCTGGATGCAGTGGGAGACCTTGGCCTTTTTCAATACAATGGAATATTTGGAGTTGGAATAATCCACTCAGTTGGAATAACTCACCAAAGAAGACTCTTAATAATGCCATTATCTAACCTGGACTGAAGCTCCAGTGAATAGTGCCCCGGGCAGAAAGAAAGCCATTGTTAATTGATGTCTTTCCAGTAGTGACTGACTTTCCAGTAGTGAATGACTTCCTCTGCTGACATGAATGTTCTCCTTTGAAACAGATCTTAGAGTAGGTTTTATTTTGTTTTCAAAGGTAATAACACAGGAAAAACACCCCAAAGTTAGAGGGCCAAGTGACTTGCTAGTCCTTCCTGGTCTTGGAAGTGTCTCTCTACTTTGTCTTCCAATTGGCCGGATGAATGTTATTGTTGTTCATCATCCTTCACAAAGGTGATGGCTGGAGGTCACTGGCCTCTATTAACCTATAAAATGAAGTGAAGGACGCTTTCCAACTTTGGAGTAGGATAGGTCTCCACAGACACTCAGGTTCTGGGATTCTTAACCTAGGTTCTGTGAACTTGTTTTTATTATTTTTTTAATAGGTTGGTGACTATTTCAGTTTTTATTGGTTTCTTTTTTAATCTTATGCATTTTATTTTAGTCATTTAAAAAAATTTCCCTGCACTACCAAAGGGCTTTATGACTCAAAAAATATTAAGAATCTTTGTTCTAGTCTGTCGTCCCTCCCCCATTTGAAAGATGTCTTGATGACTTGCCTAGGGATCACAGATAGTAAGTAGCAAACTGGTATGCAAATCCCATCTTCAAACTCATTGATCTTTTCCTATCAAGCTGGGTGATCCAACAAAACAACACCAAAGAATTGCTAGTAGTGATGAATGTTAAATGCTAGTAAAAGAATGATCTCAGTATGAAAGCTCTATTGAAATCCACTTCTCTCTCACCAGTCCCAACTGGAAACCTCTAGGACCAAGGTGACCATCAGTTTTGTGCCCATATCAGGATGCCATGACTACATTGTGATTATGCGCATAAGTACCTCTGCCCTTTGAGCATGAGGCAATATCTAAAGAAGGACAACAAATTTTCAATGAATACTTACTGTACACCAGACATGGCACTATCTGGTTCAGAGACACATGGAGAGAAAATAACAAGAAGGATGTGGACTGAGAAAAGGCCAGCAGATCTGGTGATTGGTGGATGACTTGGAGAGAGTAAGAGAGTAGCTTCTATTGAATGATGGATCACAATCCAGATTGCAGAGGGTTTAGAACAAAGTGAGAGGAGAAGTGTAAGCACCTGGTATGGACAACTTAGAAAGGGAGGAGAAGAAAACAGTAAGTTTCCTGCCAATATAATGATGGAATTATTAGCCAATGGTGTCTTTTGAACTTCTGCCTTTTATGTCCCAGGGGAAAGACAAAGGCCTTCAGAATCAATGTGGTGATGCAATGATAACCCAATGTCAGGGCTGGGTAAATCATTTCATTCCTTCAATGAACTCATCAGGGGATCATAAATTTAGACTTGGAAGGAATTTTAGGAGCCATCAAGTTCAATGCCTTTATTTTTTTAAGAGAAGAAGACAGATTTGGAGAAGTTAGTGACTCATTCAGGATCACACAGCTAATAAGTGATTGAGGCAGGATTAGAACTCATTTTCCTATCTCCAGGGATGGTGGTTCATCCACTGTACCACCTAATTCTCCAAGCTCAGGAGTTCAGTCAAGTGAATGTTTTTTGACAATTCAATTTATGGCTTCAGAAGAGTCAGCTTCTTTAAAGTTACCTGGTCAGTTTTCAGGGGATTTCTCCTTAGCTCTGCCCAAGTACTGACCAACTGAACTAGTCAGAACAGCTGTCTCCATGGTGTGCCTTCTGTTCTCATCTCCTTCCCACTTTGTATCCACCCTGAAAACTTTGGATGCTCTCACCCATTTTTCTTTGCTTCTTGTCCCCCGCCTTTAGAATATAAGTTCCCTGAGGGCAAGGAACAACTGGCTTGTATTTGTACCTCCAATGCTTAGCCATGATAAATGCTTAGTGTATAATCTTTGTCTCTTTCTTTCTGGGTCTCTCTCATCCTTGATCTCGTTGTATCTCTATCATCTTTCTGTCTGTCTGCTTGTGCATCTGTCAGTCCATCCATATGTTCTATCTGTATGTGTCTGTTTGTCGTTCTATATCTCCATCTGTCTGTTCTGTCTATCCATATACATCTATCTTTCTGTCTCTATCCACCTAAGTATCTGTCTTTTCGTTTGTGTATTTGTCTGTCTGCTCATTTATCTATCTGTATTTGTCTCTCTATCCCATTATTTGTATACTTGTTTGTCTCTCTCCCTCCCTCTCTCTTTCCCTATCCATACATCTGACTATCTTTGTCTACCCATCCATTTATCTGTCCATCTGTCTGTCTTTCTATCCATCTCTCTGTCTTTCTGTCTCTCTATCTATATTTCTGATTCTTGGTCTGCCTGCCTGTGGGCCTCTCAGTCTGCCTATCTCTGCCTGCCTTTCTCTCTGTTTCTGTATTTCTGTCAATCCAACTATCTTTGTCTTTCTGACTTTCTGTCTGCTTGCCTGTCTATCTATCCATTTATCTGTCAGACAAGAATCTGGAACAGTAAAAGACTATTGCTTTCACTTCTCCTTTTTGATTTTTGGCTTAACTGAAGTCAGCTTCTTCTACTCCTGGATTATGTTTGATCAAATTTTGTAGGCCTCCTTCAGTTTTGTAATGTATAAAACCTCTCCTGTCATTCCAACCACTACTTGTTTTCCCCCTGAGAAGGGCAGTCTCTCACTCTTTCTCTATCCCAGTTCTGTCCCCTCTTTCCTCCTTCCTCCCTTTTAAGATTTAGAGTTATACAAGATCTTCAAGTATATCTAGTCCAACAACCTCAACCAAAAGTTAAGGAAACAAAGAACTAGAAATGCTGAGAAGCTAGTTTAATGTTGTATCCTGTATTACTTTTTCCTTGAAAATCCTTGAAAATGAGATCTCATGGAAGCACACGAAGGTAGATCTTAGGCCATTTTAGGTCCCTTCCTATCATAGGGTCATAGATTGAGGGATGGAAACCCTCACTTCACAAATGGGGAAACTGAGGTTCAGCAAGGTTAAATATATATTATAAAAATAAATTTAATAAGGGTTAAAGGTGGGAGCTGAACTCAGGTCCGCCCAATACCAAATCCAACCTACCCTACTTGCTTTTCTCCTATAAATCCTCCTTTCCCTGAAGTCTTTGCTGGTCTATTCAAGGCCTTGAAGACCTTCCCCAACCATCCCCCACACCAACATTCTGGTCTTCTCCCATACTCTTATTCTACCTCCAGAGAAGGAAGCAAATCACCGTATGCAGGTGCAGTTGTGACAGATCCAGCACATCATCTTTGTGCCTATATTATCTCTTTTCTGTGTCATTCTCAATGTGATTGACAGCCCACCTCCCATCATCATGACTAAGAAGTGAGTGTCTGCCAAGAAAGTCAGACTGTGCTCTTTTAGAGGGAAATCCATGATAGAGCATGAAGAACAAATGGGTACACCCATCAAACACCAGGCTTAGTTGGGGACTTAGGAGTCATAGAGCCCATTTCTCATTTTACAAAAGTGGAAATTGAGGCCCAAAAAGGGGGGACTGCTCAAGACTACGGGGAAGTTGTTAATAAAACCAAGCCTGGGACCCAAGTCTCCCAGCATTCTTTTCACCACACTCAGTATGATCATCTTCAGGGGTCCTCAAACTACGGCTGCAGGCCAGATGCGGCAGCTGAGGATGATTATCTCCCTCACCCAGAGCTATGAAGTTTCTTTATTTAAAGGCCCACAAAACAAAATTTTTGTTTTTACTATAGTCCGGCCCTCCAACAGTCTGAGGGACAGTGAACTGGCCCCCTATTTAAAAAGTCTGAGGACCCTGATCTAGATCATTAAAAAAGTGAAGAAAATGAAATTTCATCTCAAGTGATGAAATAACTTGCCATGGGATCTTTGACTTATTGCAGAAATTTGAACTCCTCTGTCTTGGTTTTATACCTGTAAAATGGGGATAATTACATGTCATCTTTTCCCAGTGGAAAGAGGTTTGTAAATAAGATTCTGTCATGTCTCCACACTATTTCTCAGAGTGGGTTTTCTTGAGAATGACCAGAAAGATGGCAGAGGAATGTATAAAAAGAAAGTTTGGGCATCTCTATTTAAATGGTCCATTTGTTCCCTTTCCATGCTACTATGTCTGTGACCGCAACATTGACAAGTATTGCTCATCATACTTAATTTGGAGGTACAGTGGTTAGAGTGCTAGACTCAGAACGAGAAGATCTAAATTCAAATCCTGCCTCAGACACATTTTACTTGGTGTATGACGCTGGGCAAGTCTGGTAATCTTGTTCAGTCTCAGTTTCTTCTTGAGTAATGTTAAAGAGCATTATAGGAGTAAATATTTAACGGGTGGGATAAAGAAGTGTAAGACTTTTAATTTGCATTAATAATACTGCCTTAAATTTAGACATTCAAAACAGCAAATCAAACTCTGATTTATAGTAATAGCCAATTTCTAACATGTAGATGTTTATACTTAAAATTTAACAATCAGTTCTGAAAGCTGGCTGGCTAGATCTGGCTCTAGCACATCCCTGGATATCTCTAGCCCTATCTCCCTCCAGCCCCAGCAATTCTTTGATTCTCAACACCTGCACTCCCAACATACTGCTATAAGCAGGAACATCTTAGCTGACATCATCTCTCCTCGGTGTACCTAAGATTTCATCTCACTCCTAAGTCCCCAAACTCCTTTAGCCTTGAGTATTTTATCATATGACTTCTTCCAATTTCTGTTTTATCATTTGTTTTGATAAATGTTTGCTTATTATCCATGATTTTTTTTTTTTGCAATAAGTTTTTGGCTGGAGGGGAGCTCACCTGGTAAATATTAAACCAACTGCTATCCTCTTGTCCTACTTGGAATGACCAGGGAGAATGGATAGCTTTTATCCTGATCCCCAAAAGAGAATCATACCCCTAGCCTGTAAATAGTTTATATGAAATAGGTAAAATTCCAGGGCAATATCCACTCTGAAGATAGTGCGTGATCACTAAGTCATGATGATTTTCTTCCTTCCACAAAATCAGAAATCACAATTTCTCAACTTCCGTAAATATCCATACTCCATGGTCCCAAGTCCCTCTGGCTTGCTTCAGTTGGCCACATGTACTGTTACCTGCTCCTAAAAGAAGAGGATTGAACTAGTCTGAAAAACTACTTGGCCAAGAGTGTTGGGTCTGGAGTCAAAGTCTCGCCTGTGCCTTATTAACCATGGGACTTTGGGCAAGTCATATAAGGTTCCTCATCTGTAAAAGGATGGGCTCTGACCAGATGACCTTTGGGGTGCCTTCCAGTCCTAATTCTACAATTTTGAGATTTTCTCTCCCATTGAAGAAAATTTGGAATAAGAAGCAACCATATCGATTTCTCCCAGTCACCCATCTGACTATGAGAAAATGGCCTGGGCCCCATGGAGACTCTCCCTTATTTCTAACAATTTAATGCTCTCTGCTTGTACCTGAGCTAATTCCTTGAGTCAGTGTGTACAAATGATGCTATCTGGGAACTCCTTTCATTCTCTTCCCCCTCAAGGCTTGGTCTGTGGTAGGAATGGTGGGTTCCCTGGACTTCAGCTAAATGGACACAAATTTATTCTTTTATCAGGCTGCCTCAGTAAATTACTGTGGGCACAAGATGAGCCTGTTCTCTTTAATAGATACTCATCAACCCCAAGGCTCATTACGGGATTTCTGAGGAATCTGTTCTTTGAACATCCTTGATCTCTCTATTAGTAAGTCACAGAATCTTCCCCGTTCTTCCTGTTGGCCTCCAAACCATTTGGCCAAGAGCCTTTTCAAAGACCAGAATGGGGAGGATCACAGGCTACCATTTTATTTTGCAGATTTTGTTTCCTGAGTTGATCCCATCTAACTCAAACCCAGGAAAGGATTAAGAGTAAAATGGAAGCTGCTAGTGCTTTGAATGGCCCAGGACATGGGAGTTTTTAGAGCTTTGGCTAGTGGGTACTAGCCAAGGATCAGACAACAAGGATCTCAAACAAATCCAGGATTTCATGGTGGTGGATGTGCCTTCCTCTAGTGCAGATCCCACCCTTCCCAAACCTGGTTCTTAGCTATGTCCTCTTATGAGTGTCCTACAGGGGATCCACCCAGTGTGCTGGGACCCACCTTCATCTTCCCTTATATTCTCAAATGAAGGAAGCACATAGACTGTACATAAGTCCTTGCTCTTGCTATGTGACTGGTCTGTGATGATATCCCTCATTTCAATCCTTCTTTAAAGTTCCCTATTGTTTTTAATGTTGAACCTGCTCACATCTATCAGGAGTCGCTCCATCACCCTCTGTGTGATACTCATTTTCATTTCTGCAGGCCTTATGGGATCCCATGACTCACAATTAGACAATAACACTGGCAGAATGTTGGTATTAAAAAAATGGACTGAATTTTCCTGAAGGAAATCTACTTTTTTCTCATTCTCTTTTTACAATTTTGGCCAAACTGTCCTCCATTTGTAATGTTTGTTCAAAACATAGATATGTATGTTTATATATCTTGGATAGATAAAAGATGTGTGTGTGTGTATGTTTTGTTGTTCATTTATTTTAATCGTGTTTCACTTTTTGTAATCCCATTTGGCGTTTTCTTGGCAAAGTCATGGGAGTGATTTACCATTTCCTTTGCCAGCCCATTTTACGGAAGAGGAAATGGAGGCAAATGGGGTTAAATGACTTTCCTAGAGTCACACAGCTGGTAAATGTCTGAGGGTGGATTTAAACTCAGGAAGATGAGGCTTCCTGACTCCAGACATGGAAGTTTATGCACTACGGCGCTACCTAGCTGCCCTATCTATAGACATATAGACACACACACATACATACATATATGTATGCGTGTGTGTGTATATCTATCTGCCTGTCTATCTTTCTATCTCTCAATATATCTCTCCATCCACCTATCTATCTATCCATCCATCCATTTATCTGTCCATTCATCCATCCATCCATCTATCTCTCCCTTCATTCCCCAATAAACAGGTGGTCAAAGGATATCAGTAGGCAATTTTCAAAAGAAATCAATACTATCAATAACCATATGAAGAAATGCTCTAAATCATCAATCATTATAAAAATGCAAATTAAAGTAACTCTGAAGTTCCACCTCATTCTTATCAAACTTGCAATGATGATCAAAGAAGAAAATGACAGATGTTGGCAGGACTGTAGGAAAACCAGCTATCCTAGTACGCTGTTGGTGCAGCTGGAATTTGATCTGGTTATTATGGAGAGCCTTTTGGAACTGTGTCTCCAAAATTATTCAAATTTGTATGTATCCTTTGACTCAGATGTACCGTTACAAGGCCTGTACCTCTAAATAAATTTAAGAAGGAAAGTTTCAGTATGCACAAAAGTTATTTGATTGTGATAGCAAAAAATTGCAAATAAAAGGGGTATCTTATTGTAAGAAATGATAAGCACTTTGATTTTAGGAAAACTTGGAAAGAATTGCATGAAATAATGAAAAGTGAAATGACCTAAAATATATAGAGAATTGACTCAAGAATTCAAACCATTCTCCAAATGGTCAAAGGATATGAACAGACAATTTTCAGATGAAGAAATTGAAACTATTTCTGGTTGTATACAAAAGGGCTCCAAATCACTATTGATCAGAGAAATGCAAATTAAGACAACTCTGAGATACCACTACACACCTATCAGACTGTCTAGAATGACAGGGAAAGATAATGCGGAATGTTGGAAGGGATGTGGGAAAACTGGAACTGATACATTGTTGGTGGAATTGTGAATACATCTAGCCATTCTGGAGATCAATGTGGAATTATGCCCCAAAAGTTATCAAACTGTGCATACCCTTTGATCCAGCAGTACTACTACTGGGCTTATACCCCAAAGAGATACTAATGAAGGGAAAGGGACCTGTATGTGCCAAAATGTTTGTGGCAGCCCTGTCTGTAGTGGCCAGAAGCTGGAAACTGAATGGCTGCCCATCAATTGGAGAATGGTTGGGTAAATTGTGGTATATGAATGTAATGGATTATTATTGTTCTGTAAGAAACAATCAGCAGGATGATTTCAGAGAGGCCTGGAGAGACCTACATGAACTGATGCTGAGTGAAATGAGCAGGACCAGGAGATCACTGTACATGGCAACAACCAGATTATACGATGATCAATTCTGGTAGACATGGCTCTCTTCAACAATGAGAGGATCCAAACCAGTTCCAATTGTTCAGTGACAAAGAGAGGTATTTACATCCAGAGAGAGGCCTGTGGAAATTGAATATGGAACACAACATAGAATTTTCACTCTTTTTGTTGATGTTTGCTTGCATTTTGTTTTCTTTCTCAAGTTTTTTTTCCCTTCTTGACCAGATTTTTCTTGTGCAGCAAGATACCTGTATAAATATGTATACATATATTGGATTTAACATATATTTTAACATATTTAACATGTATTGGACTACCTGCCATCTAGAGGAGAGGATGGGAGGGAAGGAGGGGAAAAGTTGGAACAGAAGTCTTTGCAAGGATCAATGAAATTACCCATGCCTATGTTCTGTACATAAAAAGATTTAATTTAAAAAATTTTTAAAAAGTGAAATGAGCAGAATCAAGAGAACAATTATATACAATAACAATATTGTTCAAAGAATAATTATAAACAAGTGATCTATGAAGGAAGATGTTATCCACATCCAGAGAAGGAACTGAACAATAGAAGTATGTTCAATATGGTTTCACACACACACACACACACACACACACACACAAGTCTGTTAAATGGTAACCTTCTCTTGTGAAAGGTGGGAAGGGAGGGATGGAGAAAAACAGTTCACAACTTAAAATGTAACAAAAAAGAGAAGAAATTAAAGAGATGCCCTATTGGGGAATAGCAAAATAAATTGCATATTATGAACTTTTATTGTGCCATAAGAAATGATGAATTGGACAGTTTCAGAGGAAACTGTGAAGCCTCTAATGAATGGATGCAAAAGAAAGTTAGCAGAATTAGGAGAACAATTTATCCAATGATAACAAAATCATACAGTAAAATAACTTTGAAGACTTGAGAATGTCAATCAGCATAACCACAAACCATGAGTCTAAAAGAATGAAGATTAAAGATACCCTTTACTTCCCAAAGAAAGAGAGAGAAGGCTGGGGAACTGAACTGATATATAATTTTGAACATGACCAGTGTGGAAATTTATTTTACTGGGCTATACAATTATTGAGGTTTTTTTAGGTTTTAAAATTTTGCTCAATGCAAATACATATATGTATATATAGCACAATCCTTACTACACATACATACATATATTTATATGTATGTATATAAACACATCAAAGACTATGATGTTAAAGTCCAAGAGTGATGGCTTTATTGTCCTAGATGGTAAAAAAAGGCTTTACAGATTTTATCTATTCTTCTCTGTTTTGTCATCTTATTTTTGTCCTTAAAAGCTCTTTGTTTTTCTCATCAGGCTAACTTTAAACTGAATTTTTCCCTTTATTGCTTCTCTGCCTTGTATGTGATATTTTCCATAACCTTCTATCATTTTTTTTCTAAGATTTTACCAGCAAGTTTAATTCTAATCTGGTGTCATCCTTGGCCAACATATCTCTGGCAAATAAGTTAAATGTCTACTGACCTTGGTATTTTTTAAGCTCTTTTTTGGTCTCTATGCTAAAGAAATTGACATATCAATTAAACCTCTTTGTGGAATTATTTTACTTTGTATTTATGCCCTTTATTCCATCTATATTCCATCTTTAATACTGTTGGAATAGGTCAGACTAAAGTTTCAGGAGGGAGTTACATGGCACAGTGGATAGAGTTCCTAGGCCAGGGATCAGGAAGATCTCAGTTCAAATATGACCTCGGATACTAGTTGTGTGATTCTGGTCAAATAACCGAACCTTGTTTACCTCAGTTTCTTCACCTGTCAAGGGAGCTGGAAAAGGGAATGGCAAAGTGCTCCAATAGATCTGCCAAGAAAACCCCAAATGGGGTCATAGAGAATTGGACATGACTGAATAACAACAGCAAGTTGTTTCAATGACATGCTCAGTCCTTTTGTTCTTTTCTATTCTTCTAGTTTCTTTGCTCAAACAAGTCAGTATTCTGGCTCCACAAGACAGCCGATTCAGGAATAACATCACGAATGAGTCATTTCCTGTCTCTTGAAATATAATCAACTTCTTTTATTTTTTTCAATATTATTCACCATTCACCTTATTCATTGACTACCAATTCTTTTCTTAACTAAAGCATTCATGACGTACTAGTCATCATAAATGCTAGCATTTTAAAAAATACTTTGAGTAAACTTATTTTGTATTTAATTTATACTTTGATATATTTAACATGTATTGGTCATCCTGCCATCTGGGGGAGGAAGTGGGGGGAAGGAGGGGAAAAATTGGAACAAAAGGTTTGGCAATTGTCAATGCTGTAAAATTACCCATGCATATAACTTGTAAATAAAAAACTATAATAATAAAAAATACTTTAAGATTTGTGAAGTATTTTATAATTAGGTCTTCCTGACTCCGGTCCATTTGATGAAAAATATTGAGCCCCAAGTACAAGTTTGACCCTCTTATTTTATATTTGAAGAAACCGAAGCACAGAAAACTTAAAAGTCTTCCCTGAGAGTGCCTTGTGAGTGGCTGGAGTGGAATGCGAATCCAGTTCTCTCTGACTCCAAATCCTGTGCTCTAATTGCTAGTTAGGATAAAATCTTCCAAATTATCCTGTTGCCAGATGACGTCAGATTGATTAGATCAAAACCACAACACTGTAGAACCATCTTACTATGATCCATAATCACTCATAAAAGTTCAGCTAGTCACACAGGAAAAACAAAGTGGATGAAGAATGCCTTTTGGTCTAACTATGATATGCCATTGAATGGAAACCCATCCATAGAGGTGGTCCATGGGTATCTTGGACAGATACTGAAGATGGACAATGAACTTGGCTGTGAGAAGTGTGTAGAGGACAACAGCCTCTGAAGTTCACTTAGGATGCTTTTAGTCACCCCTAGCTTTTTTTCTGCCATAAAATCTATCTTTTAAATATCACTTCTCTTCTAATGATATTATATCAATAAATTAACAATAAATCAACCAAAATAAATAAACAAAATTAACAATAAATATTTATTATTTATTAGGGTTAATAATAAATAATTATATATTATTTATTAGATGTCTACTATGTGTCAAGCATCATGTTGACCAAAACACACTCTCTGCCCTCAAGGAGCTTACGGTCTGATGTTGGGAAGGGGAGATAATTATGCACAAACAACTATGTACAAGCAAGCTACAGAGAGGATAAATTAGGGATCATCTCAGGGGAAAGGCACTAGAATTCGGACTGCATGTGTGGCTGCCAGTCACAGAAGAGCACAGGCTTTGTAGAATCAAACTGTGGCTCATTCAGAAGGTGACGGAGATTTGCATGGAGGGTGCAAATGGGTTGGACTTGAGTGTGCACAGAGGAACGCCAACCTAAGTAGCTCCTTAGGAACGCTAACCTAAGACAGCGCTGGAGAACGTACAACAGGAAAGGGAGAAGTCATGTTGGGAGAGTAAAAGATAACCTCGCAATCCTGGCACCCAGTAAGCACTTAATAAAAGCTTCTTGGCGATCAGCAACAGAAAACGAGTAGACAACCACTGGGGCAAGAAAACTGGACTGTTTTAGATACACATCTTTCTTCTCTCCCCCTGGGGGAGGATTTCTGGGAGGACATGTCAGGATTTATCAAGCACCTGGGCACTGTATTAGGCACTGAGAGTACAAAGAAAAGCCAAAAATGATTCCAACCCTGTAGGAGTTCGCAGTCTAGTGGGAGGAAAAGGCAAGGACAGATTTCAGTCTGTTCCTTTGGAGGTGGGACCCAGGACACTAAGATTACAGAATTTGAGCCAGGTAGGTGGCTCAGTGGCCAGGGCAGGGGCCCTGGAATCAGGAGAACCTGCATTCAAATCTGGCCTCAGACACTTGACACTGGCGGTGTGACCCTGGGCAAGTCACTTAACCCCTGCCTCAGTTTCCTCAACTGTAAAATGAGGATATGATAGCGCTTATCTTGCTTGCAGGGTTGTTGCAAGGATCAACTGAGATCATATTTGTAAAGCACTTTGCAAGCCTTAATGTACAGTATAAATGTTTATCGTTAGCTATTTGATGCATCAAAGTATAACAATAGCCAGGATTCATCTAGCACATTATCTAGCACAGATACCTTTACAAATATGATCTCATTTGATCCTTACAACAACCCAGTGAGGCAGGTGCTATTATTATTGCTTTTTTATAATTGAAGAAACTGAGGCAGATACAGCTTAAGTGACTTGTCTGGGGTCACATAATTAGGAAGGAAGGAGGGAAGGAAGGAAGGAAGGAAGGAAGGAAGGAAGGAAGGAAGGAAGGAAGGAAGGAAGGAAGGAAGGAAGGAAGGAGGGAAGGGCAGAATGTGTGTGCCATGGACATAACAGGAAAGGCCACTGAGTGTGGCTTCATAAGATTTAGAATTTAAAGGGATCCTAAAGACCTTCTGGTCCAACTTTCTCCCCTTCCAGATGGGGAAACTGAGGCCCAGAGACACTTGACCACACTCGCCTTGGAATATGTGACAGAGCCAGGATTTGACTCCCATTCTGATGCCTTTTCCACTAAAACATTTCCCCTTGGCTGCCTGCTATTGGCTGTTTTATTAAACCAGATTTGAAGGTGGAAAAGATTATGGTATTGGGGGGAAGGGGATTCTCTCTCCATCTTCTCTCCATGAAGCTCTCCAGGCATTTTTAGGCTCTCCTTGGGGCCCTCTCTAACCTCCAGTCCCTCACTGGCCATTTGCCGTGAACCAAGTCCTGCCCAGCAACAGCACAAGCTGTTTTATTGGGTCGTCACAGAAATCTGTTTCTGAGAGCAAGACAGAGCCCATCTGGGCCCGAGCCTCTATTTCCCTGGGCATTCTCAGGATTATTTTGAAGGCCGATCGATAGCAATAAAAACCAAAATCCTTTGGCATTAAAGGGGGATGATTCTGTCCCTTGAGGCACATAAGCCATAAAGACGGTACTTGCAGATCCTGGGATTTGGTCCCTGCTCAGACTCGGGGATGACTCGGCAAAGTGAGACGCAGACCAAACATAATTTAGTTCTACTTTCGGCTGGCACTGGCGCTTCCCCTGAGCAGGAGGGGAGGCTCCCGGTGTGGGGTGGGGAGCCGAGGACTAAAATGGCCCCGGGTGACTCAGAATTTAGTCATAAGACTCAGGCTCCCTCCATCAATTCACCAACGCCACTTCTCAGAACTTCTGCCCATTGGTACCCGATGGGCTGCCAAGGGAGAAGAACATAACTGTGCCTTTGGGCTGGGGGGGCAGTGATGTTGCCACCAAAGGATGAAGGGCAGGGGCTCAAGGGGAAAGAGGCTCTACCCAGCTGATGGGAAATCTCATCATTTACTGGCCTCACCTTCCAAGATGCCGGCCCTCCCAGGGAGTCCTACTTTGGGCCCACATCCTCGAGCAGATGGGTCCCCTGCAGTGACATACATGGCACCTGCCCAAGGCTGAGACTGGGCAGGCCTGGGCCGTGCGATTCTCCCAGCCTCCCTGTGCCTCCGCCAGAACCCACAGGTGGTCCCCCCACCCCAAGAAAATAGACTCTCTTCCAAAGGCAACAGCACCAGGATGCTGATTCAGTCCCTCAGTCGTTCACTGAGCAGGGAACTGTGCTGCAGGCTGGAGCCGGGAGGTCAGAATAAAAGAGCTTGCCTTGGCAGGGGGATTTAAGATCTGCAAAGGAGTTGCATGTTTTATTTCATTTGATCCTCCAAACATCTCTGGGGGGTAGGAACCATCATACCTGTTTTATGGATGAGTAAACTGAGGCACAGGGAGGTTAGATGACTTGGCTGGGTCACCCAGCTGTCCCAGTAAGTGTCTGAGGCGAGAGTTGAACTGGGTCTTCCTGACTCCACTTCTGGAATTTTAAAGTCTCCCTCTCTGACCTCTCTTGAATAGGTCATTTCTTTGTAGTCTTTTGGGGGCATTTCCAGCTTTCCCCAAGGATGGCGATGACCATAACAACAATCATAACTAATGTCTGTGAGGTGCTTACTCTCTGCCGGGCACTGCGCCAAGCACTTCACATGTATTATCTCATTTGACCCTCACAGATCCTGAGAGGGAAGGACTGTTATTATCCCCACGAGGAGGGAACTTAGGAACCAGATAAAGTGACTCGAGAGGTCATGTAGTTAGGAAGCATTTTCCCACTTGCCTATTCCACAAACTAATAAAAAAGACACGTTCTTTCTTTGGGCCGTGTCTTGGATCTGCCAGGTCCTGGTCCTGGGCCCAGCCCGTGTTCTGCCCCATGGCCGTGTCCTCCTCTGGGCTCGGCTTTCCTGGGGCCTGGCCCGGAGACAGACCCTCTGGAGGGGAGCGACGCTCCCTGCTGCCCGGTCCAAGGCCAGACCATTTCTCTTATTAAAAAAAACAGAAAGTGACAGGGAGAGAGCCATGTCAGCAGCCAGCTGCCCAGTAGGGCCAGGCAGAAAAAACACCAGCCACATCCAGAGCAGACGCCGACTCTCCGGCTGTGTCCTCAGCACCCGCTCTGACTCACTGTGTGACCTTGGGGAAGGGCCTGTCCGTGGGGTTCTTGGTCGGGCTCTGGAATCTCTCTCCTGACGCCTTCCTGAACAAAGGCAGAGGGGAGAGGCACAGACTCTATCTTGGGAAGCATTCGGACCAATTCAGAGCTGGAAGGTGCCTTAAAGACCCTTAAAGCATCTTTTCTGTATCTTTGGGAAGTCTGGTGAGCCTATGGAATCACAGGCACAAAATAAAACACACAAAGGTCTGTTTTTTAAGAAGCCCTGCTCTCAGTCAATCTCTTTATTTTTACAAATAAAGAACGTGAGGCTTGTGGAGAGGAAATCGCCAGCCCAAGTTTCCATGGGTGATTTGTCTCTAAGTCCTTTGGGGGTGGGGAGGAGGGTTGACCATGTTGTTTAAGATTACAGTGGGCACTTGCAATTGAGGATGCACTCAGTGACGTAGGGGGCAACTTGCCTTTACTAGGAATAGAGATGATGGTTTGCAAATGGAAATCTGGGTAATTTGTTGATATGTGAGGGTCATCTTTCCTTCCTTTCAGAGAAGCACCCAAGATACTGATACAGCAGAAAGGCTCAAGATGTGGAACCTGATTCAAATCCTGGTTCTGTCACTTAATATTCATTTAATTCTTACTTTTGTCTTCATCTCTAAAGATCAGCTGGGTGATATTTCAGTGGATACAATACCAGTCTTGGGTCAGGAGAACTTGAGTTCAAATCTGATCTCAGACATGTGTGAGTCAAGTCACTTAACCCTGATTTCTTCTTTAAAAAAAAGGAAAAAGAAAGAAAATGAGGGAACTAGAACATGTCTAAAGTCTCTTCCAATTCTAGATACTCTGACTCCAGTTAAACCTGGCACATAATAAGCACTTAATAAATTGGTTGTTAATGACCTTAAATATGGAAGAGTTTGTGTATAAATCAGTGAATCAATTAGTATTTGTTAAGCGCCTACTGTGTGCCAAACAGTGGGCTAAAGGCTGGGTGTTCAAAGAAAGGTAACAGCTGAGATTACTCCTAAAGTCTTTTGAGATTCTTACAAGAGATAATAGTTTAAGCCTATTTATAATATAGTTGCAAATTGTCCAACCTGCATCATCTCAAATAATGGATTATTCCTTGCTGCAGATCTTCAAGCCTATTGAATATGGATATAAAGGGAATTGTTGGAATTCAGGGTGGACCAAATGCAGTCTCTTCCCCCTCTGTGCATTCTCTGGTTCTGACCCTCAACACAATCCTGTCAGTCTGATAGAGGAAGTATTATTGACATTTGATGGATGGGAATGCCATTTCATAATGGTTCAAGGATCTGCCCAAGGTCAGCCCCCTAGAGAGTGGTGGAGGTAGGACCTAAATCCAACCGCCCCACAGAGCACCCAAGTGCATGGGATAAGCAGTGGTCCTCAAAGTGTAGTCCAAAGAATTGTTGGGGTCTCTGAAACCCTTTCAGAGGGTCTACAAATTCAAAATTATTTACTTCTAATATAGTAAATAGCTATAAATATAACCCATGTGAACAAAAACTCTTTGAACAGGTCCTCGATAGTTAACAACATGAAGATACTGAGAACAAAAGTTTGAGAACCACTGGGATAAAGCATCAGCACTTCATGCTGTTCATATGAACAGATGAAGTCTCCAATGTGCTCGTCAATCAACCAGAATTTACTAAGCACTTACTAAGGGCCAAGGACTCTTTTAAGGGATGGAAATGTAACATCCTACTCTCAAGTAATTCACATCCTAATGGAGGAGATAATAGGCAAATAACTATCTGCATATAAGATGGATACAGAGTAGGTGGAAAGCAATCTTAGAGGGAATTACACATAATGGAAACAGGATGATAAACTAACGTCTCAGGAAGAGGGAGAGAGGAGTAATAACTTATTCTACTTTGTAAAGGAAGATGATGTAGCCACAAAAAGAGTGTCCCAAAAGTCTTGGTGCAGATTTAAGCCTTAATAGTTTATAATTGCATTGAGACTTTAGGGACTCTCTGTAAATTGACTTTTTTTGGCGTAAAAAAAGGGTCCTTCCCAGGGACACTCCCTTGTGACATGTAGTCTGGTTGACTGGGTCACTCAAGGAGAGAACCCATGGCCCTAACTTCATCAGCTTCAAGCACTGATCCTCTAAACCAGTGGTTCTCAAACTTTTGTTTTCAGTATCTTTATCCTATTAAAGATTATTGAGGATCTCTCCAAAGCGTTTTTGTTTATCTGGGTTATATTTATAGACATTTACCATATTTTGGAAATAAAAATTATTTTTGAATTTGGAGACCCTCTAAAAGGGTTTCAGAGATTCCCAGGATTCTCTAGACCATACTTTGAGAACCACTGCTTTAAACTGATTCACCTATAGACAAGTTCTTAGTGCTCCCCAAGATGGGGTTCTCTGGGCTGTTTTATCATGCAATTTGTGCCTTCCACTCAATCTATTTTCTTTCTACAAGTCCCTTGTTTGGGGACTATAATTACCCTGTGAAAGCACCTTTCATTTACTCTGGGTCTATCTTGTACATAAATAGCTTTTGTATGTTGTTTCCTTGAGGAGAAGAGAGACCAAGCCTTTGCTTTCCTTGGTATCCCCACTACTTTGTGCCCGAGACAAAAATGCTGACTGATGTTTGTTGGCTGACTTCAAATGAAAGGATTCAGACGGACCATCCAAGCTGTTCAGATGGCTTTGGAAAGATGGTACATGAACACAATTCACATTCACAGAAGTGACAGAAAGTCAGAGGGGGTCATGGAAAGAACACTCAGTTTGGAATCAGAAGTCCCAGGACTTGTTGGATGTTATAACTCCCCTTAACCTCTTTGACACTCACATGAGGATCTGTAAAGTGAAGAATTAGGACTAGATAATTCTAAAGTCTTAATTCATGATACTATGACACAATCATGCATCCTTCCTCCCTCAAGGAGAAACAGAAAAGAAGGCTGACATCCAGAGAGAAGATGAGAGGATTTATGGCGTTAATCTGTTCTACAGGAGATGGACAAGCACCTTTTGGGTCTATTCTCAGAGGAATCACCAAGCCAGTGTCCTGGGAAAAGGCTCTAAATTCTTAGGGGTAACTTTCAAATTCTTCCTTTGGTTCCAGATTATATTTTTTCCCAGTGATTCTGAACAACTGAATCAAATATGCCCAGTGGCAGAGAACCCATCCATGCTGTCATGTTATGATCCTTTCCCCAAATGACCAGATGCATTTGAGTCAAGGTAGCTCCTGAATCCAGGATCAGACCAGTATCAATGTTGGGGTCCCAGGACGTGTGTTCCAGTGTCATCTCTGAAAGAATTCAGGCTCAAGCAAGAGGCATTTACTGGGGTGACATATCCTGTGGTCCTTCTCCTTAAGAGAGACAGACACCCAAGCTAAGTAAGGTCAGGAATAATATAGAGAAGGGAAGATAACAGAGACCAGGAGAATTGAGCAAAGCAGACAAATTGGACAATAAGCAGATAAGTCGGGCACAGGAAAAATCTCTGTGATTATATCCCAGATAGAATATGCAAGGAAAAATTCCTTTTGTTTTAATGAAGCCCGAGAGAGAGAGTCAGGACATTGGGCTGGGGCAGCAACTAAGGCTCCATCATTCCCTCCTCGAATAACTGGGACCCAAATTCACTTAGGGCCAGGGATGAAGGTTTCATCTTCCACAAGTGCTTCAGGCTGAGAAGGGGCAAGAAGCTGATCCTGCCTAAAAGTGGATGGAAATGGAGATAAATTTCTCGCAAGTCCTGGGGACCTGGTCATTGGGAGGACAATAGTGCTCATGTCTTCTACTGACCACATGCTCTAACTATAGAAATATTCCATAAAAGGTAACAAAACAAACAGGGGCAGGGTTATAACAGCATCAAACTAGTCAGGCTTAAGCCTAAAACCACATATGTGTCAAGATAGACTATGCTTAGTTGTTTGACTTCAGGGTAAGTCAGAGTCAACAACAAAATCATGCAGTAACAATTCCACCTCATAGCCAGACTCAGGAATCATCAGGTGGGAAATATTCCTGACAAAAGAAACACAATGAGAAACTGAGTCAGAAGAATCCTACCTTAAGCTTAGGCCAAAGGTTATTCTCCCAGCTTTTGTCCAGATATAGATCTTTACCTATAACAATTCAGGATCATATCAGTCTGAATTGCTAATGGCATTTCTCTCAAATGGTGGATTATTGATGAATAATTCATCAGACAATTAAAATTAAATTTCAAAAACTCAAAACAATATCAGTTACAGTTCCAAGAGATTTTATCTCAAATTGCAAGTTTCACTAATCACAGTTTAGGACTAGATACAGTTATTTTTACTCTCATGGAATTGCAATAAACAATAAAAATTTACCAGGACTCATACACATAAGAGATTTCACTTAACATCTTTCACTTGTTTTTCTTTACTTCTTAAGTTTAAACTCATCCTGGTGTAAACACCGATCAATAAAAACCATTTCTATAAGCTAAACAAATTTGTAATACTAATTTTAGATTTTAACATTGTGATAATAATTCCAAATAAGCTAACAATCTTATAATATTCATAACTGACAGCCAAATAGGTGTAGATATGACTTTGTCTTAATTACAAGCAAAGGTGAAAATACCCAGTTTTTAAAATTGCATTTACAAAGCATTATAAAACAGGGCCAGAAAGTTTGATAAAATAATAGGTTTTAAACAAAAATTTCCATCTATTTTTAGTCATTTAATTCTTAAAATTTCAATAGAACACAATCTATTACCAATATGAGTAGGAAACTCATGTAATTTATAGTCAGGTTTCTAGTTTTAACACACATGCACATGCCTGTGCACACACATACACACCACTTTAAAAAAGTTGCATGAAAATTGACTGATCTTATAATAATAAAAAAAAATTTTAAAAAAGAATAGAAGAAAACCAGCAAAAAAGAAAAGAAAAAAATTGACTGGTATTTAACTTTGGTTTGTAAGACTCTCTAGATTCTAACTAAAGTTAAATTGGAACTAAGTTCCAATCAAACTCAATGACCTTTTAGTTTGATTCCCAATTCATACAAATCTTTTCCTTGTTTTATGAGCCAGGAAAGGGTTAAGTGCCAGTTCTATTCCTGAGTAAAGGTGCTGATTTTCTTTTTCTCTCTTTCTTGTTCACCCACCCTTGCTGCAGTTCTAAGTTCTTTCTTTTCTTCATGAACTATTCTCCTCTTTCTTGGGTGTCCAGATTTTGGAATCCCATTAATTACCAATAAATTTAGTTGACCTTAATTTAGTTGAATGTGCTTCCAAATCACCTTACATAGAAAATCATTTATCTCAATATTGGCATTATAAGTTGGTCACATCTAAAAATTCACATAAAATTACCAAGAATGAAACAGTTACATCCAATAAAAAGATAGTAAAAACACTCATAAATTTACTTATGAATTAAAACTACCTGTATTTTGAGATTCGGAATATTACCTGCTCTGTAACTAAATATACCTCATTAAATATTTGACAGTTTTCAAATATCCAAAAAAATTATTTTCACATCCTTTTAAAAGCCCATTTCATGTGTTAACAATATCCAGATTAAAAGGGAAGTTTTATCGAATATCTTTTCTAGTTAGCAATGGTCTCTCAAATTTCATAATACCGATTTAGAAATACAAAAATAGCACAAGCAATAAACTTCAGATGGCACCAATTGCATTAGCAAATTATCACATATACAAACCATTGATCTTATTATATTTGGCTTTATAAAAAAAAACACTTTTGAATTATCAGGTATGAAACAATTATATTCAATTGTATAGAGTTCCTGAGAAACCTAGGGGTGGGATTAAGGGGTCTGGGCTGTGAGTATCTAGAGATGCTTCTATCAGTACTAGAGCTAATGGGGGAGAGGAGCAAAGTGTAAATGTTGGGAAGGCAGGTAGGGCAAGTGGGATGGGTAGACGGAATAGTAGGGGGGATGGTAGTGCTGGGGCGTCTCCTCTAGTCTTAAGAGGGGAAGTGAAGTCTCTTTCAGCAAATTGGAGTGAAAACACTCTTATTCCACCCCCTCCAGAGCTGGTTTAGGGAGGAATGTGGATGTCACCCAGCTGCAGCTCAACCTCCCTGAGGGCAGTCGCTCTCCCAGTGTCCCTCTCAACCACACTTAAGCCATAAGCTCGGGGCCTTACTCTTCTAGACCAGTGGTCCTTCTAATGGCACCTGAAGCACAAATCCATGCTATGATTTTTGAGGGCAGAGCCCTTTTTGGCACTGGATTTATTGACAGCTAAAATTTGATTCTGTTCTCAATTCCTTGTTCTAGCACTTTAGTCCTTTCCCTCTCCGACTACAATTCTCCCTCCCCACATTAGATCAAATTGGAGAGTGAATTTGGTGGGGGCTTCAGAAAAGTGGATAAGTTTTTCTTTGATATGAGAAAAATTAGACATGGAGAAGTGGACTTGTTTCCATGTCCTTGTAATTTCCCCTCGATCACTTGTTTTTCTCAATGGACAAAGGTTTAAGAGAGCTGTTGATTTGTGGGATTGAGATGAGGGAAGGGGCCCTGCTTCTTGTATTTGAGGGGCTGAGAATCAAAGGATGGGAGGAAGAAAGAAAGGAAATGAGGAAGCAAGTCAGGTTTCAGATAGAAAGGGGGGTTATACTGAGGTTGTGCAATATTGCAGAAGAAGAGACCAAGTTTGCCCCAGTTGTGCAAAAGGCAGTCTAGCAGTCATAGTCTGGTACTAGGGAAGGAGACTGCCCCATTATCTGTAAATCCAGGAAAACAAGACTCTTCCTTAAGTCTTCCTTGTCATCAAATGCAAGATCTGTGGGGAGGAAAGAAGTCACAAGATTTCCAAATGGACTGTCTCCCATCGAGAGAAAACTTGTTGGGTGTTTGGTCCCAGAAAAACTTCCTATTAGCCTTTCTTGTTGGCTACTAGGGATTGAGCTTACCTCAAGTTGGAGAGGATGAGAGTCAAAGACTATGCTCTACTTTGGACAACAAAAACGTTGGGGGACATGTCAAAAATGGTGGAATATCAGGACAGGAGTTTTGATGTCATCTCTGAAAGAATTTGGTCTCAACTATCTCCAAATCAAGCAAAAGACATTTATTGGGGGTGATATACCCTGCGGGTCTCCTCTTTAAGGCAGAGAAGCAACCCAATAGAGAGTGAGAGGAGGTGTTACATAGAGAAGGGAGAGTGAGAAAGAACAGGAGAATTGAGAGGGGAGAAGAGAGAGAGAGAGAAAGAGAAGGGGGATAGAGAAAGAGAGGGGAAGAAGGGGGAGAGAGAGGGAGAAATAGAGAGAGAGAGAGGAAAGGGGAGGAGAGAGAGACAGAGAGAGAGAAAAGGAGAAAGAGAGAAAGAGACACATAGAGAGAGAAACAGAGACAAAGTCAGGATATAGCATCTAGACATGCATGGAAAAGGTAAAAGGTCCTTTTGTTCTAGAGAGAGGCTCAAACAGCAGCTAAGATTCCATCAAGACTGCCCCTGAAGTGCTACTTTTCCCCTTTCCAAAATGGAAAAATAGATTCTAAGACATCAAGAGATGTCATGAAATCTTACATTCAGAACTGGAAAGAGGGATGCTGGTGCCAAATGAAACTGACTCTGCCTGGGGGGAGACTTGCTAAATATTCAGTGTAAGCATTTACACCTTGAAAACTGGAAAACTCTACAAGCCAAGGCTCAGTTTATTATTTTGTTAATTGTCTAGACTTAAGAAAGTGATGGAAGAAATGTTATTAAAAATGTCAAGAATTCAAATTAAATTTTAAAAGTATATCATGGAAATGTGGAAATAATATTTAGAAGAACTGAACATGTTTAACCTATATTGGATTACTTGCTGTCTAGGAGAGGAGGTAGGGGAAGGGAGGGAGAAAAATTTGAAACACAAGATTTTGCAAGTATAAATGTTGAAAGCTATCTTTGCATGTATTTAGAAAATAAAAAAGCTGTCATTAAAAATTAAAACAAAAAAAGCATTAAAAAGCAGTTCTCTTCATTCCCATCCCAAGCTTGTTAAATATTTAACAGTATGGTCCCGGTCTGAAAAATTATCCCAAAAGCACAGATATGATCACATTATTCCCATGCTTAAGGACCTTCAGGGTTCCCCATTGACTCTAAAACACCAAATCTTTAATAGTTCCTTTTACAGAGAAGAAAACTCAGGGTCTGCCATGGAGAGTGATTTATCCAAGATCACTCAGGTAATGAGTAGCAGAACTGAGACTTAAACCCAAGTCTCTGACTCCCCTGTACACTTTTCTTTCCCACTGGATTATACCCTCAGGGAAAAGAAGGGAATTTAACCCTAGAGTCCCACCTTTCAATTCCCTTTTGAGATTATATCACCTAACACCCTGAAAATACCAAGTGTTTGAAATCTTCTGAGATATTCCGAAATTGTTAATGGAAGTTCAGGGATATGCTTGTATCCAACTAGATTGTATCTAGAGCTATGATTGCTCTGGTGGTCATATCAATACAAAAAATATAGAATCAAGTAATGACAGATCTAGATTATAATCTTCAAGAGATCAATGACTATTTTATGTCAATTCTGTGTCTCCTCTAAAGCCATACACAATACAGGCTGAATAAATGTTAAATTTTGGGAATAAAAGAGATCTGCTCAATATTTATAGATTTTTTAAAAAAATTTATCTTTGTCACCAATTAAAATAGCTATTTATGTAGATATCACCTAATGCTGGTCCTAAACTTCTCTTCCCAGATTCACCATTAACTCACTTCACATATGGAAATTTAAGGGAGACAATGTGTCCTGTGAAATAGGTCCGTGAATACAACTCTACTTCTAAGAAAATAATCTGAGGGAGCATCAAAGAATGTAAAAAATGGGAGGGAGGTTATGAACTGTTTAACTCAATCCATTCAGGAAACAGTTCCTAGAAGTGCTCAAGGTCATAAAGTGAATGAATGATAGAACTCAACCAACTCTCACACTTTTAAGTCATTAAGGTTCAATCTCCACCTTCCTCCAAAGGTCCTTATTTTTATCAAGTGACATTATCCTGGTCAGTCACACGGGCAGACTTTTCATTTTCCTTTGAATCTCACCCCATGTTCAGTCAGTTGCCGTATCTTGTCAGTTTTACTTTTGCGTCCCTCACATCCACCCACTTACAGAGTCAGATCCCTAGTTCAGATCCTCAGCATCTCTCATTTCAGTAGTTTCCTAACTGGCCTTTCTCCTTCTAGTCTCTCTTCTCTCCTAGTCATCGACCACAGAGCATCCAAAGAGTGTTCCTGTAGCACAGTGCTCATGGCACTCATCCCCTGACCAAGAATCATCTGTGGCTCCCTATTACTTCAAGAATGAAGTACACACACTCCAGAGTTTATTTAAAATTCTCCACCATCTAAATTTAACCTACCTTTCCAGATTTAGTTCTCCTTCAAGCACTCTACATTCCAACTAAGACTGACCTTATTGTGGGCTGTTTGTTCCATTTTCCAGGGCTGCTCCTTCTCACAAGTTGCTCCTCCTCCCAGCTCACACCCATAATTCACTCTTTCTTCTCTTCTTTACATACAGTAGGCACTTAATAAATGCTTGCTAATTAAGTTGAACTAAATTTCAAGTTTTAATTTGACTTCCTTAGGCGGTTTCCCCATTGGGAAAGAGACAATGCTTATTGAATTGCATGAATGTTGAGCCCATCTGATAGATAGGACTGAGGTTGTCATTCTTTATTTGTTTGTGCATGTAAGTGTGTGTATATAATTTAACCCAATTTTATTTCTTTCTTATCTAATAGTATTTTATTTTTCCAAATACATGCAAAGATAGCTTTCAACATTCACCTTTGAAAACCCATTCTGTTCCACATTTTTCCCCTCTCTCCCCCCAAGCTAGCAAGCAATTTGATATAAATTAAACATATGCAATCCTTTTAAACATATTTTCATATTTGTCATGCTGTGCAAGAAAAATAAGATCAAAAGGGAAAAAATCCAAGCAGTGTTGTTGTAATTCTTTAACAAAATCAATTATATGTGTGTATACATAAAATGTACACGGAATTGTGTGTGCATGTGTGATTACATACATGTGTATGTGTACATATAGAAATACATACACACACACATAAAATTGACTCCTTTTTTCTTTCTACCCGAGTCCCTTTTCACTCTTCTTCCAGGCTGAACCCCTCCTTCTCAACAAACAAAAACAATAATAGGAATATGTTCAATATGGTGACTAAGTCTGAAAGGGACCCCATAATCTGGGCTAGTCGTCTTCTTCTCTCTGCCACAAAGGAGGAAGCAATGAGCTGCTTTTGGTCTCTGGAAGCCCGGGCACGAGAGTCCCTGCATTGGCTCTGTCGACCTTGAAGGTTCTGGTCAGTTTGCGTTTCCAGGCTTCAGAGTGGACCTCCTCACAGAGATAACCGCCTCCAGGGCCACAGCAATCCCAAGGCCACAAACCCGCACAAACACGCATTTGTGGGATTGTTGACTTACTGAAACCGTGAGAAGGAGGGTAAGGATGTGGTCTGCCACCCTTGCCCAGTCACGGCCATAGACTGTGCCCCTCTGCCAACAATCCCAGGGGTGCAGGTGGTGGAGCATGAGAAAGGGCCTGGGGAACCTCATCCCATCCCGTGAACTGGGAGGACAACTTCGGCTGCTCCCAAAGGGACACAGGGAGGTAGGTAAATCCAGGCTTGGGGTCTTAGGTTCTGTCACAACCTCTGGGAGCCTCCATTTCTTGATTGCTTCCTCTGTGAAATGGTTCTCAGGACACTTGTCTTGTCTACCTCACAAAGTCACTCTGGGAATCACAGGACATAATGTGTATAATTGTAATCGTTGCCATTCATGTAGCACTTTAAGGCTGGCAAAGACTCGACAAATATCGTCTTGGGAGAAAATAGCCATTATGATTATTTCCATTTTGTAGATGCTAAAGCTGAGGTTTAGAGATGCCCAGGGTCCCTCAGGTAAATAAGCATCCGAGGCAAATTTTGAGCTCAGGTCTTTCTAACCCATTTACCATTTTATGTATTGTCATTACATAACTGTCAAGGGTGATATGATCATTAGCTGTCATTTGGCCTTTCATTAATGTCATCCCCACAGAAAAAGGACATTGGATTTATAAATGGTCAGTTGTAACATTTCTCCTCTTATCAGTATTTTCTAGTCCTTGAAGAGTCTTTCTTCATATAGTTAAAGTACATATGGTGGAACTATATGTATATGTGCATGTATATATGTATATATATATAAATATGTATACATAAATGCATATGTGTGTGATTGTTTTAAAGGGCTGTAATTTGGATATTTGTTGGATAGTATATGTAGTAACAAAAAACAATTTTATGTGTGTATATATATGTATACTTCCATATATACACACATTTACATATAAGAAACATTTGTTTCTTATACACATACATATACACACACATATACATATAAGGAACATTTGTCTATTATTGCCATAGATACTACCCTTACAACCCTTCAGAACAATTACATACACACATATCATCTATGAAGAAAGCATGGAGCAAGAAACAAAGTTTTATATATGTTAACAAATGTTATGTTAATATTCACACATCATATATAAAGAAAAAATAAAGCAAGAAGAATGTTTATGTATGTTTTATATATTTTACATAAACACTTGCTTTAGTTACCAATATCCACATTATAATCCTTTAGAACAATAGCATGCACACATATATACATATATTCATATACTATATATATATACAAAGGAAGAATAGAGCAAGAAACAAATATTTATATATATATTACACTATTATATATAAACACTTGTTTTTGTTAGCAATGCTCAAATTACAATCCTTCAGACAATTGCAAACATGTAAAGGTACTGCATGACATATATGTGGTTTATTTGTGGCACATGGGAACAAACGTACACATTCACACAAACACACTACACACGCATTTAACAGATCTCTCTGTCTGTTGCATTTGGGACTTGTTACTTCTCTCGTCGCAGTGCTCATTGTGTATATCGTTCGTTTGGCTCTGCTTCTGGCGTCCTTCACTCTCCCTCTTGGACACATTTGCTCGCGCTGTTCTTTGTACCTTAGAGATACAAATGAAGTTTGGCGAGGTTAAGAGACAGTGAGGAACACTGGGTCTAGATAAGCTCAGATCTGGCCTTACTGGCTATGGGACCCGAGGCGAGTCACTTAAATGATGTCTGCCTCAGTTTCCTCACCTGTAAAATGGGGATAACAGCACCTGCCTTACAGGGTTGTTGTGAGAAACGGAAGAGATAATAATTGTAAGTGCTTAGCTAAGCAAAAATAGAACACCTTTAAAAAATTGCACATCACTGATCATAAGATAACAAAACAATTCAATATAAGCTCCCTATCCGAGGCAGGGGCATGGCCAGCCAGATGTTGGGACATGTCTCATGGCCAGCCCTCCAAGAAAAAATAATGTACGTACAACACACTTTTATGCTTAATCAACATAATTAATTTTTTTCATCACTTTTTTGAATCTAAGCAATCAATAAAACAATAAATCAACTCAACTAATGTAGTATTAGCTGCTAATTAATGCAATGGATAAACACCTGGCCTCCAGTCAGGAAAACTTGAGTTCAAATTCATACTCAGACACTGCTGTGTGACCCTGTACAAGTCACTTAACCCTGCTTGCCTCAGTTTCCTCCTCTGTAAAATGGGCTGGAGAAAAAAGTGGCTAACCACTCCATATCTCTGCCAATAAAACTGCCAAAAGCGGTCATGTAAAGTCCCAAACAAATGACTGAACTGGACATCAGTGACTGAAAAACGACTGAACCAGAATTGAGCTACAAATACTCCCCTTGAACATGAAACAATCAGCTCTTGTGAACTGGTTTGAGCAGGATCTAGCACCTCCCTGGACATGACTGTTAGATTGTATTCTTCTTGCACCATGTTCACAGTCAGGTAATTTATGAAAATTTGTTGAATTATGTCAGATGGAATTACTCCTTTTCTAATCTCAGCCTCAGAAAAGAGATCTATTATTCACACTCTTTTTAGCTACTTCTATCTGATTAAATGCTATTTTGTTATTTCCAGACAAAAGAATCACAGAAAGTGACTGTCCACTCCAAGGTCCCCAGCGTGCCTTCCAGAGGCTTGATGGTCACAACTTTTGTGATCCAGGGTCACCTGTGAATTTCATTAACGCACTTTTTCTTATTCTTTCTTCCAGTTCATCAGCGAAGGATATACTCAACAATACAGACTTAATAAACCCTTTTCTTCTCTACACAAGACACCTCTCCCAATTTCAGTTCTGATCTCTTGATCTCTTTTTTACATTTCATGAATCTGTTTCCTGTCGTAGTGATTGGAGTTCAGATATTAGACATCTGGAATTAGTTTTTTTAAAATACTAATTGGTTTTTATTTTCAAAATACATGCAAAAATAGTTTTCACTCTTGCAAAATCTTGTGTTCCAAACTTTTCTCCCTCTTTCCCCATCTCCCCCTTCTTCTAGACAGCAAGTAATCCACCATAGGTTAAACATGTGCAATCCTTCTTTTCATACATATTTCTACAAATATCATGCTGCACAAGAAAAACCAGATCAAAAAGGAAAAAATGAGAAAGAAAAAACAAGCAAACAACCAGAAGGTGAATATACTACATTGTGATCCACACACAGATGGTTCTCTCCATCACAAGACCATTGGAACTGACCTGAATCCTCTCATTGGTGAAAAGAGCCACGTCCAGTAGACTTGATCATCCCATAATCTTGTTGCTGTGGACAATATTCTCTTGGTTCTACTCACTTCACTTAGCATGGGTTCATTTAAGTCTCTCCAGATCTTTCTGAAATCAGCCTGCTGATTATTTCTTATAGAACAATAACACGGAATTATTTTTTAAAATGAAATTTTATGAGGCCTTCAAAAGCAAAAGCTTTTTTGAAATGTGACTCTGCTATAAGTATCATTGTTCTCCCCGAATAACCGACAAACTCTGTTTGTAAAAAATGGAGGATGGTCTTCCAAGCTTGTTCTGCCTGCAGCTCCTGGTTTCTTTGTTGATGTTTTCTCAGTATCATTTCCTCCTGTGAACCTGCATGCACATCCCGGGTCCTACTCTGACGCCCCTTTGTGCCTGGAGGCAACCCCCCAGTTCTGGAAGCTACGCTGACAGAGAATAAACTCTGCTAGAACGACTGCCATAATCACGGGAGCAACAATATTGACAGATGTGTATAGAGGTCAGACATTTGCAAGGAATTTTGAATTCATCATCTCACTTGAGATGAGGGAAAGGCTTTGAGTACATTCAAATGTTAAATTCACCTCTAGATACATGCAATTTTTTGGCCAGGGCGATCCATAAAAAAAAGTCAAATACAAAATGATTCTCAGTCCCATGTAGGCTCCCTTCCATTTCTGCAGCAATGGCAGTAGAGGGGACACATGGGACGGGGACAGGGGGCAAATGGGGCTAACAATCATAGCTTAATACTATCTGTGATGGATGTTTGTTGTTGCTGTTGAGTAATTTCAATTGTGCCTAACTCTCTGTGACCTCGTTTGGGGTTTTCTTGGCAAAAGTACTGGAGTTCTCTGTCATTTCCTTGTCTGGCTTGTTTGACAAATGAGGAAACTGAGGCAAACAGAGTTGAGTGACTTGCCTAGATCACACAGTAGTAAGCTTTTGAGGCTGGATTTGAACTCATGAAGATGAGTCTTCCTGATTCTAGGTCCAGCACATATGTATGTATTATATAATTTTCAGAGTTCAAGAATGGGAAATATTGTAAAATGGGAGCCACTTATGGAGGGAGCTGCCTACCAGAAGGGAAAAGGGAATTTCTTTTTTTTTTCCTTCTCTCATTCTCCTCTCCATCAAACTATACCTGAAAGGAAAGTGTTGGACTAATAGGGGATGCTGCATCCAGCAGGGAACAAAGATACACTCCAAACAGATAAGGATTTAAGAGACAATCACTTAAGAGAGTTCGCACCTTCAAGCAGCAGTCAAGACTGTGTAAAATAGTCAGCCCTGAGAAGCTGGGGGAGTAGGGATAATCTACCAGGAGAGACATGGCAAACAAGGATAGTATGTGAGGATTCTACAAATGCCTAATTAGGGCAGCTAAAGTGGTACATGGACAGAGTGCCAGACTGGAGTCAGGAAAGTTCAACTTCCTGAGTTCAAATCTGGCCTCCGACACTAACTAGCTTTCATTCTGTTTGCCTCACTTCCCTCATCTGTAAAATGGGCTGGAGTGTCTTTAGCCCCCCACAAATGGGACCATGACACGACTGAAAATGACTGAACAACAACAAAAAGAGCTAATGTGTCAGTGGCTGGCTGATTGTTGATTAGAAACATGCTGATGGGGGCTTGTGAGTGTTAGTAATATGGTCCTATTGAATTATCCCTAGAAGGAGCAGCTACTTTCTGGAAACCCAACTCTGGAGAGCAAGAATAAGTTGGAGAGAAAGAGGAAAGGAAATGTTATGTAATGGCAAGAAAGCTATAAGACATGGTTCAAATCTTGCCTCCCATACATACTTAGCTGTGTGACCACCAGTAAGCCACTTTCCCTCTCATTGTCACAGGTGACTCTTTAAATTTATAGACCAGTGGCTAGTCTTTATCAGTGGAGGGAGTTTCTATGGGGGGAGTTCTTCCACATGGGTCAAGGGGGAAAAAATGCAAATAAGTAAAAGGAATCAGAAAGATGTGTTTTGAAGGATGCTAAAGATTCTGAGAGGTAAAGATGAAGAAGGAATAAGTTGGAAATCTGGAGAGCTTCAGCTATCTGGTTTTGTTTTTTTTAGGCAGGATCAAGGAGAGGGACCAATGGGAATGAGAATTGTTTCTTCCAAGTGGAGTGCATTAAAATGGAGGGCGGAGATGCATTAACATTTATTTATCTATTTAGTAATTTGATTTGTTGCTAATGGTCTGACATCTGGCTCTTCATTGCTTTCCTAAAAGGATGATAGAAGAATATTAATAAATGAACATTGGAATGAAATCTGTGATGATTACTAAAAGGCTAATTTACTGTGATACTTTTCAATATCCCTCAATAATGAGAATAAAGAGGAATAGATGCAACTAGCATACAGAAGAGATCCTAGAAATATGTCTGTTAGAGCAGAAAGGAGGAAGCAGGTTAAAAAAGAATCTAATGTTTGCTACAAACACAAATAAGTAATGTCACAAGATGTACCTTTAGAATGTTAAATGTACTTTCACTGCATTAAAAAGAAAATACAACCTGCAAAGGTTGTTTGATTAATTCACTTACTGAGTGAAGACCTTTTTCACTTGCATCCACAGTACCAACAATAGAACTTTCCTAGCATCCTTCAGGACAGCTGCCCATTTAAAAAATCTGGTCACTTCCTTCATTTGGAAGCCTAGGAAGTAATCCAAGCCTGCTTATATATTGGTCGGGGTTAGTAGAGGAGCATGGATAGATACTAAGGGTCAAAATCTGAATGACTGATAGCTTTACCACTTAATGAACAAGAATCTTTGTGCCTCTGTTCCTCAGTCTCCTGGTCAGGGAATGGGGATGGCCTCTCCTCCTGCTGCACTGTAAGGGATAATAATATTAAATAATTAATTAAATTATATATAATAAAATAGTATATAATTAAATAAATTAATTAAATAAATAAATAATATTAAATAGCAGGTTAAATATGGAGAGATAATGTGGCTAACTTTGGAATCAAGAAGCCTTAAGTTCAAGCCCTTTCTCCAACCCAGGATCTGAGGATGGGATTTAAAGTTGGAAAGCACCTTAGAGGTTATAAGATCCAGTCCCCTCATTTTACAGATCAGAAAATGGAGGTTAAGAGGGTTTAAGTGACTTGTTCAGGATCATAGAGTGAATAAGTGATTGAGGTAGGCTTTGAACTCAGATCTTCCTCACTGATTCCAAGTCCAGTGCTCTATTCCCTGACCTCATAGCAACGTGATCCTAGGTAAGTCACTTAACCTCAAGTCTCCAGGCAACCTCTCTAAAACGATAAATTACAGACCAGTGGCTGATATGCATAAGGAGTTTCCACACCTGCGATTCCCCACTTGACTGAAGTTACTAGGTCCACAACTAAAAAAAATCTGAGGAGAAGCAGTTTGAGGAAATGGCAATATTACTGGAAGTGGATTTGAGTTGCAACTCTAACATTTTTGAATCAGTCATCTAATTCTCCTTCCTTCCTCTCTCCCTTTTCTTCCTCCTCCTCTTTTTTCTTCTTTCTCTGTCTCTTTCTGTCTGTCTCTCTGTCTTCCTTTTTTTTCTTTTCTCCTCCTCCTTCTCCTTGCTTGCCCTCCCCCTTTCTGACCCTCAGTTTTTTCATCTTTAAAATGGGGACAGTAATACTTATACTTCTCATTCCTCTGGTTGTTATAAGGAAAACATTTTGTAAGTCACAAAGCCTTGTGCATCTATCTTATTAATGTATGAGCTACAGCATCAGCCTGCAGGGTCTCAGGGTGACAGTCACAAAATACACATTTATATGGGTTGGTTTGTGATTCCTTTAAGAGCCCTTTCTGATGGAAGCCTGAAGTGCAAAACGAAAAAGCCTATTTTCTCAATGTCATTTGTCATCCCACAGAATTATTCTAACTGAGAACCAAAGGGCCAAAGCAGATGAAAAAAGGGAAGAAAACTTTTTCAAAACTGACCATGGTGGATTAGTAGGAACAGAGATTTAGAGCTAGAAGGGACCTCTCATTCCAGATTTATCGATGAAGAATACAGGATTTGAAGTCAGAAGATGTATATTTATTAAATCTTTGCTAACCAAAAGCAGTGAGAGTTGGGGGTCCCTCGCCCTCTCCCACTCTCTGTGAGGCCTTTCTTCTCCAGGAATCTCTTCTCCCCTGGGATCTTGGCCCTCCGGATGCTTTCTGACTTTCCTTTCTGAATTCTGCATATTGAAGGGATTTTCTTTTGATCATATGAAAGGAGTTTTCATCAATCAAGTAGAAGAGATTGGCTCTCCGGCTTTTCTTGTTTAGTCAATTAGTCAAATATAACTCTTAGTGACCCATTTGGATTTCTTTTTTGCAGAGATACTGCAGTGGTCTGCCATTTCCTTCTTCAGTCCATTTTACAGATGAGGGAACTGAGTCAGAACTAAGTGATTTGTCCAGGGTCACACAGCTAGTAAGTGTCCTTCCTGTCATTGGGTCCTACTTCTCTTGACATAAGAGAGTATTTGTTGCTATTTTCTTGAAATGTCAGGACTAGACCAGCCCCATCTCCCTGATAGCCCATAGTACAGGGCCATACACTTCGTAGACTTTCAACTACTCTCTCTCTTATTAAACTGAAATCTCTTCCTATGAGATATTATGGAAAAGTTAAATCGGAGCATATCCCAGATCAAATAATTAAGTCTTCAACCGACCACAGATCTGCCTTGTTTCTGAGACAAAGTCAGTGGCTATATGAATTTTAGTGCAATGAAGTAAGCAGAAACAGAGAAACGATGTACAAATGACTGAAAGAATGCAAATAGAACAAACAAAAAGAAACTAAATGCTGCCTATTTATAATGATAAATTTTGGTCCTGGATGAGTTGAGAAAATGCACCTTATTTTCTTCATTGGAGAGATAGGAGAGTGATGGGGATGGACTATTTTACATTCCATCCATCAGATACAGGCCATATGTTGATGAGTTTTATTGAGCTTTTTCCTTTCTTACTTCATTTTTGTTTTGTTTTTTTTTTTTTACAAGTCTATATAGTTTATTTTTTTCCTCAATAGTATTACATCATTTTCAACATTCATTTTTATAAGACTTTGTATTCTAAATTTTTCTCCATTCCTCTTACCTTTGCCTTCCCCAAAACAGCAAGTACTCTCATATAGATTTAATATATGCAATTCTTTTAAATTGTGAAAGAAAAATAAGGCAAAAGGGGAAAAACATGAGAAAGAAAAAGCAAGCAAACAAACAAAAAAACAGGTGAAAATACTATGTTATGATCCACATTCAGTCTCCATAGCTCTCTCTCTGGATGTGGATGGCTCTCTCCATCACAAGTCTATTGGAACTGCTTTGAATCATTGCATTGTGGGAAGAGCCAAGTTCATCACAGTTGATCCCTGTGTGCAGTGTCCTCCTGGTTCTGCTCACTTCACTCAGTGTCAGTTCATCTTCATCTTTGTTACAAAGGATAGTTTAAGAGGTAGAAGAGAGATAAATTTGGAAATGAAATGTACTATAAAAATAAAAGAAATCAGGAAAAATAATCAATAAATACTTCTTAAGCATATACTATGTGCTGGCATTGTGTTACGGGCTGAGGATACAAAAAAGGGGCAAAGGACAGTAAAAGCCAATTGTGGTATAGAACACTGGGCGTCAAAGTTCATCAAAGTCTCTGCCCTCATGGAGCTTCTCCTCTGGGGTTCTTGGCTTATTCTCACCCAAGATTTCCTTTGAAAGCAGGGGTAGGGAGTATAGAGGGTAGAGTGTCAGATCTGGGGTCAGGCTGATCTGGATTTGACGCTGACCACCCGACACTAGCTATGACCAGCATCCCAAAGCAGACTCAATTAACCTCTCTGAGTCTTGGTTTTCACATCATTTCAAAATGGTGATAATAACATTTAAAGTGCCTAGTGATTAATGAGCTTTCAAAATCATTCCTTAGGGGAGTTTTTTTTTTCCCTTTGCTTTTTATAGAATAATATTTTATGGTTGCAAAGTATTATATCATTTCTCAGAGCTCCTCACATCCATTACCTTAGTTACTTTTCATAACAACCCTGATAGATCAGTAGGATATGTTTTTAATGCCCTCAGACACCTGATCTCCTCAGTTTCCTCATTTGTAAAATGGGAATAATAATAGAACCTGTCTCATGGGGTTATTGTGAGGACCAAATGAAATAACATCTATAAAACTCATTGTAAATCTTATTATATAAGTGTCATTGCTGTATAAGTGCTAGCTATCATTATTGTCTATTACCCCCATTTGGCGGATGGGAATACTAACTGGTCACATAGCAGAATCACTGCTGAATCCTAGTTCTTCATTGCACCTCATTTTTAGGGTTATTTTGTGGGTATGATTAGGACGCTGGAGTTTGGGTCCTTGAAGTTCCAGGATTGCGACTTTCGTGGAGACCGCTTTCTAAAACAAAAGTGACTTTATTCAAACTTGGGAAGAGCAAACGTCTTCTGTACCTGAGATTTACAGGCACCGGGCCAAGCCCAGGCTCCCCGGGCCATATTTGGAAGTTGGATAATTTAAGGAGCAACCGTTATATAGCCATCTAGGACTGCAAAGCATTCTGGAAAGAGAGCGTTGGGGACATATCTAATACGAGGATTTTATGTTATTTTGGGCTGGGAGCTGCGATCGCCCAATGAGGGGGTCCCTCTACCAGTCAGGTCAACAACTGTTCTTCAAATGATAATTAGTAAGAATATCTAGCATTTACTAAGTGCCTCGTATGTGAGAGGGACTGTACCAGACGCTTTGTAAATATTATCTCATTTGAGTATCACAAAACTTTGGGAGGTGGGAAATAATATTAACTTCATATTACAGTTGAGTAAACTGAGGCAAATGGGCTGAAGCGACTCATGACTAGTAAGTTTCTGAGACCACATTTGAACTTAGCTCTGGTGCTACCTGTCTATATGATATTATGCTACAAGTATCCAAATCCCAGGTAAATAAAGATGGTTATATCTTTATAAAATTTTAGATAAAGAAACCATTCAGGAAGACTGGCCTGAGGTCAGTGCAAGACACAACTCAAACTCAAGTTTTTTGATTCCAAAAATCCAGGGCCTTTTCCATCTGGTCAGACTCCTGCAGAGGGCACTGGGGCTTATATTTAGTGACCGAAGGACCGACCTGGACCTGTAGCCTCACGTCCTGAACATGTGCCCACCCCGCTAAGTCTCCTGGACCAGGGCTCCCCAAGGAGCCATTGCTCCTCTTGCTCCCCGCCCCCTCCCCAGCAGCCTCTCATGTGCCTCAGCAGGAAGGCAGCCAATTGTCCTGTGTCATTCCTACACCTCTCCCAGAAAGAGCTGCCTGTAATTTTCCATCCTGGCAGCAGAAACTTTCCCCAAAGCACACCCACAAATTAGGGATTCTTCTCTTTAATAGATTTGGTTTTTATTCAAGAACCTTTTTTTGTTAAAGCTTTTAATTCATTTATTCCACTTTTCATGTTTCTCTTGCTTCCAGTCATTAAAGTCACAGTTCAAAAGGGTCTCGTTGCTTGATCTTGTAGAAGAAAAAGGGCCCAAAAAATCCCATCTGGGTCTCACTATTTAGTATGCACCCTGTGTTCTCCTAATAACCTGACCCCTCGCTCGGCTTTGTTTTAGGCGGCTCACCATCCCCGGCTTGACAGAAATCCATGGACGCCCCAACAAAGGCACTCTCCTCTCTGAAGTTTAATTCCCACATTAGAGCTAACACAGCTTTGGCTGAGCTTCCCTTTCATGGGGATGAAGGGCAATGAGCGTCTGTAGCCCCAGTCCCATCAGCTGTCACTGCTTACACTCACAAAAGCCCCAGACTCTCAGAGCTGGAAGGGCCTTGAAGACTCAAATCAGTCCAATTCTCTGCCCAACATATTCTTCGGGATTTTAGGAGTGGGTGCCCTGCTGTGACAGGGACAGAAGCAATCCCTGCTCAGTCATGGCTGCCACTGACTCGCAAGTTTGAGGAGAGTCTCTGGCTAGTCCTGAGTGGGTTCTGAGGTGTCACATGTGGCCCACCATCATAGACATGATATGTCATGTACATTTAAAGTAAGATTGGGGTTACCGTGAAAGAATATGGATATAACTCTTTTATTCATTGAACTTTGTGGATTTGTGATAAGTATTTGATTCTATCTCTGTTTCTTTTAGTGAAAGGAGATGGAAAGAGGAAGGGATTAGTAACCTCCCCCTCTCCCCTAAAAAAGAAGAGGAAAGAAGGAAGACCACAGACAAACAGAACAATTCTGAAAGTTACATTTGAATTTATTAAGTACTTATGAAGAAAAGCAAATCTTTTTAAACAGAGATTGATAGTTTCAATAATCTTCTATTACTAGAGTGAATGTGAAATTGCTCCTTTTATTTGGTGTTTAAGTTCAGGAATAAATACGATTCTATTTTACATAAAAAATAAAGCACATGGGGCAGTTAGAGGATGTGGTGCATAGAGCACCAACTCTGGAGTCAGGATAACCTGAGTTCAAATCCTTACTCAGCATTCCTACTTGTGTGACCCTGGACAGATCATTTAACCCCAATTCCCTAAAAAAATTAAATTCCATTGAGGTAGCTTGGAGGCAAAGCAGATCAATAGAATGTTGAACTTGGAGCCAGGAGACTTGAATTCAAATCCTACTTCTCTCATACTGTTTCCTCATCTGTAAAGGGGGAAAATAAAAGTACGTCCCTTACAAGGTTGTTGTGAGGATCCAATAAGATAATGTACGTTAAGTGCTTTGCAAACCTTACAATGCCATATAAATGCTAATAGCTATTATTATTAATAATACAACATGTTTGAATAGCACGGTACAATTTATAAAGTACTTTCAGATCCATTATCTTACTTGTAATCCAGAATACATCTGGAAAGTGAGCAGAGCTGATATTCTTATTCTCGTTTTATAGATGAGGAAATTCAGTCTCGGGTGGGTTGCCCAATCCAGGTCCCTGAAGCTATTCAGTAGGGGAATTGGGATTAAGGCCGATCTTTTGATCTGAGTCTCTGATCTGTGTTCTTTCTGCTACAATGAGTGGTGAGGGCCATCTCCAGCTTTCCTGCTCTAGACCTGGCCACTGGACCCAGATAGTTCTGGAGGGGAAAGTGAGGCAGGTGACCTTGCACGGCCTCCCTCACTTAAATCCAACTTACTTGCATGTCCATCCCTGATGGAGTAAAATGGAGGACAAACAATAATAGCAATATATTGCTTTAATGATATAATAACAAGGCACATTAGCCAGAATACATATGGAGATGCTCTAAGCAACTACTGTGAGCATTAATGAGCACAGCAAGGAGGGGAAGCTTTGTGAGCACCTACTGTATACGCCATTTCAGAATTGGAAGGGGTCTTAGAAATACTGGTGGAGGACTGCCCAGCATGGCCCAAAGGCGTCAACGAAGGTGCTGGGTTCTAAGCAGAATTGCTGCTGCTCAAAAGATACATGAGATGTACAAAATTTAGAGACCAACGTGCTTGGCCCTCTGAGCTAGTATTTTTCTGCTCAGCCACAGTCAGAGATGCTGAACTTGACCTGGACATCATGATGCCATTTTGGTCGTTCTCCAGCACCACAGACAACAACCAAGAGAACAGCTGGTCTAATCCAGACCTGAACAGGAGTCCCATCCTTGGTCACAAGTAGGGCTTGAGCTTGCGTAGGTGAAGCATTCCTCCGTGAGACATTTCTCCAAAAGGCTTAGTAGGACATAAAGGACTGGTTTTTTTGTATCAGAAAATGTGGGTTCAAATCTTGTCTCTGTTCCTTAGACCTCACGTAATCATGAGGGAAATACTATAGTCTTCAGTTTCCTCCTCTGTAAAATGATAAAAAATGGGACTAGAGGATCTTTGAAATCCTTTCCAATTTCAACATTTGGTGATTTTTAACATCATATGAAAAGTCAAAACTTTTTTCAGATGAGAAAAAATTGGGATCATTTTAGGTTCCTTATTATGGAGAGATGAGTTCAGGTTGTCCATGTTCCCAAACCAATGTGTTTCTGTGGATGGAATGCAATGAGGCAACTAAAAAAGTGATTTTCTTCATCCAGAAGGAAATGGATTTATGAGAGCCAGAGACCAGAGAAGTGACATGCTCTTTGAGCTTGCTTGTCTCTTAGAGACAGGAGTCATCAGTTTACCTTTTGAATGTGGCAGCCAGCTACCTTAATCCTTTCAGTGAGTACAGAATGTTTTCTTTCTTTTTTTTCCCTTAGATTTTCAATAGTATTTTCCAAATACATGTAAAGATAGTTTTTAGCATTTGTTTTTTGTAAAACTTTCTGTTCCAAATTTTTTTTTCTCCCACTCTTACCACCCCCCTCTTCAAGACAGCAAGTAATCTGCTAAATATGTGCAATTCTTTTAAACACATTTTCATATTTGTTATGTTGTGCAAGAAACATCAGACCAAAAGAGGAAAAAAACATGAGAAACAAACAAACACTGAACATACTATGATTTAGTCCATATTCAATCTCCATAGTTGTCTCTCTGGATGTGGATGACATTTTCCATCACAAATCTATTGGAATTGCCTTGAATCATTGCATTGCTGAGAAGAACCAAAAGTCCATCATAGTTGATCATCATATAATCTTGTTGTTACCATGTACAGTGTTCTCCTGGATCTGCTCACTTCACTCAGCATTAGTTCATGTAAGTCTTTCCAGGCTTTTCTGAAATCAGTCTGCTCATCATTTCTTATCGAACAATAATATCACACTCCAGGATGCTGGCTTTCTTGATTTGTTAATGAGATGATTGCTGTTGCCCTAGAATTTGACTCCTTTGAGATCCACCACTTTAGAAACTAGGCTGGAGGATGGGGGTGGGAAGGAGAGGAGAATGGGGCTAGGCCATGGGTTCCGTCTCCTACCAAGAGCCCTTTACTCCAGAAACTGTGCTGTCCCCAATGTGCTCCTCATCATTCTCTGTCCCCCCACTTCCTCTGGACCTCCCCTCCAGCTCCTTCAGAGTATGATAATGGAAGCAGTGCCCTTCTTGGTGGTCTCGGGTGGCTCAGATAATACCCTCCCTGGGTCCCTAGACTCTCTTAATGACGGGGCAATTCCCCTCACCTTCCCTGGTTTCTCTCTCTCCTTCTGTCCATTCACATCAGACAGTTAACAAGCATTTATTAAGCAATCACTATGTACCAAACCCTGTGCTAAATGCTAAGGTTAGAGAGAAAGGCAAGAAATATTCCCTGCAAACCTATTATCCTCCCATCAGGCTACAATGTTGCATTGATAAGATCCTATGATAAGATAGAATCCTAGTTTGCATTGAACTCTCCAGAAAAGAGAGATGTTGGCTAGGAGAGAGTGGAAGTTTTCAATCATCCAGGGAGGTCAGAGGATTAGGATTAACCAAACAGTCTAGTTGTTAAATACATCACAAATAGATAATGGCCAGTTTCCAGAGGGCCCCCATTATCTAGAAGGCTCCAATATACTCCAGCTTTATTTCATCCCCCTTTAGAGTTTTTAAGTTCCAACTAAATTCATCTGCTTATCATTACTCCAAGGCAATGTGGCAACTTTTTGTTTTTGTGTTTTTCTCTGAGTCTCTGTTTCTGTGTCTGCTCTGTCTGTCTCTGTCCCTCCTTCTCTTCCCCCTTCCCTCCCTAAATAAACTTCTTTCTCCTCCCTGCCTCTCACTGTCCCAATCTTCCTTCAAACCTCAGTTCATATATCACCTTTTCCTTAAAATCTTCCTAGACCTTTCTTGTTAGTGTTTTCCCCCTAAAACTACCTAGTATGCATTTTTCTGTTTGCATGTTACCATCAGTCTTCTTGGTCAAGTATAGCATAATCTCTCTGAGGATGGGACCACTTACTTTTTGTTTTTGTATCTTTCACTTTTAACAAAGTTGCCTGAGATGTAGCAGATACCGGATATAACCTTGCTCATTAATTGATTGACCAAAAAGCGTCCTATCTAAGCATTCTCTGTCTTTATAGTTTTGCCTCTGTCTCTGTCTCTTTCTGTGTCTCTGTCTTTCTTTCTTTCCAGTGCTATTCAACTCATTCAAAATGCTTTCTTTGTCCCGCTTTGGGAAGAAGTATAAGCAATGTTATCCCTCTTTTACAGATAAGGAAACTGAGGCTAGGAACGATGAAAGTAACTGAAAAAAACTGGTGCCCTTCTTAGCTGACCGTGGCATTAGCTCCAAGATCTTGAGTAAGGCATTTTTGTTGCACTGAGTACTCTCTCTGCTGAACCTCCATTATGTGTCATCATGGCTTTTAAGAGGCAGGCTCTCCGGTCTCTCAGTGGGAATGGGGGTGGGGAATTACACCAGCTCCTTTGTTACCAAAATACAGCTTACTATGCAGTAGCTTTAGTTCTTTATGGGTTAAATAATCAACTTTTCCCTCTGGTTAAAAAAAGAGGGTAATATCTACCGTGTTAAGCTCTGGAGATCACATTTTAGGCAAGGACATTGATAAAATGGAGAGTTTCAAAAGGGGACATCAAAATGGCAAAGGGCTCTGAGAGCATGTCCTGTGAAGGGTAAGGGAAGGAGCTGGGGATATTTAGTTGGGAAAAGGGAAGATTGGGGAGGGAAAGAAAGATGCTATTGTTTTGTATCTGACTCTTCATGACCCCATTTGGGGTTTTCTTGGCAAAGATACTGGAGTGGTTTGCCACTTCCTTCTCCAGCTCATTTTCCAGATGAGGGAACTGAGACAAACAGAGTCACACCACCAGGAAGTGTCTGAGACTGGATTTGAACTCATGAAGATGAATCTTCTGACTCTCTGTACTATGGTGGGCCCCTAGCTGCCCCAGAGGGCTGCCACATGGAAGAGGGATCCATTTGCTGTCCAGTGCAGCCTCTTGCTACATGATGGAAGAAGTCTAAAAGGCAGGTGTGATCCTCATTTCTGAGCTCCAACATTAAGAATAGAATTCTTTCTAAAATGACATAAGGGGGAAACACCCACCACAATTAATGTAATCCAGAAAGCCCTGACAGCTCCATCAATTAAGTAATCCATCAACCAAAACTATAATTTTAGTTTGAACAAGTCCTTAATTGATTTGAGAGGAATAAGGTGCTTTGATCATTGGATAAAGTTAGATGACACCTTGCAGAAAATAGTTCATGATTGATTGAAAGATTTGGAGATTCCTTTGAGTCTTTGTGTAACAAAGAAAATTAGTTCACAGAATTATAAGGTTCGTTTGTAATTGGCAAACCCATCTAGAGATGGAGGAATTCCACGCAAGCCTCTGAGAATAAATCCTTCTCTTCCTCCTCCTTCCCTCTCCCACTGGCAACTAGAATTGGCAGCAAAGTCCACCAAAGTTGGTATTAGTGGCTAACCCCTGAGAGAACCGGCAGCTATGTCACCATTTGGAGAATGCTACCAAAACATGGTGATAGCTTAAGGGATCTAGACACCTTGTGATGGAGAGAAATGGAAGGCGTTGAGACTCCTCATGATGGAGAGAAGTGGGAAGGGATCGAGACTCCTTGTGATAGAGAGAAGAGGGAAGGGATCGAGACTCCTTATGATGGAGAGAAGTGGGAAGGAATTGAGACTACTTGTGATAGAGAGAAGTGGGAAGGGATTGAAACTCCTTGTGATGGAGAGAAGTGGAAGGCACTGAGACTCCTTGTGATAGAAAGAAGGGGGAAGGGATTGAGACTCCTTATGATGGAGAGAAGTGGGAAGGCATTGAGACTCCTTATGATGGAGAGAAGTGGGAGGGCATTGAGACTCCTTATGATGGAGAGAAGTGGAAGGCACTGAGACTCCTTATGATGGAGAGAAGTGGGAAGGCATTGAGACTCCTTACAATGGAGAGAAGTGGGAAGGGATTGAGACTCCTTGTGATGGAGAGAAGTGGACCTTACAAAAGGCTCAGCAGAGAGCTTTACTTAAAGGGAATCAGTCAGTCAATTATTATGAGCCTACATTGTACTGGACTCTAGAAGCAGATCATGTAAACTCTATAAAGAAGAAAAAAAAAATCCAGTAGCCAGGAGCTGTGAGGCACCTCTTTACCACATTTGCGAGGATCACCATTTTACTATAAATTTGAGCCTATTCTCCCTAGGAACCTTGAATGTACAAGGGGATCATGTGTCCCTACTTTGAAGATAATGTTTCATACCAATTGTTCTTACTATGTTCCCTTAATATATGGCGTTGCTAGAAGTCAATGAGTGTGCCATTGGCTGAGAAGATGGGGGACTTGGAGCTACAGTATAAGAGTCCACAGCCTCTCAGGGCTGCCCCTGCCAGAACTGTGAGAAAAATAGGTGTCAGTCCGTCAATTTCTGGGGCCCTGAATGAATAAATAAAGCATCTATTAAGCAACTTACTAAGTGCAAAACTGTATATGCATAGAAAAATAATACAGCGTTTCCTTTAAAGGACTTCACATTCTAATAGGAGAAACAATACATGTGGGAAGTTTCCATTGCAAGCCATATGGAAAAGTCCTATGGTCCTTAGGGTGCTGTGGCAAAACATATGTTAATGTCTCCTCTAGTGACCCGATCTGTCAACATAATTGAGAGTTAGAAGCTACAATGAAAATCTGGCACCTGCTGTTAGGGGAGCCCTTTCAGGCCAGCCCATGGGAGATTTTTTTATTTTCCTATTGTCCATGATGCAAAATAGTATAATCTCAGGATCTGAAGGGACCTGGCAGACAAGGTACTTAAAAAAAATAATAGCTTTTTATTTTCAAAACACATGAATAGATAGTTTTCAACATTCACCCTTGCAAAATCTTGCATTCCAATTTTTTTCTCCCTCCCTTTTCCCACCCCCTCCCTTCCCCTGGATGGCAAGATAAATGTTAAACATATACAATTCTTTTATTGGTACTTCCACAATTATCATGCTGCACAAGAAAAATCAGATCAAAAAGGAAAAAAAATGAAAAGGAAAACAAAATGTAAACAAACCACAACGAAAGAGTGAAAATGCTATGTTGTGGTCCACCCTCAGTGGCCACAGTCCTCTCTCTGGGTGCAGATGGCTCTCTTCATCACAAGATCATTGGAACTGGACTGAATCATCTCATTGTTTAAAAGAACTACCGGACAAGGTACTTTGAAAGGTTAATCTGGATGGCAACAGATGACCTGTTGTCTCTAAATACACTTCCATGGGAAAATCTCTGCTTTGTATTGGTGAGTTACCAGCCAATCATTTTGCACAATTTTTTTTTTTTTTTGCAATCATCTGCATTCAGATTTTTTCCTATGTTTTGTATTTATTCATCTGTATATCTGTTGTTTCCTCCCAGAAAAAAAAAAAAAAAAAAGCAGGGCCTGTCTTCTTTGTATTCTCAGTGTCTAGTACAATGTCTGGCACAGAGCAGGTAATTATTGAATTGAATTGAATTCATAGCTCACGATAATCGATCCTCCTCCCAAAGGAAAAATAACTCCCTGTAACATCACACCACTAAGCCATCTTTCAAGAGACAGCTTGCACAAAAAGAAAACATCATCCGACTCTTACCAGTACACTCGCTATCAATTTGTATTTTCAGACTAAAGGACTTGCTCTCAAGAGTGTGAGGAGCGTGAGAGAGTGTAACTCTATATGGGTTAGAGTTGATTTTTTTTGGTAAATCCTATATATTTTATTTTTAAAATATTATTTTGAGAAGCGATCCAGACTACTAAGGGGGGGCAGGCAAACAAAAAAGTTGAAGAGCCCATTTGGTCCAACCGCTTCATTTTACAGAAGAGGGAACTGAGGTTTAGAGGCAATTTAAGAGTCACTGGGTCTGCTCGCTTGAACTGGAGTGGAAGGCGATGGAAATGTGAGAAATGCAACTCAGCTGCCAGGTCTGAAAGCTACGACCCAGGGTTTAAGTAGGAAGCAGTGCTGGCTGTTGGCCCAAAATGAGAGCAAGTCTCTGAAGCTGTCGATGCTAATCCACTTTGGAGAACTGCTCCCAAGGGCAACCGGGACAGTGGCGTGAATGACTTTCTAAGGAAAGATGAGATGAAGAGAAATGAAACAAAGCCAATAAATTATCACGCAGCTCAGTGCCTAGAGCAGATCAAAACCCTGAAGAGTTCACTTGTTTTCTCCATGGCCATCCCAGCAGGTAGGAAGAAGCATCCTCACGTTACAGAGAGAAGTTTGACATAGTCTCGAGGGGTTTTGAGCTGGAAGGGACCCTAAAAAGTCATCTAGTTTAACCCCCTTACTTTACAACAGAGGAAACTGAGGTGGGGTCATTGAGTGATTGCCTCAAGGGAGTGAGGTATCAGAGTTAAGAGATTGGTTGCAAGACCTCAGACTCCAAAGACAAAACCTCTTCCATGACAAGTCACTTTCTGTTTCTCATTCAAGATCATTTTTCACACACAAACCACCTCTAGAGAAAGGAGCTAGCTACTGTCCAAGAGGATGAAGTGAGTTCTGAGGGAGATTTTGGAAAGCTGGAGAGCTGGTGAAGAAATTCTGGTCATTTAGACCAGTGGTTTTTAGACTGGGGTTTGTGAACTTGTTTTGTATGAAACCTGGACTAAATGACCCTGAAGGCACTTTATCATTCTGAATTTGAAGTTTCTATCCTGCAGATGAGTAATGAAATACACACACATATACAGCTATCTAGCCCATTTTTCAGCCATCCATCTATCTTTCTTTCTTTTTCTTTCTTCCTTGCTTCCTTCCTTCCTTCCTTCCTTCCTTCCTTCCTTTTTTCTTTCTTTCTTTCTTTCTTTTTCTTTCTTCTTTCTTTCTTTCTTTCTTTCTTTCTTTCTTTCTTTCTTTCTTTCTTTCTTTCTTTCTTTCTTTCTTTCTTTCTTTCTTTCTTTCTTTCTTTCTTCCTTCCTTCCTTCCTTCCTTCCTTCCTTCCTTCCTTCCTTCCTTCCTTCCTTCCTTCCCATCTATGTATGTATCTATCTACCTATCTATCTACTCATCTACCTGTCTATCTATCCCATAGCTATCTATAGCTATATGAGTTAGAGTTAATTTTCTTTGTAAATCCTATGTATTTTATTTTTAAAATATTATTTTGAGAAGAGATCCAGATACTAAAAGGGGGGGGGGAAAGCATGCAAACAAAAAAGTTGAAGAGCCCATTTGGTCCAACCACTTCATTTTACAGAAGAGGAAATTGAGGTTTAGAGGCATTAATGGCAGAGCTATCTTTCTGACCTTCCGGATTCCAAATTTAATGTTCTTTCTCTATACCATGCTGCTTCTCCTAATTTTTTTTTTAAAAAACAACACACTTGACAGATAGCTATTGATCAAGAGGGAGGGCATACCCCAAATTAAAATGTTAGACCCTTCAGTGAGTCATCCTTGCCTTCTCTCATCTATATGGAATTTTGGGAGGAAAAACAAGGTAAATCCTGTATAAAATGGTCTGAGTTCTTCAGTGAATTCTACTATTGAAACACGGGATAATGTCCACATCCATGACCTTGGCACCTGGTGGTGGGTACAGTAAATCTGAGTTAAGATGGATTTAATATCACAATCTGTTCTACTTTCCCTCTTTCCTCAAGCATAACTAAATTAAATGGGGGAAAGCACTTGAGGCACCTAACAGATCTATGGAAACAAGGTAAGCTTTGTCTGGGTATGGTGTATGACAGTGTTCTGAGCAGAATTAGACATAACTGGATTTAAGTCCAGAAGCCCCACACTGACTTTGTGGCTGGACCAGTTGCTTGAATTAGAGTTTTCTAAAGACATGTTCTTTAAACAGTTTTACCTAATTGTTTTACATAATTTACAACAACAATAAATGGCAGTTAGTAAATGGCAGGATTTTAATGCTTTCAAAGCATTTTACATATTGATCTCATCTGTACCTTACCATCTTTATCAAAATTTTAAATACAAGGAAATTGAAGTTCAAAGATGTCAAGACTCCATGTTCTTACAGCTAGGAAAGACAGAGTCCAGAGGAGGAATTTTAACTTTTGCCTTTCTGACTTTAAACATTGAGCATACACACTGACATATCATTTGCTGAATCCCTTTCTTTAGAAATCATGTGTGTGTAACCTAACCCCGTCTTAAGAAATTTCCCTTTTGCAAGATATGGAACTTAAATGGAAGCCTCTGAGAGACATAGTATCAGAAACTGGTCTATCACAATGTAAATGGTCTATCTCAATAAAAAGAAATACAACAAACAAAAGCAATTCTATACTACAAGGAGCTAAAATGTCAGCGGATACAGCCCTGGTCTTATAGCTTGGAGCTATGGGATCTTCTAGACCTGTTGAAATATAAGATATTGGGAAATTCTCTTGATCCCCTAACCCTAATTCATTCTCTGCCCTGGACCATTCCCCATATTCATTTCTAGCTCCTCTGATGATTTCTTTCCTCATGCCCTCCCCGTTAGAATATAAGCTCTTTGAAAGTAGAAACTGTCTTATTTGTATGCTTGTCTCAATGACTTATATATAGTAGGAGCTTAACTAAAAATTTTTTCATTCATTATAATATCTCCTGCTTCTCTGAGAGGAATGCAAAAGGTAACAGATAATGTACTCAGCTTCTTAGGATACGGACAGATTTAGGGAGCACGACCCAAGATGGTGCACAAAAGTGGACAAAAATGCTGTAGACACTAGTAAGGAAGGCCTCAGCCCTCAGAACTCAGCAGAGAACTTCATGAGCGCTCCACAAAGAGAACAAAGGACTTTCAGTGCAGGAGTTAGGAGTTACCTCTTTGCCACACACACCCCCTCTATGTATCCCCTTCTACCATTGAACCCTAAATTATAAACCACTCTCCCATAGATTCGGTAGCTGCTGGGGAGGTTTGGGGGGAATGGTTCATATCAACTATTCTTACTATATCATTTTAGTAAATGCCTTTATTAAAAAGCTAAATAAGTCTATTGACGTACTGTTAATAGAAAGCACATCAGTAGGGGCTTGTGGTGATAGTGCTAGAAAACCCAGTCCCTCAAGATTATCTTAGTCTCTTAGTATTAGTTGCCACTTTCTGGAGATCTCAAGCTGCGAATGTAAATGAAAATTGGGAGAATGGTTCCAGAAGTGCTGCAGCTACTTTCATGTTTCTTTTTAAAAATTTAGGTTGATCGATGAATTAATTCCCTGTGTAACAACATATGTTTCTTTAGATAACTCACTTTCCTTCCTGTAGGAATCAGCTGCATTGGTATTCTTAGAATTTCATTCTTGAGAGGCTTCCAATTCTGAGAATTTCAGATAATGGTATAATAATGAGAGAGACACAGAGAGAGAGACAGAGAAACAGAGAGAGACAGAGACAGCAAGCAGAGAGAGACAGAGAAAGAGAGAGAGAGAGAGAGAGAGAGAGAGAGAGAGAGCGAGAGAGAGAGAGCGCGCACCAGACCTGAAGTCAGGAGGTTCTGAGTTCAAATGTGACTTCAGACAACGTGACCCTGTGCAAGTCACCTAACCCCTATTGCCTCTTCAAAAAAAATTAATTAACAATAGCAGCAAAGCCATTTATACGTGTGTCCATAAATTGGCATGAATGAATACCAAAAAACATTTATAAAGCCCTTATTAGAACCAAATAGTGTACCAACCATTAGGAATATAAAATTTATAGAAAATAGATATAAAATTAACTTTAGAGATTGTTAATCTGAGGTCCATGGATTCCCCCCTGAGGAGTTCATGGATAGATTTCAGGATGTCTATAAACTCAGATGGGAAAAAAATCACATCTTTATTTCCTTCATCTTTAATTGAAATTTAGCCTTTCTTTGGCTTGCTTAATAAACACATTGTTCTGAGAAGGGGCTCATGGGCTCATCGCCATTTGGGTAAAAATGTTTGTAGATGTATGTGCTGGAGGAGCCAAAGTGGGGTTTTAGTGGCCACCAGAATCTGAAAGAACCAGTGTCCTCCCTGAGCTCGGAAGTTTTTTTCCCTTGAACGTCAGCACCTGATAGGATGCTGGCACAAACAATCTGTCTTTTGTTAGTTCCACATCAGGGTAACAGATGAAGAGCAAATACTGGGACCAACATTACTCTTTTCTGAAGACGTTGCTGAGGGGGGGAATGTGGGCAGTTGTTTCTGTTGTCCGCCTCCTCCCACAGTTATCTTTTCTATTTGGTACAGAACATTCTCAGCTTGTCTGCCTCTGATGACATCCGGGGGGTGAAGAGAGATTGAACTTCTGGGAAATGGGCTTTCTGAGCTCATCTAGGAAGAAGTGTTTTTATTGTGATTACTCGTCACTGTTCTTTTTTTCTTTAGGTCAAGTACCTTTATGAGGCGGCAGCTCCAGCCCGGTTCACAAGCCTTTCTCCAGCCTGGAGCTGTGAATTCATCAGTCTTTTAAATGTGAGAAACAACTTCTTGTGCTAATTGGTCCCCAAATGATCCTTTCACTGGGTCCAGTTCATGCCAGCATTATCCTTGGCCCATTTTGGCTCATGAGGACTTCCTGTAGAGAAAAGAGGCCTTTGGGAAGATGGTCAGTCAGGAAGAAAACCTCCACATGCTCCTCGAGGTCAGAGGCTGTTTTGCTTTTTGTCTTTGCCAGTTTCTATCCTGGTGCTCGGTACACAATAGGTAGTTAATCAATGCTTATCAAATGAATTCCTCATATTTTTCATTTCTTATTATACAATAATATTTCATTATATTTAAATAGTGTTTCTTCTCTCCCAGCCAATCCCCAGTTGATGGGCATTTGCTTCTTTTCTAACTCTTTCCTTTAGAAAAAAGTATTAATAAATATTTTGGTAGAAGGCATCCATGATTTTTAACCACATGTCCCTCTGCTTACAAAATTAGTCTTTGAATCAAAAAACTCTTATATGCTTCCTGATTCTGATACTGGCTAGCCTGAGTAAGCCCTTAACTTCACTGTGTCTGCATCTGTAAAATGGGGATCAAACAAGCAAGAAAGCATTTATTGAGTACCTATAGATGCCAGGCATCGTGCTTGGGTTTAGGGATATAAAAAGGGGAAGCAAACAGTACTTGTCCTCCCAGAGCTTCCATTCTAATGGGAGAAACAACAGGAACAAATAAAAATATAATGAGAGGCTGGTCAACGAGTGCCCAGTCTTAGAAATACATAAATAGAAACCATATTAGTAAGTCTGCCTCTAGAAGTTTGCGATAACATGGAAGGGAAGGACCAGATTTTCAGTTTTAGAGAATGTGCAGATATTCCTGCTTCCTGACAACTGAAGCTGGGTGATCCACACAGTTCCAAGGAGCAACTTATGCAGGCAAGGAAGTCACTTTATACAGTCGTTATTCTGCATTAAGAAGCAAACTTTCAAGCGATGGGGTACAGACAACTCAGAGGAAGAGAGGGGAGAGACAGGAGTGATGGGGGGGGTTCATCCATGAGGAAGACCAAGGCCAGTTTGGCTGGATCATCGTGTGAGGGAAGGAGAGTGCACGTGTAATAACCTGGAAAGGAAGATGTGAGGTTGCTGGCAAATGGGTGTGAAACCCAACAGGGAATTCTGCAGTTGATCCATGTACTCCCAAGTGTCTGGAGTTGTTGTGAAGAACGCCCTTACCTGCTGACCTTAAAGTGCCACCGATATGTGATCTATTATTACTATTATTCTTATCAGAAACAGAAATGGACATGGGGAAGGAGAAAGGGGGGAGATCGGAGAGCCCACGAGGGGGAGAGTTGGCTCGAATCCCAGTGCTCAGAAATATGATGGCTCCTGCTACTGAAGTGATGAGGAAGAAGGAAGTGATTGATAACTGGAAAACATTGCCAACTCTGACCACAAGAACACTAACAAAACCTGACTCTGAGTTTGCAAAAATACTCTTCACAACAACTACATGGGGCAGTTATGAAGTAACCTATGACCACTTACATTTTGCAGGTGAGGAAACTGAGGCTGGAGACATGTGTAAAGGTCAAACAATTCATCAATGACCCACTTTCGAGGCCGATGCTCTGCTCTGGGATCTGCTGGCTCCCGACGCCTTTGGGAGGTCAGGTCTGCCTGCCTGCAAGAATGACTCCAGTGTTACTCCTTCCTGGAGGTCTCTGGGACATTGGGTCCCATCCCATGAGCCTTCTATGGGTCACTCAGTCAGTCAGTGAATAAATGAGCACTTATTCTGCACTATGCGCCAAACACCTCAGGAAGTGATGGGGATACAGTGAAAGACAAAGTGGGGTCCCTGCCTTAAGGAACTCTCATTCTATCGGGGAGAAAACATCAATAACCCAGGACATTCACAATATGTCACAGAGTTCAGAGGGGAGGCCGGAAGGGTTGGAGACTGGGAAGAGCAGCCTGTAGATTGGAGGAGTGGAGCTGAGTCTTGGAAGAGACCAAGGAGAATGGCAGGGCGTTCCAGACCTAGGGCAACCCCAGAAAGGCTTGGAGTAGGAAGTTGGAACCCGTAACCTGGGCATGCTGGCCTGGAATCCTTGCCACCCAAATCTGACAATCAATCTTTCCAATGGGCTGGGCTGAGTGTAAGTGGCAACAAGGAAAAGGGGGCAAATCTCTTCCTTGCCATCACCTCTACAAGGGAACTTCTTGTTTCCAGGGAAGCTGAGAGCCCTGGTGAGACTCCTGGGAGACTGATGAGATCTGAGGGCCAGAAGCATTTACCGGCTGGCCCAGGGAAGGAACGCCCAGTCTGCTCTTCTCAGCCCCACACAGACGAATGAAGGCTATGATACCAGATTTTCCAGGTCTCTCTTAGAATAAAAGCCATTCTGGCAGCATTGACTCTTCAGGGGTGCTATGAAAAACCTGCTCTTTATTAATTCTTATTAATTATTAATAATCCTCTCCTCCACTGCCATTTTTAACACTCAGGTGACTGTTGAAACAACCACTTGCCTGCTTGCTGGAGAAGAACAAGAATTTATGTGAGGTCAATGGGAAAGAATGCTGACTCCATTTATTTATTCACATTTAATGTCCATGGAGAAATGTGAGCTGGCTGAAACCGTGTGACAATGGGCAAATATTTTTGCACTTTAAGAAAAAAAATATGGACTTAAATAACTTCCCCAAACAAACAGCTCAGTGAACATTAACTTCTAAAAATACAGAGGGTCCCCAAAGTTTTAGCTCTTGCTATTATTATTACCTTGTTTGTATGCTCTGCATTTTCTGCTGAATCACATTTCATATATGAATGGCTGTGTCTTGAACTCCAAACCATATTAAAGAGCTGGATTTGTGTCACTAACTAGTCATGTGCCTGTAAGCATGTCATTTCTCTCTCTGGCCTCAGCTTCCACATCTGTAAAATGGAAGTGGTCTCACGGGGGTGGGAGTGGAATCAAGCGAGCACAGGCTTTGGGTTAATGGCAGTAGGAGCTTCTGGAGCTCTCAGCCCACAAATGTAAGGGAGTCAGATACCTCGTCAGAAGGAGAGTATAGGCAACCCTTTGCTGACACTGGGAGCAAGACTCTATTGCATTGTTCTTATGCATTCTGGGTCACAGACACAGAGCGAGGAGAAGCCTTAGCAGGAATGGAGATCTAGTCATAGTTTCAGGGTAGAAAAGAGTACTTATGGTCACTCACAGACCAGACCAGAGGTCAGGAGAGCAGTGACCATACCTCTCCTTGCTTGTTACCACCTTGGAAGAACCAAAAACTTACAGACTCCCAGAACAAGCTCTGAAAACAGCAGCATGAAAACTTGAAGCTTGGAACAGTGCCGAAGACTTTAAAAATTAAATAAGATAGAGGGGGAAAAACTGAGAAAAGAAATGGGAGTGATACAAGAAAATCATGAAAAAACAGTCAATAGCTTGATAAAAGAGGGACAACTATTAACTGAAGAAAATAATTCCTTAAAATTAGAATTGGGCAGGTAGAAAAAAACTAATGACTCTATGAGAGATCAAAAAACAATAAGAAAAATCAAAAGAGGAAAACTGAAAAAACGTTTGACCTGGATAATAGATCAAAGAAAGATCATTTAAGAATTACTAGACTATGTGAAAGTCACAATCAAAAAAAAAAAAAAAAAAAAAAAAGAGAAACTAAACACTGCCTTTCATAAAATTATCAAGGAAAATGTCCTTCAATCTTAGAACTAGAGGGTAAAATAAAAAATAAAAGAGCCTATTGATCAGCTCCTGAAAGAGATCCCGAAATGAAAATTCCCAGGATATAAGCCAAATTCCAGAGCTTCCAGGTCAAGGAGAAAATATTGCAAGCAGCCATAAAGAAACAATTTAAATATCATGGAGCCACAATCAAGGTAACGTAAGATTTATCCACTTTTGCATTAAAAGACTGGAAGACGTGGAATATGATATTCTGGAGGACAGAGGAGCTAAAATTACAACCAGAAATCAGCAAAACTGAGTATAATCCGTGGTGGGGAGGGAAGAGAGAATATTTAATGGAATAGAGGACATTCAAGCATTCCTAATGAAAATACCAGAGTGGAACAAAAAATTTGACTTTCAAATATAAGATTGAAAGGAAGCATAAAAAGGTAACAGGAAAGGGAAACCATAAGGGATTCAATAAAGCTAAACTGTTTAAATTCCTACTTGGGATGATGATACTTATAACTTCTAAAAACTTTATCGCTATTAAGGCAGTTAGAAGGAGTATATTCATAGTTAGAGGCATAAATGTGACTTTACTATAATAGAATGATACAAAAAATAAATTAAGGAGTGAGAAAGAGGAATGCCCTGGGGAAAGGGGGAAGAAAGACAGAAGAAGGTAAGTTATCTTACATAAAAGAGGAACAAATGAGTGGCAGGGAAGATGAGGGTAGTGGTAGCAGAGTACTTGATCCTTACTTTCATTGAATTGGCTCAAAGAGGGAATAATTCACACATTCACTTAAGTATACAAATCTATCTTACCCTACAGGGATGTAGGAGGGAGGGAAAATAAGAGAGAGGGGAGCTAATGGAAGGGAGAGTGGTTTGGGGGAGGCAGTGATCCTGAAGCAAAATGCTTGTGAGGAAGGACAAGGTGAAAGGAGAGAGAGAAAAGGAGAAATGGGGGGAAGTAGGACGGAAATCACAGCAATCCTAATTGTGAATGTGAATGGGATAGACTCACTCATAGAAAGGAAGTTGATAGCAGAGTGGATTACATGATTTAGACATAAGCAAATTAGTGGGGCATGGAATAAATAGTTTACCTGTCAGATCTATGGATAAGGAAAGAATTTATGACCAAACAAGAGTCAGAGAGCATTATAGAATATAAAATAGATAATTTAAATTACATGAAATGAAAAAGGTTTTGTATAAACAAAGCCAATGCAATTAAGATTAGAAGGAAAACAAGGGAAGAGGAGAAATTTTTCAGCAAGTTTCTCATATTGAGAAGAAAGTCAAATTTCTGAGAATACAAATCATCTCCCAATTGATAAATGGTCAAAGGATATGAAGAGGCAATTTTCAGATGAAGAAATCAAAGCTATATAATGTCATAAGAAAAAAAGATAACACTAAATCACTAATCATTAGAGAAATGCAAATTAAAAGAATTCTGAAGCACCATCTCACATGTATCACATGGACTAATATGACAAAAAAGGAAAATGTTGTAGGAGATGTGGGAAAATTGGGATACTAATACTCTATTTGTGGAATTGTAAACTGATCTACCCATTCTGGAGAGCAATTTGGGACTATGCCAAAAAGGCTATAAAATTATTCATATACAATTTGACCCAGCAATACCACTAGTAGGTATATATATACAAAAATATTTATAGCCAATCTTTTTGTGGTAGCAAAGAATTGGAAATTGATTGGATGCTCATCAATTGGGGAATGACTAAGTTGTGACATTTGATTGTGATGGAACACTACTGTGCTATAAGAAATGATGAGCAAGTTCTTTTCAGAAAAATCTGAGAAGTCTTACATGAACTTGATGCACTTAGTGGCAGTGCAGAGAGCTGAGGTGTGAGAATCTTCTGGTCAGCACAGGTTCAATGTGAAAGAATTCACAAATCCGAAATATTAGTGGCAAAAAAGGAAGTTTTATTCTGTTGGGACTGAGAAGTCAGCTTTGCTAGGAAGACTGACTTCTTCCGTGGCAAGGTCCTGATAGGGAAATAGTGGTCCTAGCAGTGAAATCCTGGCAGAGAAATAAAAAGGGGTTTTCACTGAAAAGAGAATGTCTTCACAGCGGGCAGGAGTCCTGGCAGGCAGCTATGCCAAGGAGAGAGGTTCCTTGACGAGGCATAATCTTGCTTTGGACATTCTGCCAAGAAATGAGTTTAAAATTGTCTTTTTATCCTTCAATGTTGTCACTGCCCTCAGGCCTAGATTTCCTGTTGAATGAGACCACTTAAGATTGAGCTAACTAGGATTTTCAACTCAATAGAGTGCAGCTAGTCCCACCAAGATAACAGAAGGAAGCCCCTTATCTTGATTCCCTGAGGTAGGGTCTCTCCCAGAGTAGAGTTGCTCAAGAGTTCACCCCATGGCTTTCCCCCAAAGTCAGAGAGGACAGTTTCAGGGTTCCCCCTGTCAAACTCACTCAACATGAAATGAGGACACTGTACACAGTTACCACAGTGTAGTATGATGATCAACTCTGAATGACTTGGCTCTTCTCAGCAATACAGACATCCAAGACAATTCCAAAAGACTTTTGATAAAAATAAAAATGCTACCCACCTCCAGAGATAGAATTGATAGACTCTGAATGCAGATCAAAGCACACTTAAAAAACAAACTTTTTTTTTTTTTTATTTTTTGGCCCATTTTCTTTCACAACATGATTACTGCAGAAATATGTTTTACATGAGTGCACATGTATAATCTATATCAAAATGCTTGCTTTATCAACGAGGGGGGTGGAGAGGGAAGGGAGGAGAAAATATGGAACTCAATTTTTTTTAAATATAAAAATTTTTTATCTGCAATTAGGAAAAATAAAGTATCAGTGTGTTTAAAACAAACAAAAATGTGATAAAAGAACCAAATTCTGAGGACGAGAGCAATAGTTTATTAAAAATGGAAAAAAACTTGGTTCCAGAGAACCATGTGGTCACAGAAGTCAAAGCAGAAACACCATTAGATGCAACTATGTCAGGGATTCTTTGTTTTTTTCACATTATGAACCCCATTTGACAGTCTGGTAAAGCCTGTGGACTCCTCACTGTTAGGTTTTTTTAAATGCATAGAATAAAATACATATGAGAACAAAGGGAATCAATCATTTAGAAATACAGGTATCAAACAAGTCTTTTTTGAAATAAACAGATACTAAGGTAAGACTCTCTGTCTAGTCCAATTCTTTCTTTGCACAGTGGAGGAAAACAAAGTGCAGAAAGAGAAGTGGTTTGCCCAAAGTCCGAGAGGAAGGACATGGTTGACGGGAAGTTTGAACCTTTCTTCCAGGATTTGTAGTTCAGAGTTTCTTCCGCTAGTCCACAGTGCAGTTTCCAAGACTGACTTCCAACTACCAAAATCAGGTTAAAATCTTGGCCTTGAAAGTAGAATGGCTCAGTTAATTGGTTTCTAATCTGCAATTACTGAGCAAATTAGATCTTTACTTTGCTCATTTACTAGATAGTGCTCCTAGGGGATGACTTAAAGGATTTTCTTTCATCAGTTGTATATCATTCAGAAGGTCAACCCCATTTCCTTTTTTGCTGAAAAAACTTCATTCTCACTATCATTTCTGTAGATAGATTGCTTAGGTTTTAATGACAAAATAGATCCTTAACATAAGTCCAATACCTTCTTGAAACTGGGTTATTGGATACAACATCTCAATGAATCTTTTGGGGACATTAATAAATCTAAAGATGAGCCAAGTAGAAGGAAACCAGAGAGGGGTGGATTTTTACGGCAAGTTCTCTACTGCACCTTGGAGAACCTCAGGGTCTTCCCTCAGCAAGACTTGCTTGCTTCCTCCTGTCATTGACATTTCATCTCTTCCTTCCAGGCTTAGATAAGGGGAAGAGATGACTGCATTTCAGATTCAGCAACAGATCATGTGAGCCTTGAATCAAAATACTCTAAAGATCTCAGGGGAGGTGCTAGATTCTGGTACTTTCTTCAATACTCTTTTAGATTCATGATCTCACTAACCAGAATGCCTTCTTCACTAGCGCAGAACAGAAGTTGCTTTTTTCTGTGAGTCTTTTCCATATCTTTTTACCAATACTCCAAAGAAGGTTTACCCAATGTATTAGAAAGACCTATAACATAATAATACCAATATATTAGAGACCTTTTCTCTAGACTTTCAATATTCTTTAATATTTAGTACAATGGCTTCTAACTTATTGTCTGTCAAATCCTAAGGGATCATGAGATTATTGAGAGTCTGCAAATCCATATACTAATAGAATGTTAACTACTCAAAGACGGGGCCTGTTTTGTGATTTCTGTCTTTGTATCTACAACACACTGCAGTATTTCTCGTGTTGGACATTTAATATATATTTATTGAATGGAACTGAATTAAATGCCCACAAAATATGGCCATTTTAATCTATATTTGGCTCCAGCAAAATATGCAACATGAATAATGGGTTTTTTCAAATGAATGCAGATGCTGTTGTGACTAATAAAAAGAAATTCACTTAAAAGTGTTACTGAATTAGTAGCAGCTTCCTGCAATTATGTATTTTTTCAATCAATGGATAATAAGAAGATAACTACTATTTGAGGGTTTGCAAAATATGTTGTTGCTAAAAAGAGGCTTGTGCATTTGAGAAATGGAGGATCAGTCATTTATGGATAATAGGACAACTCGCAAACTGCCCATTTGCTCTCATTCTTGCTAAGTAATTGGTCCACATTTTCTGCTCGTATGTATACTTTATGATATCTCATAAACTTCTTTAGCCAATTTAAAACATCATGCATCTCTCCATTGTCCTTTGGGTTACCCACAGATTTGGTCTTTTGGATAGCATGGGTGCATACCATGATTATCAACCATACAGCATTATCAGGAAAATATGAATGTAAAGAAGATATCTATTCATTTATTTGTTTTCCCAGAGAGCAGTTTGGGAATCAATGAAAAATCTGGGAATTTTCCCAAATACAATCCGACCTGCCCTCCTTTTTGTCCATCTGTAATATCTGTCTCCAATATTGAAGGACTAATTCAATAGACTTTCCATCTAACTGTATGTCATAATCCAGGGAATATATTTTCTTCTTCCCCTGTGTGGTTGCTAGGTTAATCCCTTTTGGGTAGCTGAGGTAGAGACCTTGTATTCTGAGGTTTGAAGCAATCAGGATAATATCATTTGCAATCAGAATCATCTAGAGAATCTCAATATCTATAGAAGTCTTTGTTCATTTGGATTCTGTACAGGATATTCTCGGTGACCAAAAGTGAAAACCTTCAGTGAATGTACATCTCACTGTCTTCTACCTCTATAAATACTGATAATCAGAGCATTATTGGACAATGAAATCTCTTTCAAGGAACTTTATACATTTTAAGTTGCATGGAGGACACCTTGCTGGATGAAAGTCCTTGGTCAAACAAATGGTTTCGGATTTGGGTGATTATTGTTAGGGTTTTTTGTTTGTTTGTTGGTAGTCAGTTTACAACAGAACTTTATTTCTGAATACTGTGAAGACTGGGTTTATGAAAATTTGCCACTTCCTTTCTCTTGTTATGCAAGTAGACCATTCTTATAATGATTTTATAGAGATTGAACGGAGGCATATAGGTCTGTAATTGCTGGCAACTTCTTAGCATCTTCTCAGTTGCTTTTTAGGAAGAATGATGGCCTCTGCAATCTTTTCCATTCTCTTACAAAATCTCCTTTATTAAAAAAAAAAAAGAAAGAAAGAAAAAATGATCCCTGTTTTTCTGTAAAATTGTAAAAATGAATGAAGAAAGGTAAAATCATAACTCCATTTTTCAATTTATTTTTAATAGCATGCAGAATCTGTTCTTTGTTATGGAAGCTTTGTCTTAGGTCAAAAGCCAAAAATGTTCTGATCTGTATTATAAATTTTTTTAGTCTTCATTTTATTTTTTAAATATTAAATACATAAATGTTACTGATGTCTTTTGTTTTCATGTCACAGTAGTGATGCTTCCCTTCCCACTATATTATATTTCTCTGTATCTCTCCCTACTCTGCCCCCCACCTCATCCCTTAATGCTAGGCACATAGTATAGAAATATTGGAAGGATCTATAGTTTTGTTAACACAGGAACCTCCTAACACAGGAACTCTCTTTAGCAACACAGGCAGAATCCTGCTTACAACCGAAGAAATTCTGAAAATGTCAGAGACAAAATTTTCTGGTTCCAAGCTAAGCATTATGCCATATTATCTTGACTGACACACAGTAGCACTTGATCAAAATTATTGAATTAATTGGTTAATTGCTATATGATTCATACAATCATAAATGTGAATTAAACAACTGGAGGAACTGATCTCCTCAGAGGAGACTGGACCTTATAGTGGAGCCATTATGGAAACTGCTAAGTCACTGGTGCCAGCTAGCTGTCAAGTTTAAGCCTGCTTCCCTTGAGTATCTCATAATCATCTCTGCCCAATTAAACTTTGCTCTTTTGAAGGTCCCTGGAACCTTCTCTTTTATCTAAAGTATTAATTGAAAAAGGAAACATAGGGACAATGAGGAAATTTCAGTAGTTCATTTGAGCCATGATAGTCCCTTGAACAGGCAACTAATACTTCAACTGTCTTCTTGATCAGGGTTTAAATTGAATAGCATCTTATGTTAGTTATTTTCGCTTCTTCCAGGGAATAGTCAATTTAATGCCTTTTTAAAAAATGGTATTGCAGCTTCCTCGCATCTGTAGATAAAAGAATCTCATTTCCTTCAGGAGCATAATTTACTTCCATGCTTGCACTGACTCTCTCACTGATTTACCGAATAAATGTTGGTGGGAAAGTAATATATCATACTGGATAAAATGTTGGCCCTGGATTCAGAAGGACCCAGCTTCAAATATCACATTAGATGCTTAATGTATTCTTGGTATATCTAAGCTGTCTCTTTTATAAAATGAAGTCAAGAGTACCGCCACATTTAATATACAGGATTGTTGTTTGGATCTGATGAAATAAAGTATTTTGTACACATTGTAGCATTATGTAAATATCAACTTTATTGTTTTATTTGCTTTGGGAAGAAAAGGGGAAACCACTGGCTGAGAAAAAACTAGACTATAGGGTTCTTAACTTTCTTGAGGAAGTGGACTCCTTGGACAGTAAGTGAAACCTGTGAACCAATTCTCTTAACTAATAATTTTATTTTATTTTTCATTTTGATAGCTTTTTATTTTTCAAATACATGCAAAGATAGTTTTCAACATTCACCTTTGCATTCCAAATTTGTGTTCCAAATTTTTCTCCTTATCTTTCTCCCTCCCCAAGACAGCAAGCAATCTGATATAGGTTAAACATGTATAATTCTGATAAACATACTTCTACATTTGTCATACTAGGCAAGAAAAATCAGATCAAAAAGGGAAAAAAACATGAGGAAGAAAAAAAGCAGGCAAGCAAGCAAATAACAGTAGCAACAAAAAAAGATGAAAATACTATGCTTTGATCCATATCAGACTCCATAGTTTCTCTCCCTCTAGATGCAGATGGCTCTTTCCATTACAAGTCTATTAGAATTGCTTTGTTTTTTTTTTTTTTAATAGCCTTTTATTTACATGATATATACATGGGTAATTTTACAGCATTAACAATTGCCAAACCTCTTGTTCCAATTTTTCACCTCTTACCCCCCCCCTCCCTAGATGGCAGGATGACCAGTAG